>NW_017728931.1:7379202-7390133 GCF_001723895.1 Crocodylus porosus
GGCACTGGTTAGGCCGCAGCTGGAGTACTGCGTCCAGTGCTGGGAGAAGGCTGAGGAGGGATCTAGTGGCCTGTTACAAACTAATCAGAGGGGACCAGCAGGCATTGGGGAAGTCCCTGTTCCCCCGTGCACTACCAGGAGTGACCAGGAATAACGGTCACAAGCTGGCAGAGGGTATATTTAGGCTAGATATCAGGAGGCGGGCGCTACTTCATGGTCAGGGTGGCTAGGATCTGGAACCAACTTCCAAGCAAAGTTGTTCTAGCTCCTACCCTGGGGGTTTTTAAGAGAAGGCTAGATGTACACCATGCTGGGGTCATTTGACCCCAGTACTCTTTCCTGCCATGGCAGGGGGTCGGACTTGACCCTAGGAACCTTCTGACCCTAGGAACTATGAAACTATATTAAACATTTTCTAATCAATAACAACCTATACCCAAAAGTAGGAACTGAAACAGCTGCAGAGCACTGTGAACCACTAATGCTGATGTTTATTATGTCTTGGAAAATGAAGATTTCAAAGGATGAGAGGACTGCAAGCTTAAAGGTAAAAGGTGGGGCAGGGCATAGAACTATAATCCCAGTAATTTGGCAGGTTTTCAGAGCCAAATAATGGAACAGAATTAATGGAATATTCTTTCAACAAAGAACTAGAGGCTAATATATAATTTATGTAGATGTCATATAGGATGCTGGGATAGCAAGTGAACAGATTTCAGCTGGCATGCTGTGCGTGGTATTGGGCATGATATTTCATGGAGGATACGGACCAATCTGAGAAATTCCAGAGGAAAGTAACAAAAATTATCAGAAACCTAGAAAATATAATTTATGAAAACTTCATGAACTGGGTTTATCCAGTCAAGAGAAGACATGATAACAGTCGTCAAATAAGTAAAAGGTTACTATAAAGAAGAGGATTTTAATCTGTACTCCATAGCCACCAGGATTAGGACAAGTAGTAATGGTCTTAAATTGAAAAAAGAGAGAGTTAGGCAAGACATTCAGAATACATTTTCTAAATATAAGGGAGTTAAGCACTGGAACAGGTTATTTACAGAGGCTATGGAACCTCCATCATTAAAGTCTATTTAGTAGACAATTAAACAAGTCTCTCCCAGGAATGGAACTTACCTTTACTGCAGGTGAGTGGGCAAGATGGCCTCTAAAAAGCTCCTACTCCTCCACTGCTTATGATTATGAAATGACGCAAATTGGTTACTGTTACAGAATATCTGAAGCACCTGGTTGAACAGCGAAACTCCAATAAAGCACATTCTGATACAGCCAATTGCAAGATAAAACACCTTGAAAATGTAAATGCAGGTTAAACTCTTAGGATGAGAGTCTTTGTATTAGACAGCAATGACTCAGAGAAGAATTTAGGAGTTCTGATAGATAGTCACTTCAGCAGGGGCTCTCAGTGCAATTCTGTGGCTAATACGGTCAATACACTCCCGGATGTATCTTAATACAGACAGTAAATGAAGACAAATAAAGTCAGCTACTGAAAGACCAATGTAGTTTGCAACAAAGGTAGGGAAGGAGATAACAGCCTAGTGTAGTGGAAGAACAAGTTAGAGATTACTTAGAGAAGTTAGATGTTTTTAAGTCAGCAGAGCCAGATGAGATGAGTGCTGAAGGAATTAGCTAAGGTAATTTCAGAGCCATTGGCTATCCTCTTTGCGAACTTGCAGAGGTAAGCGCCTGGATGTCTGAAAAATGGTAAATATAGTGCCCAGCTTTAAGAAAGGGAAAAAGGAAGATTCAGAGATTTATAGGTGACTCAGTTGATATCAGGAAAGGTCATGGAAGAGGTCATCAGGGAATCTATTTCTAAGCACCTGGAGAACAAGGGGAGCCAATACATTGGCTGCTCCAATGCACTGTAATTACAGCACATCGTGCTCATTCAACAAGCTTTAGTTAAGGCATGTCCACCACCATTTTTAAGTGTGGGGATGCTGATACATAGGATGCTCCAAGCACTCTATTTAAAATAGAGTGGCTCTCAGAACTGCTCTAATTAAAGTGCCCTGCCCCCGAGTCCTGGAGCACATGATCAGAAGTGATCAGATCAAGGTGATCAGAAGGAGCCAGAATGAATTAATCAAGAGCAAGTCATACCTAAGAAACCTGGTTTCTTCCTATGACAGCATGATGGATTCTATGGACGGAGGAAGAACAATAGTGATGAAGTAATTAGCAGAGCTAACCGTGCATTGTCATGCATTACTAGATGCCTCACTAACAGGTCCAGGGAGGTGATGCTCCCCATCTATGCGGCACTGGTCAGGCTGCACCTAGAGTACTGCATCCAATTCTGGGTGCTGGAATTCAAGAAGGATGTGGACAACCTTGAGAGGGTCCAGAGGAGGGCCACTTTCATGGGTAGAAGCCTGCAGGGAAGCCCATATGAGGAAAGGCTGAGGGACATGGACCTTTCAGCCTCCATAGGAGAAGGCTGAGGGGGGATCTTGTGGCAGTATACAAATTCACCAGGGGCAGGGGAGAGGCACCAGGTAATAGGAGATGCTCTGTTTACCAGAGCATCCTTTGGAATAATCAGAAACAACAGCCATAAGCTGTTAGAGTATAGATTTAAGTTGGATATCAGGAAGAACTTCTTCACTGTTAGGGTTGCCAGAATCTGGAATGGACTTCCAAAGGGTGGTGCTCTCCCTTACCTTGGGGGCCTTCAAGAAGAGACTGGACAAGCACCTGGCTGGGGTCACATGACCCCAGCACTTTTTCCTGCCATTGGCCGGGGGTTGGTCTCGATGATCCATTGAGGTCCCTTCCGACCCTAGCATCTATGAATCTATGAATAGATGTGACACAATGTTTACAAGGCTTTCGATACCACTTGCAACATTTCCATTAGGTAACTAAACACCAATTTGGGTGGAGTTGCAGACACTCTGGAGAGTAGAGCCAGGTTTCAGAATGATCTTGATAACCAAAGAAAATGGTCTGTTATCAATCAAATGAAATTCAGTTAAAACAAGTCAAATGTCTTGCCTTTAGGATGCAACAATTACATGCGCATATACATGGGAATTGACTGGCTAGGCTGTAGTATTTTAGAAAAGGACCTGAGTATTACAGTGGACCATAAGTAAATATGAGTCAACAGTGTGGTTTTGTTGTGAAAAAAAATCCAGTAACAAAATGGGTTATATTAACAGGAGCACCACTTGCAAATCAAAAGAAGCGTTCCTTGTACTCTGTTTGGCACTGGTGAAGCCTCACTTGGAGCAGTGTGCCCAACTTTGGGCCTTACACTTCAAGAAAGATGTGGACAAATTTGAAAGAGTCCATCAAAGAGTAACAAGAGTAACAGGATTGGAATCTCCAACACTGGAATTTTGTAAGAGAAGTTTAGAAAAATATTTGACTGGGATGCTTTAGTCAGGGATGATCAGGAGTTGACCAAATAACCTTCTGAAGTCCCTTCCAACACTACTTTTCTATTATTTTAAGTGGAATCAGGGAAGTAATCTTTCCCCCTGTACACAGAACTCCCACGGGTGATTGGCACAATCCCAAAGCATGACATTTGGTTAAAATCCCTATGTGAATGGAGAGCTGTAGGTAAAGCTGCTACTAAAGTTGTGTGCCTTGTTCTTGTGCTCACACTTCAAGAAAGTGGTGGAAATCTTCAAGAGAATTCAGAAGAGGAGGTTAGGCATGAAGCTGGAAAATAAACACTACAGTGAAATGCTCAAGAACCACTTATTCAGCTTATAACAGAGAAAGTGGAGAAGTAATTGATTGCTGTCTACATGGAACCATGGAAAAGAACTCTGATAGTGAGGAGAGAGGACTTTCCAACCTTGCTGACATAGCTGCAGTGATTGGAGGCAAAAATAAGACTAATCCAGCCCCAAAATAAAATATAACTTCCTCACAGGGAAGGTAATTAAGGACTGAAAAATCTTAGCAGGGTAGTGAGCCTCTTCAAAACAATATGAGCTATTTATCTAAGAGTATGCTGTAATGCAGTCTCTAGGAGAAAGAGTATGGTTGCATGTGAAGAAGTTGTGATGGATGGTTGCTCCTAGCTTTGGAGTCAGTAAACATAAGTCCCTTTGTTCAGCCCCTTCCTTCATGGGCCTTAGGGAGCAAAGAACTGCCTGCATTGTTCTCAAAAAATTAACAACATTGGCAGCTCTCCATTTATATCAGGATTCCAACCAATTGGTACACAAATTATATTCCTCATACAAAATCAAGAACATTTATTTACAGTGATGATATCACCATCCTAGCACAGAACTCTGATTCTAGCATTATTGAAATCACACTCAGTAATGATTTGGCAAAATTAGAAAACAATTTTAACAAATGGTATTTGAAGCCCAACCCTGACAAAACAGCTTATTCCTTTTTTCACCTCACTAATGACCAGGGTAACACCTGACTAGGAATCAGCTTTTGTGGAAAACTGGTCAACTATGAACCCAACTACCAAATATTTAGGATGCCACCTCAACTGTAGTATCACCCATAGGTATCATCTACAAATAACTAAGAATAAATGTGTCACATGTAATAACATCATCCCCAAACTGGCTGGAATGCACAGGGGAAGTGATGCTGAAGCTCTTAGAACATCAGCATTGGCCCTTGTTTATTCAGCAACTGAAAACGGTGCTCCAGTTTGGGCAGGAGCACCCATACCAGCCTGATTTTTTATCATGAATCTTACATCTAAACCCCCTGGCTTTGCTTTAATGAAACTACCTACAACATAAGTGAAATTTTATTAAAGACCATAAGGATGGTGAAATCTAAACTATAGCACATATCATGGAGGAATGTCCTATTTATCATTTTAATGGTTGCCTGAAAGACCTGCACCAGGTTACTGCCAATGCTTTGCAACAGATATCAAATCTAAAAATGCCATTCTAGCCTTATCCCTCAATGCTGCTGTTCATAGGTTGGTTCTATCATTTGGCTGCTGTATTCCATATGAATGAATGAATGAATGAAAACCAAATTTCATACTTTGGGGCTTTTATCAGTTACTTGCAGGAATGAGGAAGTAGTTCTTTTTTCAGCAGCTCCCAGATGGGAAGAGGACTGCATTCCTTAGAAGCATCCAGGATTCCCCACAGCTGTAGACAGGAAAAGTGGACCCGTGTGGGCTGCTGTGATGAAGAGAATCCTTTTCCTTAGATACCTAGCTGGTTGATTTTTCATACAAACTATCAAAGTGATGGTCAGATTTGAGGTCAAAAAACAATTCTCCACCCCCCAGGTCAAATTGACAAGGACTTCAGAGGTTTTTCTCTTTCCTCTGAAGCACAGGATGCATGACGTCTCCTGGACTCTCCTAGATCTATCCAGTCTATATATCTATATCTATTTTACTTCCTATGACCAGGTGACTGGTTCTGTGGATGTGGAGAGCAGTGGACATGACATACCTTGACTTTAGCAAGTCTTTTGATATGGTCTCCCACAACATTTTTGCAAGCAGGCTATGGAAGTATGGGTTCCATTAGCAGACTGTAAGGAGGACAGGAAACTGGATGGATCAAAAGGCATCAATCAATGGCTACATTTCTAGTTGGTAGCTGGTATCCTGGGGTGGGTTTTGTTCACTATCTTCATCAATGACCTGGAACATGGAGTGGAGCAAAGATGGAATGGAGTGCACCCTCAGCAAGTTTTCAGATGACACCAAAGTGGGAGGAGTCATAGATATACTGGCAGGTAGGGTTAGGATTCAGAGAGACCTCAACAAATTGGAGGATTGGACCAAATGAAATCTCATGAGGTTCAATAAGGGAAATGTAAAGTCATGCATTTAGGATGGAACAATCCCATGTACCAATACAGGCTGGGGGCTGACTGGCTAAACAGTTCTGCAGAAAAGGACCTGGGAGTTACAGTGGACAAGAAGCTGAATATGAGCCAACAGTGTGCCCTTGTTGAGAAGAAGGCTAACAACATACTGGAGTGCATTAGAAGAAACATTGTCAACAGATCGGGGAAAGTGATTATTCTTCTCTATTTGGTATTGGTGAGGCCATATCTGGAGTACTGTGTCCAGTTTTGGGCCCCCCACTAAAGAAAGCATGTGGATACATTGGAGAGTTCAGCAGAGGGCAACAAAAATGGTTAGACAGGATGGGGAATATGACATAACTAAAGAGAAGCTGAGGGAAGTGGGCTTATTTAGTCTGGAGAAGAGAAGACTGAGAGGGAATTTAATTATATCCTTCAACTACGTGAAGGGTGCTTACAAAGAGGACTGTTCTCAGTGGTGGCAGATGACAGAACAAGGAGCAATAGTCTCATGTTCCTGCAAGGGAAGTTTAGGTTAGATAATAGGAAAAAAATCTCTCACAAAGAAAGTGGTAAAGCCCTAGAACAGGTTACCCAGAGAGATGGCAGAATCTCCATCATTGGAGGTTTTTAAGACCTGGCTAGAGAAAGCCTAGGCAGAGGGTAGATTTAGGCTAGATATCAGAAGGCGCTACTTCATGGTCAGGGCGGCTAGGGTCTGGAACCAACTTCCAGGCGAAGTGGTGCTGACTCCTACTCTGGGGGTCTTTAAGAGGAGGCTAGATGTACACCTTGCTGGGGTCATTTGACCCCAGTACTCTTTCCTGCCATGGCAGGGGGTCGGACTCAATGATCTGCTCAGGTCCCTTCCAACCCTAGAAATTATGAAACTATGAATGATATAGTTGGGGATGATCCTGCTTTGAGAATGATGACCAGATGACCTCCTGAGGTCCTTTCCAACTCTCATTTTCTATGAATCTAATCAAAAGCTGAGATGCCATTTCAGGTGCCTTGGTATCATCTCAATTTCTCCTGTCTTCTTCCTGTTCCACACAACAGTTCAGCTTCCTGAGGACTGAAATGTCTTGGTCTAAGCTCAAGTCATTGCATCCACAAGGGTGCTTCGTTGCAATTGAATAGGATGGATAAACTGAAGGTCAGACTGGATGATATAATCACCACTTTGGGACTTCAAATCAATGAAATCTAAACAACTCCCTTTTCTCCTTGGTGTTTATACCCATGTAGATGATTATTATGGTCTCTGATAGTCATTTCAAGATATTTAATGCTGCGGTTTTCAAAGACCTAAAGGACAAAAGACAGATGGGTCATCTTCCAAAACCAGAGATAACTTAAGTGTTGAACTACAAAAGATCCTGAAGATGTAGATCAAGATCGGTAACATCACAACTGAGTGATACAGCTGCAGGTGATAATTCACATACAGAAAAGACTTGAGAATACCCAGAATGCAGCACTGAGGGCTTGGAGAGTCTTTCAGTCTCAGGAGCAACAGAAAGCAAATGAGAGAAGATACTGAATAATGAACTGTTTGATACATAAGTGAGCCACGTATTAGCAGGATCCAAAGAAATATGGATACACAGCCTCCATCCTAGTAGAAGAGCCAATATTCTAGAGAAAGGCTATACTGGACCACTAAGGGGGAGTCAGTCAAACATAGTACAAATACACAGATTGCTAAGTTACACTCTGGGTTCCATCCTATATATGATGTAAATGTAACGCTATTAAGTATTTCTGAGTTCTGTGTGACAACCTCATTGTGATACTTATCTGCATATCTCTATTCTTATGCATGTTGAAATATTTGGGAATTGGGCCTCTTATTTGCATATCCATATTGATATGCATGATTGAAATGGGAACTCTTTGTGCTTGGTTTAATTGTATTCACTTGTTTTAACTATACTTTAACTGTCTCAATATAAGGGGCCAGATAAGTCAGGTTTTGTGTCTTGAGCTTCCCTTCCAAAACTGTAAAGTTTAGAAAGGTATAAATGGTTTAAGAGAAAACTGGACAAAGGTCACTAAGAGGCCAGAACTCACTATGACCTGTATGGAGGTCTGAGGTTGAGGTACCCTCTGATTAGACATGACAAAGAATTAGGGAAATTCCACCTAAGAGAACTGCATTCTTTTATCAAGCATCAAATGGAAGAGTACTCATGATACACAATTCTCTACAGTGGGCTGAGGTTGAGACCTGTTACCCACTTGTTCTTGAAGAGTCAAAATACTTTGAGTACATCCAATAGTGGCTTATAGAGGGTCAATTTGAGGTCTATACCCACTAGATTCTAAGAGCTGAAATCCTTGAGACTGCTCCAGCCTAAGAGCTGGGTTGCATCAGTGATTGGAAGCAGTAGAGCAGTGTCCCACAGCAGCAGTGACAAGTAGCAGAGCTGTATCCCCTGACTGACAGCTAGAGGTAGTGCAGCAGCAGCAGATCAACATCCCACAATGGTGGTGAGGCAAAGAGAAGCTTGGAGCTAATAGCTACACTGGTCCCACTAGCTACCAAACATACCTTGCATGGAAGGAGGAAAGAATTCTCACTGTATTGACTGTGATAAACTATTAACTGTTGGGTGGGGTGATATAATACCCCTAGGAGTCCATCCAGCTTGCCAGGTCCCTCTTATTTCCCCCTTACCTCCAGTTACTCATCTAACATGCCTTTGAGGTTCCTTCTTGTTGATAAGGAGGTGTCCTTGAGGGGCAGCAGTTACCTCACAGGATAGGCTGCTGTCCACCCTAACCAGCCACACCTGGGACCTTTTTGCCTTTGCTCAGTACTTCCCCTTTAAGGGGATACACCTGTAGGTTTCTGAAGTACTTGTCCAGTCTCAGCTGTTACCTTGGCCCCTTTTCCTCTCTGGCTACAACTTTTGCCTGGCCTAGTGTTCAATACCTCAGTCTCCAGGGTTTGGCCTTGCCCTGATGACAATCCCTTCCTTTTCTGGGAGTCTACCTGCACGTCAATACCCTCTGCCCCTTTGCCTTAGGACTGAGATCCTTGGTGCTTACTGTGAGGGGAGCACACTGAAGTACCCCATTCGTGGCCTCTTCTGCCCCTAGGTGCAATGTGGTCCTCCAGTGGATCTAACCAAAATAAAAACACCAGCTTCAAAACTGCAAAGCAAAATCTTCCCAACCCTGGGTTAATACTATTGCAGGAGCTCCTAACCCTACAGCCTGCAGGGCCAGACTGCCCCTCTTCAGCACAGGGATTGGATTTATACTTCTCAGTCCAGCCACCTGATTGGTCCTTTTGTTTCTGTTTTCCCAGTGCCAGGTGCAGCTAATTGTCTCATTAGCTGCTTAATCCCTTGCCCTTTACCCACTCAAACCCTCCTCCTAACAAGGGCAGGGGTTCCCTGTTATAGTTAGGCCAATGACTGTTCAGGTTTCTCCTGAGATGGTTTGTTTCTTCCATTTTTTGCCTTTAATAAATCCTGTTATAGTGTAACATTACTTGTGTGTGGGAAAGTTTGTTCACACTAGAACCCCCAGGTAGTATTTCATTGAGGTTTCTGGGTTGGGGCTTGAGCTAAAATGGAAATTTTGTGTAAAACCCCTAAAATGAAAGTACAGTGTCTGACAGAAGGGTTACATAAAATATCAAGTGACATAAGACAATAAACTCTTCAATGCCATACATACCAACTTTGAAATCCTAATAAATGACAGGAATTAGGAATGCTTATTTCTGAGAAGATATTTGATACAATTAGATCACTACACTGATGGGAAGATTCATATGACGGGACTGGTAAATTGATGTATTCCACTTTACCTAAGATGATTCCTGTGTGATTTCAATCTGAGGTACAAAAGCTGGAGGTCTCATGCTTGTCCTATCAAAACTCTGAAGTGTCTAAGTATAGACACCAGTTTTCTAACACATAGTTAAAGCCAGTTCAGGATTACTCTATATTAGATGTCTTTCCAGGGGTAAAGATGTCTTTCCAGGGGTAAAGATGAATTAATTACTGAACTAAATATCGGTGGTTGCCTAGGTGCAAGTAATTGTGACCTAATTATATATATATATATATATATATGGCATGCAAACTAAATACAGTCCTAACTGACGGTATATAGACTTGTTGCTTTAAAAGGGCAACTTTCCCTAAGTTTAAAACAATCAGAAGCAAAACCAGTTTTGATCAGAGTATGAATGATAACTGAAAATAATTTAAGCAAATTTTACCAGATTCCCCCCAAACTCCGCAGTTCTTCAGTCACAAAAAAAGATTTCTTCAGTTAAAAACACATCCCGATTAAGACGCAAGATGAAACAGCAACAATGTAAAAATATATAAAGGAACAGAAAACAAGGAATTTGATAGAACTGGCTATAAATTAGTGGGAATGAAATGCAAACAGATGAAAAAAGTTGTTAAAAATATGTATTTCTTGTCAAGTTCAAGTTAACAAGAAGGAATTTTTAGGATCTAATAAGGGGTGGGCAACTATTTTGGGCACAGGGCCACTTACTGAGGTTTGGCAAGCCATTGAGGGCCACATGACAAGCAGCCGGGGCAGATAAATATTAATTTTTAAAATTTTTTAGAGGCCCCATGGGCCGGATAGAATGGCCTGGCATGCCACATCCGGCCCTCAGACTGCATTTTGCCCACCCCTGATCTAATAGGATCAAGTATGTAAGAGGAGCAGTGGACATGTCTACACAGGCACTTTAAAATGCATTAAACTGTTTTACTGCACATTAGCATACTGTCACAGTTTTTTTATGTGAGGTTTTAATATGCAGTAAAATAGTCTAGTGTGCATTAATCATCACTAAAAAAGTGTGCAAATGCACTACTGTGCATTAGCACAGCCTAATGTGCATTAATTTAGTTAAATAAAAATGTGCATTAGAAAAGGTGCATTAATGCACATGTAGACATGCCCAATGTGTAATAGGAAAACGTAATAGGAATGTAGGGATTCTCTGATTATAATAGCAGTACTGTAGAACTCAGAGAGTTCACAGGGCTAGGTTTTAGATTCATAGACATAAGGGTTGGAAAGGACCTCGGAAGATCATCGAGTCCAGCCCCCGGGGCAGGAAGTCAGCTGGAGTCATAGGATCC
>NW_017728931.1:7390233-7406173 GCF_001723895.1 Crocodylus porosus
ATGGGACTGGTGAAAGACCAATGCAAAGTACCCATTTAGCAAATTGGCTTTTTCCTGGGCATCGGTTATCAGTTGTTCCATCTGGTTTAGCAGGGGTCCAATGTTGCCCTTGCTTTTCCTCCAGCTCTCCACATATCTAAAAAAGGACTTTTTATTGTCCCTGATACTTGTAGCTAGTTGGAGTTCCATCACAGCCTTGGCTTTCCTGGTTCACTCCCTGCAGGTGTGAACTAGTGCAGAGTATTCCTCTGTGGAGGTGGATCCAGTCCTCCATCCTTTGTAGACTTTTCTTTTTAGATGCGGGAGGTCTGCTAGTTCCCTGCAGAGCCAAGGGGGCTGCTGTATCCTTTTGCTGCCTTTCCTCTGATGTCGAATAGACTTAGCTTGTGCATCCAGGATCACTCCCTTGAGGAACAACAACTCATCCTGAACTCCCCTCCCCTTTGGGTCATGGTCCCTTAGGGCCTGACTGACAAGCATCCTGAGTTTGTCAAAGTCAGCTTTCCTGAAGTTGAGGACTTCTGTATTACTGACTGACTTGCCAGCTTTACAGCAGTTGGTGTATATGATCAGCTCATGGTCACTGTCACCCAGCTTCCCTTCAATCATTAGGTCACTGATTAGGTTGTCCCCCATTGCCAGAACCAGGTCAAGCAGCGCTTTACCTCTCGTCAGCCCACAGACTTCCTGCATCAGATAGAGCTCATCTATGCACGAGAGGAAGCTTTACGACCGGTCAGACTTGGCTGAGTGCTCTTCCCACGAGATGTCCGGGTAGTTGAAGTCTCCCATGACAGCCATGTACCAGGAGTGTGCAGCCTCAGCCAGTTCCCTGGTGAACTCCTGGTCAAGCTCTTGATCCTGGGTAGGAGGTCTGTAGTAGACTCCCACCATTGTGTCCCCTGTGCTGTGTTCGCCATGGATTTTGACCCAGAGGGTCTCCAGCCATCTACCCTGGGCACCAATGTCGGCTTGCAAGGACATTTAGCTTTCCTTGACATAGAGAGCTATACCACCACCCCTTTTGTCCACTTGTTTCCTCCTGTACAGGGTATAGCCATCTATACCTGTGGTCCAGTCATGGGTGGAGTCCCACCAGGTCTCCGTTATGCCTATGACATCATAATTATTTGTGTTAAGTAGGAGGACAAGTTCCTCCTGTTTATTCCCCAAGCTCCTGGCATTTGTGTACAGGCAGGCAAGTGTCCCTTGGGGGGCCCTTGCCTTGCCTACAGCTCACTCCAGGGCTGGGGCAGGGCTTAGTTTAAAGCCCGGTAGAGCAGGTCAGCCAGTCTGACTGAAAAGAGCCTCCTCCCCCAGTGGAGAGAGGTGGAGGCTGTCCCTTCCCAGATGGTTCCACCATCCTCACTACGATGAGGGTTGTGAACGAGCCTGGTTTCATAGACACACCAAACAGCTGCTTTTAACTAAACTACTTCTGCTATTTGCAGTGGCTTTCATTTCTAAGGGTTCTGCTTCTTGGATCAGCTGATGGCTATGTTCCAGCTGATTAGAGAAATTATGCTTTTTGAAGCAAGAGCTGCAATATATAGCTAAGCATCTTATCTTTTATTTGGCAATGCATCAAGAATTAAGCAGGCTGCAAAACACCCAGATATGAAAATCCAGTTGATGTAGTAATTGGCCTTATCTGATGCTTTTCATTCAAAAAAGGTAGCAACGTTCAATATATATAACCTGTTCTGTATCTGAAATGGAGCAATCACACATTGGACAAAATAACTTGCACCAAATAATACTTTAAAAAATTGCCTCAGAAGTTTCTATCCACTGTAACTGATATATAACAAATCCTGGAACACTGGGGAAATCCAAAGGACTGGAAAAAGTGACAAGATGAGCAGAAAACAATAGGACAGCCAACCGGATGTGGTACACATCCAGAATTAAAGGGTCATAACATAACTAGTGCCACTCATCAGTTTTATGGAAAAAAGGAGGTCTTGTCAAACAAATGCAAAGTCACTTTTTGAGAAAACAAATCTGGTTGACAAAAATCAATGTAATGTGATTAAATTTCTGTAAGGCTTTTGTACATCATACAGCATTCTCATTAAAATTAGGATTATATAAAATGCATGCAACACATGAAATGGATTAAACACTGGTTAACTCAGAGATATCCAAAACTATGTGGGAAGACTTTGTCAGAAACATTTCTAATGGGGTCCCACAGGGATCAGTACTATTTTCTGGTCTGATGCTTTTCAGTATCAGATCATTGATCTTCAAGAAGATATAAGACATAGACATAAACTATACAGGTAACATATAAATGTGATGCCATCACAAAAAAGCAAGTACAGTTTGGGGTTGCATGTATGGAAGCATTGCATGCAAGACAATGGAAGTAATATTACTACTTTCTTTGAGACTGGGTAGGCCTCAGCAGGAGTACTTTGAAAAGAGGAGCATCCAGAGGGAAATAACAAATATGATAAACAAGTCAGAATGCAAGCAGTATGAGGAAAGGCTGAAGGAACTAAGCACATTAAATCTTGGAAGAAAGTGTATTAAGGAAGGGGAGGGGGAGGCATGACAGCAGTTTTCAAATATTTGAAAGGTTGCCATAAGAAAGATGGAGAAACATTGTTCTCCCTCACTGCAGAGGGCAGGACATGTAGAAATGGGTTTAAATAGAACAGTAGGAGAGTGGAAGAAGCTACCCAGGGATGTTGTGTAATATTCACTGGCAGTTTTCAAGAACAGTCTTAAAAGACATCTGTCTGAGATAGCTTAGGAATAGCACACATTATATTTATGTGAGGAGTTGAACTAGGTGACCCTTGAGGACTCTATGATTCTGTAGCTGGTGGAGATTTCAGATGCCATAAAATTAGGCAGTATGGTAAACTGTGATGCAACTAGGCCAGTTCACAGAGCAATCCTAATTACACAGCAAACTAGGTTTACTTGAACAGAACAGGTAGGAGAACTGAGGTGGTATAACCTCTGCATACAGCCCTACTGAGACCATAATTGAAATACCATGTTCACTCCTAATGTCCATACTTTTAAAAAAGCTGCTGACAAATTGGAAAGACTGAAGAGCTAATTCTTGAATTTGAATAATTCAGTTACCTAAAGGCAAGGATTTTGGGTGGGGGGGCAATGTCTTTTATTATTCCAGCCATACAGCTGGTCCACAGTTAGACAAGCTTTAAAATGCAAGACTTCTTCAACAGATGACCTGATTAAGGATACAGGTCACCTGATGAAGAATGTCTTGCATTTGAAAGCTTGTTGTGGGGGATGGGGTGGACTACCTGGTGCTGGTCCCCCGTATCCCCTAGATGGCCCCTGGAGAAGAGGGGGAATCTGCTGTCCGTACTGCGCCTCCGCCGATCTCGCCTGCCACGACTTGATGGAATTTTAGGGGGATTCACCCGTCTGGGGAAGCGGGCAGTCCGGACGCGATCCCGTGATTCTAGAGTCCAGGGATCCTGAGGGCTCCTCCTCCCCTACACCCTCACCCGGTCCTCCGGGGTAGCCGTCCTGTGGGTGGCTCCCTACAGGGGCTAGCCCCTAGTAGGTCACAAGGTCCAAGAAACAAGGTAATATAAAGTCAGTCCACACATAGGCGCCCGCTTCTCTGGGGCGGAGGTTATTTTCCTTCTCCCAATAGCCTTTGGCCCCAGTCGGGCGGGGACCCTAGGCCCCTTAGTCTGTCCACCAGGCCCGCAGTGGGGTTCCGTCCTCCTGCTGCAGGACCCTATAAGAGTCCTCACAGTACTTGGCTTAGGCCGGGTGCCACTGCCTCCTGCGGCCCTGGGGTCAACGTACCCCTACCGCCTGATGCTCGCGACCCAGGGGCACGTTGGGGCTTACCTCCACCCCCGCGGGGGTCTTCCCTTCGGGGCTCCTCTTACCAGGACCCTCCGGATCTGATGCCACCGGCTCTGCTGCCGCTGGCTCCACTGCCACTGGCTCCGCTGCCAACGGCTCTGCCATCCCCGGCTCCGCCGTCCTCGGCTCCGCGACTCCTGGCTCCGCCGGCTCCGGCTCCGCGGCTCCCGGCTCCACCATTCTCGGCTCCGCGGATCGTGGCTCCGCCGTCTCTGGCTCCGCGGCTCCGCCATCTCCGGCTCCGCGGCTCCTGGCTCCACTGCCGCCAGCGTAGGATCCCGCTGGAGCCTCTCCCTCCTTCTGTTTGGGGTTGGGGGGCTCCTTTTATCTTTCCGGGCTGGTCCTGGCCCGGATCTGTCCGGGTTCCGGGAATGGAAAGGCTCCCGAGCCCACTTCCGGGTTCGCACCCGGAAGTTAGGCAGGACTCCACCGTTTTCCGCCCAACCCTGGCCCCCCGGGGCCTTGACCCCTTCACACTTGTCCAACTGGACCAGCTGTATGGTTGGAATAATAAAAGATATCACCACCTGAAAAATCAACTATCCAGAGTATTCCTTGAATTACTTGAGGTCTGGAAAACTTGCCTTGCAACAGTACTGCCAACCCCACCGTGCCAAAAATCATGAGATGAACTCTTAAAAAAAAAATCAAGAGCTTGGCATGTAAATCATGAGATGTTATTTTTTAAGTGTGGGTGGATGGGTGTTATTTGTGAAGGTGTGGGGGGCTGTGGGTGTGTGTGTGTGGGATTTGGAGCCCTGGGAGAGAGGGTTCCCACACACCCTGGCAGGATGCAGGGTACTGTGGGTCAGGAGTGAGAGGCAGCAATAAGGCTGGGGTAGTTGTAGCCTGGGAGTGAGAAGCGCACACACACAGATATAGACAGAGACAGACAGCAGAGACAGACACACAGACAGCACCCAGCTGGTAAGTGGAGGGGAAGGGGCAGGGTTGAGGAGGGGCAAATCAAGCCCCAGTGGTGAGGGAGGGAGTGGGGCAGGGACTGGGGTGAATGGGGCCCCCGGGGCCAGGGCGGGTCTTACAGTAGGCAAGTAATCCAGAGGTGCAGGGGGAATGCAGCTCCCTGCAGCAGTGCACAACCCCAGGGGAGGCATGGGGGGCATGTGCCCCACATGGGGCAGAGGCAGGCTGCCTGCTGCGGGCTGTGGCCTGTGCCCTATTGCTTTTGCCTCGGGAGCTCAGCCACGTGACACCAGTGTGCTTCCTGTCTGCCCAGCAAGCAGCAATGGCATCACGCAGCTGAGATCCCAGGGTAAAAGCAGCAGGGCACAGAGCCCCAGCCTGCAGCAGGTGGCCCGCCTCTGCCCTGCGAGGAGCACATACCCACTATGCCTCTGCTGGGGTTGCATGTTGCTGTGGGGAGCCACACCCCCACTCCTTGCCTCTGGATGAGCTGTCCACCTCATGACCTGCCCTGGCCTCAGGGCCCCCATTCACCTCAGTCCCTGTCCTGCTCCCTCCCTCAACGTGGGGGCCTTGATCTGCTCCCCACACCCCTTCCCCTCCATAAACTTACCAGCTGGGCACTCTTTACATGCATCAGAAAGAAAATCCTGAGATTTGAGGGTTGTATCCTGAGATCATGAGTTAAGAGTTAATTTGATTTGGAAATCAGAAGTCTTGTGACTGTTTTGTAAAAGTTGGCATTACTGTTGCAATGAGATACAAAAAAATCTTTTATCCAAGTTTACCTAGTTTATCCAAGAGAAGTTTAAGAAATGACTTTACCTCAGCCTGTAAGTATCCACTTCGGGAGAAAAGGGGATTGTCCCATTGTAAAAAGCTTTTAATTTAGGAGGCAAAGATAATAGATCAATCGGTCAATGGCTGGAAGCTTGAACTGCACAAATTCATGTTAGAAACAATGCACCTTTCTTTAACAATCACTGGAACAACTTCTACTGAGAGGTAGTTCAATACAAGACACTTAACGCACACGCAAGTAAGGCAGATTGACGTTTAAATTGTGCAAATGCCACCAGCTATTTGCCAAATCCCATTAATTTCAGAATCAAGGGTAAGGTGTAAACTGATTTCACCACTTCTGCTAATTCGTGAAGGAAAAGCCTGCTTTCAGCTGTTCTTCCCTCATTAAAGCTTGTTCCTGTCTTATTCAAAGCCTGAAGTCAGCCCATGTTTGGTTGCCCATATCTTACTAAAGCTCTTTACATCTTTACTAAAAGGGCTCTTTCTCTAATAGTAGCCATGAAATCGACAGGCACTAGTCTTTTTTGGAGCTGCTAACAACTCAGCACTGACACTGGTTGAGATGGGTTAGAAAGATTAGATACCCATCTTACATATTGCACAGTTTTATGATTGCCAAATAAGCCCACTAATGTGGTTTAAGCCGCTATTATTTTTCCCATCATTTAATATCGTTAAATCACGGTTGAGTATTTCATAAAGAGAAATGTGGCTTTTTGTAGAAAAACATGGACAAGATTCTATGGCCTGTATCATGTATGAAGTCAGAATATTTTCTAGTTGTAAATCTTCAAGAGTTCATGAATGTATGAAAAACCAATAGCAATCAGAAGTGACAGTCATAAACCCTGAGTGCAGCTGACTCTTTCCCTTCTCATTTCACTAGACTTCCCTGGGAAAATACAGAAAACACATATAAACCCACAACCTTGACAGTTGCCAGATTTCATAAGAAATCAACGCAACTTTCTCCTTGTAAAATGAGCTGTGCATGATTCAGAATGGCAGGCTCCTGTTAAGTGTCTGTGAAGAAAGAAGGGGTTTTCCCATGTGTGGGAAGAGGGAGGGAGAAAGATGCGTGTGTGGCTACACTTGTGCTGCATGTGTGCTAAATTATCTTTGTGCAGGAACAGTGTGTGTGTGTGCCTCAGTTAATCTCTGTAAGGAGGAAGCAGTGTGGGCAAGTAAGTTGTATCTATGGAGAGGAGGATATGCATGCCAAAGAGGTAGGGAGGTATTTGTGAAGGATGCATGGGCAGGGTGGTTAAGACATCTTGCTATGGCTACAAAGACATAAAATTGAGCTCTGCTCTGGACTCATGTCAGAGGCTGCCTCAGTCCTAAGGAGGACAGAAATGATGCTAGCACCATCACTCCCTTGTGAGCTGTCGTCTATAGAAACTTAACCACACTAGCCCTATGGGCTTTTTAGACTCAATGGATTTGTGCATTAACAGGGTGCAAGAGCAGAACAGGGCGGCGTGTACCTCTGACTGGGGAGCATGTGGCTTCAACTGTAAGGAAAGGAGAGCATTTACAGAGAATAAAATAATGTTATTATGCATTACACCAACAATTCCCCTTCTACTTCTGGAAAAAACTCTGACAATGGGGTTGCCTGTACTAAATTAAAGTATGGTCCCCCAAGCTCACTCTTAAACCCTGGACTGGAAAGTGATAGCAGTGAGAGGCCCAGAGGGGGAGAGGGCTGTGCATTGTTCAGTAGCGATCTCTCTTGTTTGGTTGAGCTACCCAGTCCTTGTCGGACAGAAAGGTGGCAGCCACCTCCAATGACCTCCCATGCTGATGGAGTCCGTACAACACAGTATGTGGGCAAGCTTTACTGACTGAGCTTTGAATGGCATCAAAGTCCACGGCAGGGTCCAAGCTCCTCTCTGCCCAAGATGCTTTTCTGCCTCAGCTGTAGAGTTATTCAGCAAAGCTTGAAAAAGTGGAATAATTCAAATTGTTTAGAAGTGGAGGGGGACAATCACAAAGCTTTTTTCTTTGATCACCTTTGCTCAGCTGTACTTCAACTTTTTCCTAACTTTTTAACAATGAGAAGACATATCACTTTAACTGTTGCCCTCTGGGACAACCGGGTTGAGCTGGGATGTTTGCTAGGTGGTACTGTACTGCTTCATCCCCAAAGACATTTTAGGGCTGTTATATTGGCCTTGTGATAGATTATGTCATCCGAATGACTGTCCTTTGAAAGAGTGGAGTTTACAACATTCTAAGGAGACTCACCTCTGCCTGCACCTTAGCTCCTATATCCTTCTTCTTGCCCTTCTGCTCCCTACAGCCTTCTTAGTTCTTTTCTTTCATTTCCTTTCTTCCTCTCAACTCAAAACTCTCCTTTTACATTGACCCCCCCAGGCATAAAGTGGCCATCTTCACCCTGTCCCCTGCATGTTCTCATGATCTTCAATTTCTTTATTTAAGTCCAGTTTTTCACTGAAGTCTTCCTCAGCCTCAGCTACCAATTCAACTGATTAAACATTTGAAAAATTAGCTGGTCAAAGTGTCCACTAATGATTCTGCTCCTTTTATTTAAGATATTCATATCCACTTGACTTCCTGAGAAAGGAATTTTTTTCCTATAGTGTCAGCACTATAAAGTTCATGTCTGTTTGTCTTCAGCACAATCAAAAAACCCTGATATGTTCAGACACCAGAACCCTTATAATATAGGCACTAGTGCACTGAGGCAGAACCAAACTAACTTGATTTTCAGATAGCAGGCTGGACTTGCAGAGACAGCAACAATGTGAAGCTTATTTTACCTTACTGAGTGAAGCAGACAAACCCATCCAAAAAGGATAAATTTGGTCTAGAAGAGGTCATTTGACTAAAAATGTATCTTTCTGTCAACTAAGGCATGCACAGAAGGGAACTGCTAACACCATGTTTGAAAACTGAGTTTTATATCCATTCCAGAACTTTTCCACATGGTACTACACTTGTCTTACCATTTCTGTGCCATTCCTGCCAGGCCTAAAGCTAAAACAGTGAACTTAAAAGCAGCAAAATATCCTGAGGTAGAAGAATAATCCTTATATAACTAACCTGAGAAAAATATTAGCCTCCACCCTCCCCACCATGTTCTTACTGGGCATGTCTATACAAGACACTGACTGCGCAGTAGCCTGATACTACTGCACAGTACTGTCCTGTGACAAAAATCATGACATGACACTACTGTCCAGTAATATTAAGCTACTGAACAGTAGCATCACAAAAAAGGTGTTCACCGGTGCTACTGTGTAGTAACTTGGGTTACTACACTTTTATTCAGTACTGCTTTATACAAGTACTAAATAAATGCCCAGTAACCACTGTGCAGTAGCCACAGCCCACTGTGCAGTAGCCACTAACCACTCTGCAGTATAAATGGCCACTCATGTACAGAAGAGACTAAAATGGACTAATACAAGTTATACTTAACTTGTCTTTCCTTATGTTTCTAAAGTTAAGGAAAGAAAACTTCTCAGGAGGAAAAAAGAATACTGTTCAGTCTTTCTATAAAGAGGCAAAAAAGGACACAAACTTAATGTTAGCATTTATATCACCCATTCAGGTCCCCAAGCTCAAGCATTCAGAAATACTACTGTCCAGGAGAGCCTCCTCAGGAGATATTACACTGAGCAGCTGCACTGGAATATATGTAGCCCTGGGATTAGAACACAGTGCTGACAGTCAAGGGATGCACATACACATGTTTTGTTCCTTGTTTACCCACTACCTTGTTGTGTTCTCTTGAGCCAGAGTACCTCAATTTTCTAGCTACTAAGTGGAGATAACAACCAGCTATCCTATGGGGATGAAGGCTTGAGAATTTAATTAATATTCATAAATTGCATGAAGGACAAGATATGACTGAAAGGAAAACAGTAGAACAAGAATGTGAGACTATAATGACACTTTACCCTTCTTTCACAGCTTTCATCCAAGGATCTCAAGAGCTCTGCACACATTACTAAATTACATCTGAAAATACCCATTGGAGGTAAACAGATCTTCCCTATTCACATCTGGCAGTATATAATGAGCAACTAATACTTATGCATATCACTTAATGATTTTGTGCTTATTATTTTATTTCATGGTGTTTGATAGTTTATATTTCCCAAAAGTTAAATGAGCAAAAAACATGTTATTTCAAACCAGCACCACCCCAGCCCTTGACCTTCAGTGTGCAGCTACACCTGACCCTGCAGACCTAATGTTTGCATTTGGAGCCTCACTCTTGATTATTTTGTTGGGAACTGATGTGATGAAGGACTTTAGGCATCTCCAAAATTAAGCAGTAGTTGACCAGGGGTTCTGAAGAAAGTATGAAAAGACTAGGATTGCTTACTTCCAAGAGGAGATAAAAGGGCAGCATGATAAAATAGATTTAAATGACAAACAGTATCCTGAAAAAAGCATCAGAGTGGGCTCCCATAGGAATAGGCATACAGGGTCGGGTCCCAGCTGGGGTACATTGTGTCCAGTCTCAGATAGAAATCAACACCAAATATTTCAGAGGAAAGTACAAGAATCCCACAAGAGACAGATGTGGGATAGACTGTTTCCCATATTAGATTCCAACCTGATCTCTAATAGAGATCTGCTTCGTCCCTGAAGGACACAATTTTATTTTTCTTCCTAAATTTGTTAGCATACTGTTAATATTAATTACACTAAATGATACTGTCCCATTTTCAGTCTGCTTAATTCCTGCCCTGCTAAACATGCCTGTTTTTTGTCATTAGACACATACGTTCACCCATGTCCTGATATGACCAAGCTACTTAAAACCTTGTAGACAGACCTATGGGTGAGGGCTGGGTACTGCAGTCTTATTATAAAGGTGACCTGTACTCACCATGTCACAGCACTGTCAAAGCCACAAGGCTTTTCAGGAGGGAAAGCATTGCCATCTGCTGTCCACACCACATCTGGCTGGTGCTGCCACTCCTTGGTCCATGACTGCTTATGCCTCAGAGTTACCCCTTAACTTGCATCTAACCTTCTCTGACGATCATTCCACTATTCACAACCTGTGGATAAGCTGGGTAGCAGTACAGCTCTGCTACCAATGTAGCTCTGCTGCCAGGAGAGGGCATTTCCTGTACTTCGGAAGCCACGCTATTTCCTATACCTCGGAAGCCATCTCTTGTAGAAGGCTGACACAGACAAAGAACGCCATCACTGCATCAAACATGCAAGTGCAGCCTTCAGATGCCTGAGGAAATGGGTGTTTAAAGAATGCAACTTCAGATAGGAACCAAGCTCATGGTCATCAACAGGGATCCAGGTTTTCCATTTGCTGAGGAAAAATGTGGATTTTCCCCTTTAAAAGAGAAATATGCTGGAAATCATGGGTTTCCTTTTGCAGGCTGGCAGTTCCAGCCTGCTAGGGGCTGCTGGGGATTGGGTGGAGCAGGATGCAAACAGTGCCACATGCACATGTGCACACACATGCATGGGGCAGCTAGGCAGCGATGGAGGGCAGCTCCCACAGCTCTCTCCAGGTAAGTCTGTGGGGGCGGAAGAGAAGGGGGCACAGTCAATGTGTCCTGGGAAAGCACAAGCGATGCGGCAGGGGGACATATGTCCCCCACTCCCCCCCAAATTTCTGCATCCACAGTGGGATGCAGGGCTGCAGCCAGGTCAGACCAGCTCCAGAGGAGCTGTGTTTGCGGCCCAGTGGGCAGGACCTGGTGTGGGAGGGAGTGCCATGCCACATGGCCACCAAGGCAGCAGCAGGGAGCACAACTCTGTGCTGGTGCAGCTGCACTTCACCTTGGCAGCCATGGCAGCACAGCGCTCCCTCCCGCACTGGGTCCTGCCTGCTGGGCCGTGGAGGTGGCTCCTCTGGACCTGGTCCAATAGACCTGCAGCCCTGCATCCTGCTGTGGGCACAGAAATCCCACAGGTGCAGGTGTCCCCGCTGTCCCCACCCCCCACACATAGTTTGTGCCCCGCCACCTCCCCAGTGCATCGCCTGGCCCCCTCCACATGTCACCTGTGCCCACACCGCCCCCCTCCTCACATACTGGGGGACTGAGACCTGGGGGCAGGGGGCTGTGGGTTAGGACTGAGGGGCACTGGCAGGGCCACAGGGCTGTGGGAGCTGTGGGCCGGGAACAAGGGACAACAGCATACGCAGGGGCTGGGCATCAGCAATTCAGAGGTGCTTAGCACCACAAAGCAGTGGAGGCACAGCCACAGTTGGACTCACATCCTGGTCAGCAAAGCGGGTAGGGGGAGCTCTGATTTTCCATGATAAAAATACCAAAATCAAATGCCAAAATATATAGGTATTTAGACTTTATTTTATTATAATGATTGAGACACTGGTAAATATATCAATAAAACATTATGTTCAATTGATATCAATATACAGAGTGGTGTTTCGTTTTAATCATGGAAAAATGTGCATTTGGGGGTTTTTAATCAGAGATTATGGAATTTTTATCAGAGAATTAGGGAATTTTTAAACAAGAAAATCAGGATCCCTGGTTATAAAGCAGTCATGATCCCCACCTTACTACACGGAGCTGAGACGTAGACAATGTGCAGGAGACACCTCAAGTAATTGGAGAGGTACCATCAATGCTGCCCATGGAAGATCCTTCAAATCCATTGAGTAGACAAATGCATCAACATCAGCATCCTCTTGCAAGCAAACACCATAAACATCATCAAGGCGATGATCGTCTGACACCAATTTCATAGGGCTAACTACATCATTCAGATGTCCAACGCCAGACTCCCAAAGCAAGTTTTATTCTCCCAGCTCCATAGAGGAGTACGCTCAAGAGAGAACTTGGAAAACATGCAACATCGACATCAACTTGTGGGAGACTATTGCCCAGGACTGCCCCAAATGGAGGAAGAGTCTGCTGCAAGGATCTTGGTACTCTGAAACCTTACAAAGACAACAGGAGATGGAAAAACAGAAGTGACAGAAATAGCATGTCTCAGACTGAACCAAGAATCCAGAGCCACCCACCCAACATGGAAACATGCCTGAGCTGCAATGGAGTCTGTCAATCCTGGATACGCCTCATTAGCCATCTTCAGACCCAAAGATAAGACAATCACGGAAAACAATCACCATGGACTGCAAGGGATTGCCAGCAATGCTGATGATGACTCAAAGCTTAGCTCATAGGCCTCTATGTCCCAGTAGGGCTTACAAACTAGGCATCTATCTGCCCATTTTACTTTTGGGACCTGATTTGGCAGGGTTTTTTTCCAAACATGCCTAACTTTCACATGAGACAGAGGAGGGTGTAGTAACTTACTATATGGAAAGCCTTGTGGTTTCAAACCTGAGTTCAAATCCCTCCCTTTTCTGCCTAATTTGGAACGTAAATCTGGAGTGGATGGCTCTAATTGCTAGGAAATAAGATATTCTGGAGTGCATAAGATTCTCTTTCTATTCTGTGTAAAATAAGAGACTCCAAAAGCTGATGCTGAAGGCTATCACCTAGGAAACTGAGGCTCTAGTCCCTGGCCTCTCCTGGCCTTGCACCTTATAGGATGCTGAATTTGATTTTCTTGGGCACTGTACTGCAGGTTAATACCAGACAAGCTACTTTCCACAGCGTTTTGACAGTCACTGCAGTCCTGAACAGGCTCACTTCTGCTATTCTAATTCAGGTCCCATTTGTAACCCTGCCAATGTTTTATGTTATTTCTTGCCCCTCCCACATCTGCCAGTGCATCTCAGTCATGACTTAAATTGCACATTACTATTCCAATTTTGAGCCTCTGTTCCAAATATTATCGGTTTTGCTTCTGGGCTCTATGCTGATTTTTGTTGAGTAGACTTTACAGTGTGTAAGCCTGTTAATAAAAGGGGGGACCATCAGGGAATGGGAGAGACCATGTTCCCCCAAGCACCTCCTGGAGTAACAAGGAACAATAGCCATAAGTTGTCTGAGAGTAGGTTCAGACTGAACATTAGAAGGCACTACTTCACAGTCAGGGAGGCTAGGATCTGGAATCAACTTCCAAGGGAAGTGGTGCTGGCTCCTACCTTGGGGGTCTTTAAGAGAAGCCTTGATAATTACCTATCTCTGGTCATACAAGCCCAGTATTCTCTCCAGCCCAGGGCTGGACTTGAAGATCTACTTAGGTTCTGACCCTACACCTATGAATCTATGAAAGGTGAGAAGCGTTTCCCCCTAACTCATTTTTACAAAGCAGCTGAATTTCGGAGCCATTTGTAATCTTTGCTCCTCAAAAATGCAGAATCAATATGCATTTGAGTGTCCAACAGCTTCAAAGTATGTCCCATTGTGAGATTATATATCTTTACGAAAGGTGGAGTTGAACAGAGCTGGGGTGAGAGCCTAACAGCTGTCTGTGCAATTAGTGGGAATAAACTTGTTCATTAAAATGGTTCCTGCCTCATTGAATTGAACCCAAAACAGAACATGGTACCAGAAGTGGTTGAAAAGAAGCAACTGCACTGCACAGAGTGCACAGAGTGAAATTTAAGAACATGAAATGAAGCATCTGCAAGCTCCAGCGGAATTGAAACTCTCCAGCCATACCACAGAGACCTGGAAAAGCAAAACTGATCTAAAAATAGCCATACCAGTTGTGGTCATATCTGACAATGGACCTGATGGCTGTGATGAGTATGAGTTCATGCACTTTGCAAAGGAATATAGGTTTACAAACATTACCACTAGCTCAAGATATCCAGTCTAATAAACTTGTAGAAAATGGTGTCGAAATAATAAAAAGGCTGTTAAACAATTCTTATTGTTTAACAGCCTTTTAATAATTAGCCTTGTTAATAATATTCTTATTATTGGCTTTTCTGTGGTGAAGATTTCGGTCTCTTTTTATTACAAATTCTTCTGTGAACTTGCTCAATATTTAATTTTATTTTCACATTTTTGATTTAATGACTGCATTTTCTGACAAAACACTGTTTCACTGAAACAACCTATACCTCACTCTACCCTCCAGATGCCCAAGCCCCCAAAGTTTCTGCCAGTTAGCACTGCTTCAGCAGCTCTGAAGATGGTAATGATCTGTTCAGGAGCCTAGTATGAGAAAAATCCCTCAAATGTCCCGAAACAAGATCTTCAAAATAGTCAAAATAGTACCCCAGAATATGCTACAGGTAAGAGCAAAGAAGATAAGAGCGCTACAGGCAGTCCTCAGACTTATGACACAATTGGTTCCTGAAAACTGCGTCTTAAGTCAAAACGTTGTAACTCGGAATCAATTTTCTCATAAGAAACAATGTTATAAATGGGGGATTGGTTCCTGAACCAAGGCCCAATACCCTATTTTCACCCAAAATACCCCAACATTTTGTACTCGATCAATTATAGATTAGTAATATAGCTACACTGATGTATTTATATCGTAAATAGCAATCATATTGATTTGGAAGGACTTCTTTGAGGTGACTTTGCTGGACTTTCTGAAGGGTTCTTGGCTGAAGTCTTCTCAGGAGTCTTGGCTGCAGGTTTTTCTAGAGCTTTGTCTGCTTTCTTAAAGAAAGTGTCCAAGCGAGTTTGGACAGGTATTCTCCAGGGAGACATGCGACACAGCGAACTTGTTCGCTGGCATGGTGTTGCATCAGATCAAGCGTTGTAATTTGAAACTGACATCATAAAGTTGAAACAGGGTGTCAATTTATAAACGTTGTAAGTATGAAATTTTGTAACTCAAAATGTTGTAAGTCGAGGACTGCCTGTACTAATATTCTGCTATTGCAGGTAAGACAAAACTCCCCACTGTCTGTGACAGTCTGAACCAAGGGAAAATTACTTCTGACCCCAAATTTAGCAATTGGCATTAGTGACCCTGAATGGAAGAGGAAGACCCTTTAGCCAGAAACCCCTGGGTTTTCTAGGATCTGTCAGGAGCTTCAGCATACCCTTGCTTTTGCTTTGCAAAAAAGCTCCAAGAAGTTGGTAGCATTTCTGAGAGAGAAAATTCCTTCCTGCAGGTGATCAGCAAAGCCCTGAAGCATGGGATTACCAGACTCTTACTGCACTGCAAGCTAATAAATCACCAGTATACCCCAGAATGGGAATTGATTCCACATGAATCCATTCACCGATTGTTGAACCAAGAACTTCCTGTCCTGCCCTACTAACACTTCCATAAACTCACTGAATTCAATCTTAAAATTATTCAAGTTCTTTATCCTAAATACCTGGCTTGGAAGGCTATTCTGTCTCACCAGCAGGACAAAAACCAGTAAGCTTCTTTTGAGTATACCATATTTTCTTGGTATAACACATCCTGGAATATAATGTATACTTTGCTTTTGAAAGGCACAATTAAGGAAAGAAGATTTTTTCCCCAGTTATGGCTG
>NW_017728931.1:7406683-7409631 GCF_001723895.1 Crocodylus porosus
ATTGCATAATAACTCAAAACTAAATTCTTAGTCTTTTATATTGTGTGTGTGTGTGTGTGTGTGTATGGTGGGGGTGTGTATAGTAGGAGGTGTGTATGGTGGGGTACAGATGGGTGGGTGTGGTGGAGATGTGGGAGGGTGTGGTGGGGTGTGGTAGGGCATGGGAGAGTTTGTGAGGGAGTGAGGCTCTGTGTGAGGGCATAGGGTATGTTGGTGTGGCATTTGTGGGGTGTGGGTGTGTGACTCTGGAACATACCAGTCTCTGGAACTGTTTTCTCCTGCAGTCAATGTAGATAACACTGGGGGTGAGGGGGTATCTGTGTGTGTCTGTGTAGTTTCTGGGGTGTGAGGGAGGGTGGGAGGAGTGTGGGGGGCAGGTGTGCTGGTGCCTGGCTCTGGCCAGCACTGTATTTCGCTGTGAGGAGTGCAGCCCCCAACAAGCCGTTTGTTTCCCTGGCGCTTCTTGCACTCACGGGGCACAGGAGGGAAGCCCAAGGCACTGGAGCCAGCTGCTTTCCCCACCCCAGCCTGCTCCACTGTCTGAGGCTTCCCTCTTGTGCCCTGTGAGTGCAGGGAGTGCCAGGGAAACAAATAGCCCAGCGGGGACTGTGCTCCTCACTGCATTGGCTGAAGCCAGGAGCCAGGCATCAGTGCTGAGCAGAGCTCCCCCCACCTGCCAGGCTGTGCACCATGGGGAGAGTGCATGTGTGGGGGGATCCCCATACCCCTCCCCCCTCACACACACACCCTGCCCATATGAGCTGTGCGCTGCTGCCACTCTTCTGAGCATAGGTTCTGCCCTGCAGCCAGCCCCAGTCCTATACTCTACACTCCTGTCTAGCTGCAGCCCTGCACCTGCCCCCCACTTCCCTACCTCCTGTCTGGAGGGAGCAGGATGTGGGGGAAGCCTGCAGCAGCAGCTCTTTTTGGTGCTAGTGGGGCTGGCCCTTCCACCCATGACAGTGAGTGTGAGCCATAATAGAGTACGTTGGGGACAGGTGTAGGCACCTCACTCCCACACTTGTAGATGGAAGGGCTGGGCTAGGCAGGGCACAATTCATTGGGGGGCACCACTGGTTGCATGAAAGTGCCCGATGGGCTGGATATGGCTCGCTGCCATATTCTGCCCACCCCTGCCCTGGCAACTGCTAACGACTGGTCTCCCTAGATGAATCTATGATCCTGAAGTGCTAAAAAGTCTCCAAGATCATGAAATAGGAGAGATACCAAGACCATCCAAGAAAGGTTAGCTTGAATAGTAGAACATCAAGACCATTTAAAAAGGGGAGATGATGGTTAACACTTGTGCAGTGAAGGAACAATGACCCATGAAGTTAACTGATTCCCTCAGTTGAGTAGGAACCAAAGTAGAGTGTTTCTATCTGGGACAGAAAATCAGTTTCCTTGCTTAATATATGCACCCCACTTTTGGAGGATTGATTTTGGGAGAAAGGTGCATGTTGTGTGCAAGAAGATTTGACACTTGACACTAAGCTTGTGAGACCTCATAGGAGAAGAACTGGAGACAGACCACTGAGAGACAGAGGAATAGAATAGTAACCAGGGTACAGGGGAGCATAAGAAATGTATTTAAAAACAAATGTATTTGGCTTCCTAAGCCAGATCAGGCCCTTGCATGTTTAAATTGAGGAAATGATTCATGGTTGAAGATCTTGTATGGTGGGAGGAATCATCTGACCTAGGAAGCAGCTGACCTAGTTTTAGCCAAACAACTCCTACATTCCTTTACAATACTGGCCCTAAGTCACTCTTGATATTGTGGCTTTACCATTTAAACCAGGGGTTGTCAAGCAGGGTACTTGGAAAGGGGCTATGGGGTACGCACAGATGGATGGGGATGGAGTGCTGCCACCCTCCACCAATGCCTCCCATGAGCAAGACCAGGGAAGACGAGGGCAGTGGCTCCCCTCTGTGGGCTGAACAGGCACTGCCTGGCTAGCTGGACACGGGGTGTGTGTGGGGGGTGGAGCTTGCACATGGTGGCAGCCATTGACATGTACCACCCTGCACTGCCGCATGCAAGACCCCTTTCCCGCGCCTGGCCACCCCTATCCCCTTCCCACTCCACCAGAAGTGTACCCAGAAGGAGTACAATCTTTAAAAAAGTTGAAAACCCATTATTTAAGCCATTCAGACCTTGCAATACTGGGCAGAGCAACACCTCCATACTTTTAAAATCTGTGTAATGTGCATTACATTCAATCATATAAATACATCAAAATACAGAAACTTAGATCATGAATCACTAAGCTTGTTAATGGAAATGCTTGAAAGTCAGAAAGTGTCAAAGTTCAAGTTGCATGCCCAATTCAAACACTGTATATTTATATTTCCAGACAAATAGAAATAAAGGTTAAAATTAAGGAACATTCTGGGATGTGGAAATAATATATTTATTAATTATTTAAATATTTATAAATAAATACATTTAAGCTTTTACTTATAAACAAGATGGATTTGATTTAAATCATTATTTAAATCACGATTTAAATCACTGGTCAGGAAGGCTCAAATTACTCATTGTTTTCTACAAAAGATGCTGTTTGATATAACCTTAATACCTAGTATTCACAACTCAGAAATAAATGTAGGCTTCATTTTAGAAGGTACACCGTATACATTTTAAAGCAATGATTTATTCTGATATTTTTTAATTATTTTGAAAACTGAATTATGATTTGGTTATTTTATTTATGAAAGCTAATTGAAGCAGATACTTGTGAAGTCACTGGGAGGTGAACTATCTCCAATTCACTAGATTAATCGTGGATATTTGGGGGATATTTTTGCCACACTGTATTAGAAGGAAGAAACCCATCATCACCAAAAACAACAGACATTTAAATTGCTGTATTTAACTAAAACAACAAGCTTATGTATTTTGGATATTTTTCTTCAACAAACATGTCGTATTATTTTATCAAAAC
>NW_017728931.1:7412204-7418068 GCF_001723895.1 Crocodylus porosus
GAGGGTTCAGAGGAGGGCCACCTGCTTGGCTGGAGGGCAACAGGGCAGGTCCTACGAGGAGAGACTGAGGGACCTGAACCTGTTCAGCCTCAGCAAGCGGAGGCTGAGGGGGCATTTGGTGGCTGCCTACAAACTTGTTAGGGGAGATCAGCAGCAAATAGGAAGGGCCCTATTCCCCCCAGCAGCACCTGAGGTGATGAGGAACAATGGCCAGAAGCTGCTGGAGAATAGGTTCAGGTTAGAGATTAGGAGGCACTATTTCACTGTTACGGTGGCTAGGATCTGGAACCAACTTCCTAGGGAAGTGGTCCTCACTTTTACCTTGGGTAAATTCAAAAAGAGGTTGGATGAACACCTGTCTGGGGTCGTGTGATCCCAGCATGTGCTCCGACCAGTGGCAGGGGGTTAGACTAGATGATCTGTTCAGGTCCCTTCTGACCCCCAAACTACTATGAAGCAAGTTTTTAAATGCTTATTAGATCTACGGCCTACATTCTGCCATATGTAGGAATTTACAGCTAAATTATTTTGTGGAGACCCTGCCCTAAATTCTCCACTCTGGCCAAACTGTACCTAGAACAATCCAGATAGAGGAAAAGAGATGACAACTTTATTCTGTTTTAATATTTTCTGTATCTTCTAGCCAGCCAGAGACAAGGCCAGCCTCCAATACAACTTTGGGTGTAGACAGGTGTAACAAATTGTACTGTTACCAAAGGATACTGAGATAAGCTGTTAGCAGTGGTGACACATAGGGGGTGCACAGGCTGCACTACCTACTTAGGCGATGGACAGGGGAGCAGGTGGCAGTGCCGGTGCCCCCCCCGCGAGCGCCAGCCAAGGAGTGGGAGCACTGGATAAAGCGCCGTGGCCACCTCCCGGTTGGCATGATCGGCCACAGGCCCCTCCCCGCCATGGCTGGCAAGATTGGCCGTGGGGGGACAACCCCCTGGTCGCTGACTGGTTACTGGGGGGAGCATGTGCCCCCCCCACTAAGGTGGCACCAGCCGCCCGTGGCTCTTAGGATATAATTTATATCTGAATACTTTTACAGTGATACAAGGATAGCCTATTTCATTTCCAGTTAAAGTTACAGCCATTTAGCTCACTTGTATCACTACTGGAAAATGCACATGTAACAGATACATCTCAACTGTTCTCTGCTTTCAAAACAGTTAAAAAGTACATTTGTCCATTGCTTTGGTAGTTTTAGGGCTTCTCTTAATTTCCTCCCTGCTGCCTATAGCTCCAACCAGAGGTCTCAGCAGTAGCAGATTCTCCAGAGGTACACAAGCTCTGTCTCACTCAGGGATTTCCCCAGCCAGAGAAAAGCTTGAGAGGATTCCAGTAGTCTTTCAAGGATCTGGCCCTGGAACTCTGGAAATTCCACAATTCAAGTGGTTTGGGGTACAATTCTTTGGAAAGACAGATGCTACAAGATTAATTAGGAGTCAGAATTATATTTGACAAAACACTTGAGAATACTCCATAAGGCTCAACCCTGCACCTAACTTATTTTGCCTGACAGCCTGTTTCCATCTCTAACTTGGTATGAATGTCTAATACTGAAAAGAAACAGATTAAAACTGTGAGGTTGCCCACACACTCCTACTGCTACTCCTACTGTTGTTAGCAAAATGTTGTCCTCCTAATTAACAGGAATACATAATCCCTTCCCCCAGCAGGATGTGAACTCTTGTTCACCTACAATATTTCAATTAGAAGGAAAGGTGTGCCATTAAAAATGAGAAGTTGGCATTATTCCTAACTAAGAATGATGATTTTAACCTATCATTGTTACCCTAATGTCCCTACATTTTTTGTTGAAGTAGATATTTTATTTCTCATCCCTTCAGAGAAGTGCAGTACATGGAAAGTAGAGATTGAATATATTTTCATAAGTATCTATGGAATTTAATGGCATGGGTCTCATTTCAGTCAATATAACTAGTGTTCCTTAATGTCTTATGGGCTTTTTCTCTGTCCCACGCCCTTGGGAATTGAAGTCAGGACATTTACAAATTTGAGTGCAGACTGTCACCAGCTTCTATATTTAGATTATGATAAAAGTTGAAGTACCTAATGTTAAGAACCTGAATTAGAAAAAAATAGGCTTCATCTTCTTTGTGCCTCACTTTCCCTGGCTGCCCTTTCCCCGCTCCCTGTGCCACCGGCAGGGACCAAAGCCAGGTCTGCCCAGCACCCCCCATCACTCCCTGCCTAGAATAGGCCCCTGGCTGTCCCCTCTGCTGGAGACCAGATGAATAACCCTGTCCCTGCCTGTCTGTTACTCCTCCCCACTGCTACAGTGGGAGGCCGGCAGCAGGGCCCCTTATTGGGGGCAGCAGCCCCTGTCATACTGCGGGTGAGGGCAAGCCTCTTCCCAGTGAGGGGCTGCACTGCAGGGCCAGCAGAGCTGTGGCTGGCTGTGTATGACAGCACTTGGGTGCCGAGCAGGCCAGAGCCCTGCAAGCCCCCCCGCAGCACTCCACAGGTAGGCTTTTGGTAAAAAAAAGGAAGAAAGATTGCTTTTTTTGTAAAAATGGCTTCTCAGAATGGTACTTAACTTTAAAACACATAAGCATATAAGATATCATGATGTTGTTCACAGAAATTATGTAGTTTGCCAGAACAGCAAACCCTCCAAAGCAAAACAGTTATCCTGGAATAAGGTCATTTTTATTCCAGAAAAGAGAATCCACATAGACAGATACCCCTAGTATATTTATAGGGGAATAATCTATTTCAGTATAATTATGCTGCCATGTTACCCATGCAGGTAACACTTAATGAGATGTCACAGGAGATTGTACAAATGTCCAAAATATGTCATGACCTCTGGGTCTTCAGTGGCACTTCCCAAGTACTGTCAGCAGCAAAAAACACTGGGTTCACATACTGAAGAATTTCTCTGAGAATTAGCAGCCCCACCAGCTTGAGCCCCAGCCTAGACACTTGCATAACTAAATATCTCCTGAGATGCTCTTAACAGGTAATGAATCTCCTCACGCAAATATTTGATCTGTGCATAAAATGAGGAAAAATTCATTAGGGGAAAGAAGTACAGCTTTACCTTGGGAAAACATAGCAACTCAACCACATGTATACTAGTAGCACACTTCATTCAGTATTGTGGACTTCTGTTCCCACTTTTAAGAACAAACCCTTAGTGGAAAACTGTCCCTTTGACACTTCACTGTCCCTCTCCCCACAGCTGATCCCGCTCACAGTTTCTCATCAGTGGAGAGTGAAATTTCACAGCCCCTGGGATGCACTAAGTCAGGGGTGGACAATTATTTTCGCTGGAGGCCTTCTTACTGAGTTTTGGCAAGCTGTTGAGGGCCACATGGGTAGCCCTGCCCCTGGACAGCTGCCCCGTCCCCAGTCACCATATTGGGACTGGGTGTCCTGCCCCCCTGCAACCTCTGACCTTTGTCACTAAAAGTCCCTCCCCTTACCCTGAAACACTCCTTTTGGGAGGGAAGGTGTTGCAATCTTGAAACGAGAAAAAACCCAAAACATATAGTAAAAAATAAAACATCTACTATAACTTATTTTAATTGTATTTAAACATATTTAAATAAAATTTAAATATCCTAATTTATGTGTTTGCAAAGTGAGGTGATTGCATAATGGCTCAAATACAGTCCTATTGTATATTTCATGTGGACAGTAAGTGGGTGTATGTAGAGGGGTGTGGTTGGGGAGTGGGGGTGTGTGTGATGGGGTTATAGTAGGTGGGGTGGGAGAGAAAGAGAGAGATGGGGCCAGGCTGCTGGCCCCATTGCATGCAGCTCTCGTGGACTGCATGAGCTTTACGCGATGCACAGCCCTCGCCCAAGCTCTGCACTCCTGCCACCCCATCCTGGGTCTCCACTGGCCCCAGGTCACCAACATGGGCTCTGCACTCCTGCCCACTGCCACCACTCCCCCACCATTTCCCTACTTCCCTCCCCCATGCCTGCCCGCCACTGCTGCTATTGCTTCCCAGGCACCACTGCCACAACTCCGCCCGCTGCCACCACTTCCTACAGCCCTCATTGCTCCCTTTGCATGTTGCCGCCACTTTCCACAGCCACCCCACTGCTCCCCCCACTGCTGCTGCTCTCCACGTTGCCACTGGTTTCCACAGCCCCCCTGGGTGCCTCTCCTGCTTCTCCCTGCACCGCTGCCACTTCCCGCAGCCCTGCTGCTGCTCCCCCTCATTGCTCCCCATGCCACCCACCACTTCCCATGGCCCCCCACCACTTCTAGCTCTGGCTCCAGCCTGCCCCGGCCAGCCCATGAAGCTCCAACCTTCTGGGCTGATCACAGTGGTTTCCCCACCCCTCTCTGTCCAATCCTATCTTACTTTCCACATGGATGAAGAGAGGCAGAGAACAGCCTCAGGGTCATGAGGCCAGAAACTACAGAGGCTTTCAATTGGGGGCGGTGGCGGGGGAAGGGCAGGGAGCTGTGGGCAGAGTGGAATGGAGCCAAGTAGGTCTTGCTGCTCAGCTACTGGGTCCTGCCACTGGCTTCCCCTGAGTCCTGCTGCCATAGGCTGCCTGTCATCTTTCACAGGCAGACAGGGACAGATTAAAATTAATTTTCTAAAATTTTAAGGGAGCCCGTGAGCCAGATAGAGTGGCCTGGTGGGCCAGATCTGACTCAAGGGCCATATCTTGTCTGCCCCTGCACTAAGCCATTACAGTGAAGCCCTGACTGGCTCCCAGACTCACTGGGGGGGGGGTCCAGCAAGAATTGGGGGAGGCTCTGTTCTCCTGGGCACCACCTGGAGTTACTAGGAATAAAGGCCACAAATTGTTAGAGAGAAGGTTCAGGCTGGCCATCAGGAGACATTACTTTACAGTTAGGGCTGCCAGACTCTGGAATGGTCTCCCAAGTGATGTGGTACTCTCTCCTACCTTGGGGGTCTTCAAGAGGAGGCTGGACAGATATTTGGCTGGGGTGATATGACCGCAGCACCTGTTCCTGCCCAGGGCAGGGGGTTGGACCATGATCTGTTTCGGTTCCTTCCAACCCTAAGTACTATGACTATGACCCACCTTATCACTGCTTCAGGGGTGTAGGTTATAGCCGTGTTGGTCTAAGGAAGTAGGCAGACAAGGTTCTTTGGGTAAATCCGATATCTTTTATTAAACCAGCTCAAATAGCTGGAAAAGCTCTTCCTTGTAAGCTTTCGAGTACAAATACTCTTCTTATTCATTCCCTTTCCCTCGCCCCTCCTACCTGCCTCTTACCCATTGACTGCCTCAATTTACAATTTTCACTGACTGGCTTTCTTGCATGCATACTGGTCTCTGTCTTCTTTACTATTCTATCCAGGAATAGTACAGACCAACTGTAGACATTTCCTCAGACTGATGAAGGATATTTGTACCCGAAAGCTTGCAAAGAAGAATTTTTCCAACTATTTCAGTTGGTCTAATAAAAGATATTAGATTTACTCAAATAACCTTATCACTGCTTCTGCATTCTCTCTTACCATGCCACTGCAATCAACTACAGTGCCACCTCGGCTAATTCAAGCCCACAGCTAATAAGTAGCTCAACATCCTCAGCCAAGCTAATGCTCCAAAGCAGGATTCTCTGATTAAATGAGCTCCTGAAGACCTTTCCAGTGCAGAGCCCACAGAGATGCTCAGGATATGCCAATGTCAGATACAGCCCACACAAAAACAACTAGGGGAAGATGTGGTAGAATACCTTGCCAGCCCAAGCACTCTTTTGCTGTGTAGGAGAAAGGATGTATGCCCATCTCTCACCCTGTCTCTCACCCTGTTCTCATTAAGAAACTGGGGGGCTGTGGTGTAGACACCCACACAGTCAAATGGGTCGCCAACTGGCTGGAGGGTGGTAGT
>NW_017728931.1:7419197-7420529 GCF_001723895.1 Crocodylus porosus
TTAGAGGCCTGACTACTGGAAAAAGCTCATGGTTGAAAGACCTGAATGAAGTGCCTGACTAGCTAGAAGCAAGTATCCCTAACACCTACCCTTCCGTCCACATTTCACCTCTGGCCAGCACACAGCGAATAACTCCCATCCTTGAGCCCACAATTCTGCTCTTCCACTGCAGTCTTTTGCCTTTGAGAAGGCAGACAGGGGAGCTGCTGTCCTCTCAGAAATGCCATCTATTTGTGTTGCCAACATGAGATGCCACTCACAGTAGCTTGTGCAGATTTGCAATTATAATGTGCAAACCTTTCTCACAAGTTTTGGACAGCAAGTAAATTGTAAATTAGTAAATTGTTCACGATTACTCCAAAATCTCTTTCCTGTGTGGTACCAGTTAACGTAGAGCCTATCATTTTGATGCATAATTGGGGTTATTTTTTCTTTGAACTTATCAATATTCAATTTTATTAGCCAATTTGTTGTCCATTCACTCAATTTTGTGAGATCTTTCTGTAGTTCTTTGCAGTCTTCCTTGGTCTTTACCATTCTGAATAATTTTGTGTCATCTGGCCCCATCTTTAATATGAATATATTAAGCAGCACTGGTTTCAACAGAGATCTCTGGGGAACTCCATTGTTCATAGTTTTCCTCCTGAAAACTGACCATTTATACCCACTATCTGTTTCTATCATTATTCAATATCTCATCCGCAACTGGACCTTCCCTCTAAACCAGGGGTGGACAAAGTATATCCTGTGGGCTGGATCCAGCCCACCAGGCCATTCTATCTAGTCCATGGGGCCCGTAAAAAAAATAGTAAATAAATATTAATTTGCTCCTGGCTGCCTGTCAAAGATGACAGGAGCCGGGGGCAGTAGGATCCAGGCGGAGCCAGCAGGACCAAGCAGCCCAGCCCTGCCCCACCCCCAGCCATTTCCCTGCCTTCCTGCCCCTGCACTGCTCCATCACCACGTGGCTCCCAGGTGCATTGCTGGACAGTGAGAGCATGGAGTCACAGCAGTATTGGGTGTGCTTGTGTGTGTCTAGGGAGGGAGGAGCAGAGTTTGTGTATGTGTGTTCATAGGGTGAGTCCCACACCACCCTCATACACATGCCCCACATCCCCCCCATACTGCCATACATGCAGACCCCCACATCCACTCCACATACATCCCCTCACAGGCCCCATACCCACCCACACCCCACATATCCACACGCACATGCCCACATGGTCCCTCACCCCACACCCACACCTATCCACCCCAACACACACCCACACCCTCCCCCACACCCCATATACCCACACGCCCTCAGCCCCCCACAAATCTATACCCACCCCC
>NW_017728931.1:7421447-7425447 GCF_001723895.1 Crocodylus porosus
TTTTTAAATTCCTAGAGCCTCCTATGTTAATAAGGGATGCAAAGTGCACAAAAACCTGAAGTTGAGTCAGTAGGAAAACCAAGATTAGAACTCCCAAGCATTGGGCTTGTACTTTCCCTTTGGCTAAGGGATCTTGTAAAGAGGAGTCAGGTGAATTTATCCAAAGTGCATAACATTTTACCAGTTGTGAATGAATACCCCCAAACCCTACACAAGGTCTCACCTGGGATACATAAAATTTTGCTGAAGAGGTGGTGTACATTTTTGATCATTTGATTAGACCAGTGGTGCCCAAATTTTTGCCTGGTAGGCCAGATTGACAGTGTTTGGTCCATCCGCAGGCCCAATCCAGCCAGCATTCCAGATCTGCTGCTTGGGCAGGCACAGCAGGCACCATCTGGCCGTGTGGGGAACAGTGGCAGGCCAGTTTCAACACAGCCCTGCAGGGGAAAGGAGCTTGACATGGCCCATGAAAAGGGAAGGGGCATGGCCAGGCCCCAGTCCAGTCCCATGAGGGAAGGGGGAGTGGCTCATCCCCAACAGGAGGAAATGGGGCATGGCCCAACCCTGTGAGGGAAGTGGGCAAGGCCAGGCTCTAACCCAGCCCTGCAGGGAGGGGAGAAAGGGGCATGGCCATGCCCCTAACCAGCTCCATGGGGGGAAAGAGGGGCCAGGGGCATGACCCAGCCCCAACCCAGCCCTGCAGTGGGGAAAGGGGCCATAATCTGGCCCTAAAACAGCCCTGCTGTGGGGAAAAGCAGCCATGACCTGGCCCCAACCAAGCCTTGTGGTGGGGGGTGAGGGGAAGGGGCTGTTACCCAACCCCAATGCAGGAGCAGGATAGGGTGTGACCCAGCCCTGTGGGGGAAGGGAGCATTATTTGGCTCTGACTGGTTGTACAGGGATTCGGTTTTGGGGATTTGGCCAGGGGGGGAGGGGGCAGGAAGGGGGGCTGTATTAACTGCCACTACTCCCTAGTGGTCCAATTTCTGGACCCATGGGGAGGCTCATGAGTAAGATGTAATGGCTCTACGGGCTGCATTTGGCCTGTGGGCCAGAAATTGAGCACCCCTGGATTAAACCACAGGCTCTACATCAGTGGTCTCCAACCTTTTTAAGTAGGAGATCCCCTCTGGCATTTAAAAGCAACCCAAGATCTACCATGCATTGCTGCCACCTCTCCCCCTTCCTCCTCCCACCCCCGGCCAGCAGGTAAGTCTGTCAGGAGGAAAAGGGTGGGGTGCAGATTGAGGCAGAAGGAGAAAAAAATTATTTGGGGGCACCCCTCCCCAGCAGGTAAGTCCCACTCCAGTCTCTGATCAACTCCAAGAGGCTCCGAGATCTACCAATGGATCAAGATCCACTGGTTGGTGACCCCTGCTCTAAAATATATGGCCTTCTGAAATGGCAGTTTTAAAGTACATCTGAAGGCACATGCATAGGCTGGTTGCTCTTTAAATTGCTGTGTCATATTTAGGTTTCAGAATCACTATTTAGATACAAATTTAATGTAATTTGGTTATAAGGCTCCTGAAATAGTTTCCTCACCAAAGTCCTACTTTTATTTTAAAATGTGTCATGAAATACACTTGATTGAGGGTTTTTTTTCTGGTTAGGGGACTAGAACAGAGGAAATGATGTATATTTGGAGTTATCAGGGCATAGGTTCCTGAGATATTCCTTTCCCCACAAATATGTTCTTTCAAAGCCTTTTCAAAGCTTTAAAATGCATATGAGACATACAGTACTTTCAAAATAGCAAGGCATATCAGAAATCATGGTACACTGAGCGTATGCTGAAAACATGAAGGGATTAGGTGAAGCAGTTCTCAAGACATGGTCCCTCACAGAACATGAGAAACTCATCATAAGTGCTCTGGACTCAGGCTTTCAGCATTGAGATTGGGCTGAAGAAGTAAGAAGGAATGTGTACAAAAGTAGCATAACTATGGGTAGACTACCAGGGCACCAGCCCCAGGCATCCATTTAGAAGGGGCACAAGAATGGCAGCTGATACCCCTGCTGGCCCCACTGCTGCAATTACTGCCAATGGCCTACTGCCGCTATCCCTGCTGAAGCTGTTGTCCAGGGCACAAAACCTGATTGCAATGCCTCTGATGTCCTCCACTGTCACAAGCACACAAAGCACAGACAAGAGAACTGCACTGCAAGAGCAGTTAGTTTCCTTACCCTTCCTGCCATGGCATGGTCTATGCTCTGGCTAAGCAAAGATTCCCCAAGGAAGATCTCAGCGAGTGCATCTACATGTGCCCCCAACTAAATGACTGCATAGTACCTGTCAGTGCTGTGCAATCTGGGCAATGCACAGTTATTTTTAGATGCTACCTCGCCATAGATATGAGCTACAGTGATGTAGCTTGTCGCTACAGTGACATAGCGTCTCAAGTAGATGCACCCAGTGAGTAAGAGGCTAAGTGAGCAACATATGCCCTACCTCAGTGAGCAGTACTTGAAGGATGAGGCACCGATCTGCAACCCAAATTAATGCCATCTTCCCCCAACACACATACAGACTCTCAGTACCCCCAGTTCCTCAAAAAAAAAAAAATCAAATTTCATGACCATAAACCTTTGTTAAAGTAAAGTTAAGATTCGAGGCCTCAAGGCAGAGCAATGGAAGCCAGGAAATAAATACAAAATGAAGGTGGCCCTTCCCAAAGAGGAGCATCAGGTATACTTACGCTCTGCCTGAGAGAGTTCTTGTGGTACAAATTAAAGGTGATGGAGCTAAGATTGTGTAGTTGTTGAAAATAATACCAGGTTTTCCACCACTCTTGTTTTTAATTTTTCTTGAACATTAAACTTCTTGCAAAAACTACATACAAAGGACCTGATCAAGGCCCCCATGGGAGGGTGTGGGGCTGGTGCTGGGGCAAGCGCTGCCCAGCTGGGTCAGGACAGGCACAGTACAGAGCCATGGCTCATCCAGGGGGTGCAGGAAGGGAGGGCAGCTCTCACCGCTGTGTGCCACTCAGCCAGAGGCCGCTGGTCCAGCTCTCATCCAGAGCTTGCCTGCTAACCTGGGAGGGCATGGAGGGGGGACATGTGCCCTCAGATCTGTGTGGGGCAGGGCTGGGCCTGCACCAAACTGTTCCCAGTGGGGTGGGGCTGCACTGGGAAGGGCCTACAGTGAATTTGTGGCTGCAGGCCCCCTTCTCCCCACCCCCCGTGGTTCCTTCCCAGCACAGCCTCACCCAGTTGGGAAGAGTTTGGTGCAGCCCAGGCTCCAGCCTACCCCGCACAGATCTGGGTCACAGGCCTCTGTTCCACTGCCACCCCCTCCCCCCGTGCCCTTCCGGACAAGCGGTGGGAGCCACCAGATGAGTAGGCAATCACAGGATGAGCCATCGTACCAGCAGCTCCCAGCCAAGCAGTGCACAGTGGTGGGAGTCACTGCCCCCCACCCTGTGCCCCCAAGATGGGTTGTGGCTCCATCCCGCACCTGCCCTGCCACAGACAGGCAGCACCCGCAGCCGCAGCCCCAGCCCCAGCAAGCCCCACACCCTCCCTCATCACGGGGATCTTGATCTACTCTCCCAGCCCCTTCCCTCCCCCTCTCCTTCCCCACTACACCAGACTTACCAGCTGGAGGCAGCTCTCCACACTGCCGAGCTGGGTATCAGAAATTGGATTGGTATTGGCCAATATGCCTCCTTAAAAATTGGCTATTGGTATCAGCCACAAAAATCTCTATCAGTGCACCCCTAAATTCTAGTGCAATGTAAATTGAAGAAAATGGTAAATTGTCATACCTGTATTAAAGAGCTCTTTAACTGCATTAAAGACGCATTGTAAAATGTATTAATAAAACACTTTAAATACTATCTTATTTTTTTAGTTATATTTAGGGTCTTATATGTGCCAGCCAGTTTTCATTATAATTCTTGCTTTTCAAACTAAGCAAACAAATCACAATAAATAATTTACTTAAATTCAGCCATTTTTTGTCATCACATTGATGAATGGACTTACTTTTGTC
>NW_017728931.1:7426152-7429072 GCF_001723895.1 Crocodylus porosus
TTGCTGCAGTTGACAATCCTGTTGCTACAGATGCCACTCCATCTCCATTCCCTATTCCATGTGATAAAATTATAAATGTTGAAATAGTTAATAGTGTCATAGAACCATCATTAGAGTTTAGAATTAGCCTTCCAAAGAAATTAATAGGGAATTCATAACTGTACAGAGTCATTGTTTCAAGCCCAGGAAATCACACTGCATCAGATGCTGTACTGTCACTTGACCTATAAAAGGTTAAGTGTATATCCATAATGTCCCAGTACATTTTTTAAAAATAAAAGTAAGGAAAGAAAAGCATCTTTCAGACACATTATTAATTTTTAATATTTACGATACTTGAATGAAAATAGCACTCAAGAGCCCCAGTTAGGATCAAACCTATACTTCATATGCACTATACAACACAATAATTAGATGTATTTTCCAATATGTAACCTTGTACACCTCAGTTTATGTGGTTCAGGAGCTGGACCCTAGGAAATAATAGATACAAAGATTTACATCTCATTTACTCAATTCTAAGATGAAGTTTCTTCTCCTAATCAGCATTGGGCAAAAAGCCCCTTATTTTAGATTCACATACAAAGTGTATGCGTGTTAGGGGGGGCAGGCAGCTGCTGCAGCTCTGACCCCTAAGCCTGGGTCAGGGCCAGAGTCAGTCCCACAGGAGCCCCATATCTGCTCCTCCTGTGCAGCTTCTGCCCCTCACCCCAACCCCTGCCCCCCCCAGCTCTGACTGGATTCCCTTTCAGGCACCAAGCACATGGAAACCCTGTCCCCTACTGAGCCAATCAGCAGTGTCCATACTTCTGCATTGCTTGCCCAGCCAATTCAGCCTCATTGACACTGCTGCATGCCCCCGCAAAGGGTGACCTTCCCTGTGCTGTGCTGGGGGAGGGAAGGGAGCCCCCAGTAATGTCTGACAATAAGTTGGGGAGAAGAGAGAGAATGGAGAGTTGTGGGGAGGGGCAGAGGCTGTGGGGAGCAAGTGGCAGGGGAGGGGGGCAGGAAGGCTGCAAGGGGAAGAAGGGGGGGCAATGGGCAAGGGGGCCACCTAGCTCCCACCAGGCACCCAACCTCTCCCCAGTCACTGCTTTCCCTGCAGTAGCAGTGGGAAGGGGAAAAACCTAAGACAACCCTCTGATAATTACATTCTATACCTGGAAAATTATAACAAATTTATATATTTTCCATGAACAGAATCTAATTATTGGGGGATCACCTTAAACTCAGGGTCATCTTAGATTGAAGTAAATATGGTACATTTGAAAGCTGTGCTATCAATCTTAAAATAATGCTTTGCACCAAATGGGACTTTTCACCTGATGTTTTCATTGCACTTTACAAACCTCCTTACTCTTCTTGACAGAATCTCACTGAAGTAGTATTATCCTCAGTTTAGAGGGTGAAACTGAGGAAGTAGCTTGAGGGTACATAACAAGCTAAGACCAGAACATAATTCAGATTTCAAAATCTGTGTTTTAACCACTAGATTTTGTTGTCTCCACCTATGAACTGATCTCTATACAATGTATTTTGCATGCTAATAATTTAATAGACAAGGATTCCTTAGCTCAACAGAAACACAGTACTGGAGGTTGTCCTGAGTATGACAGGAAATAGGGGCTCAAGCTCCCAGGTTCTGTCAGTGCTCCACTTAGTCTACCCTAGTTTCAATTAATAATGTTCTTACAATCCTTGGCACCTATTAGTGCAGGTGAAGCATTCCTCTCTCCTGCAGTTAATAAGTGACTGGGAGGCGTATCAACTTATGCAGAGGGGCTGTTTGCAACCAGCAATAAAATGGAAGCTTAGTGACTTCCGGCCTAAATTTTCTGTCATTTTTTTCAAGAAACATATTGCCTGGTCAAACTTCTTTTTATTTTGATTTGATAACATAGTTATAAATATGTTAATAAGGTATCATGGTGCCAAGTTTTGAAAACTGCAAAAGATGCTGGTTTCTCAGACCTGGAGTCTTCCATTCTGTCACAGCACAGGGCAGAACACAGCAACAATAATGCAAACTGCTTGATCAGTGTACCTCTGCCCTTACTCAGCAGGACTCCCCTTGTTTGCATGCACCACAACTGGGGCTGTCCCCTGTGCCAGGGCCCGCCGAAGCTGAGGGACTTTCTGTGAGCTAGACAAAAATCACTTAGCAGGCTGGATCCAGCCATATTTTGCCCACCCCTGATGTAGCGGTTACTGAGCAAGCAGCACATGGTAGTTTTTGTAATGAGCGTATGTGTCCACTCAGAAAGCAAGCTGAGATCAATTTAAATAATTTCACAGGCACCATCAAATATCTGTCACTATGTACCTTAACTAGACTGAAAGAATTAAACCTAAAAGATAGCAGTGGGTTCTTTAAAATTATTAGACATGCACCAATATATTGGTCCATATTGAATAAAAGGAAAATTGACATTATTGGCAACCGGCTTTCTTATAAATGATTCATGCATGCACACAGCCACAGCATGCATGTGGCCAGGAATGTAGCTGGGAAGCTTAGAGAGTAGGGTCTGGTCAGTAAATCTGCGATGGGGAAGGGGCATGGGAGGGGCAGACCAAGGCACCCATGGTGAGGGAAGGAGAGAGTGGGGCTGAAGCAGAGTCAAGGGCAAGCGCTGCCTAGCCAGGGTGGGGCACAGCACATGATGGAGCTGTGGGTGACTGGTCCAGGGAGCGCAGGGGGGCAGCTCCTTGCCACTGCGCATACCCCTGGGAGAGACATGGGGGGCATGTGCCCCCCAGATTTGTACATGGGGTGAGGGCAGGCTGTCCACTGTGGCCTCAGGGCTAGGGGCTGCACCAGCCCCTTATTGGCAGGGGGGCTGGGCTGGGCTGGAGCTGTGCTCTGGGAGGGCAGGGGCAAGGTGGGCAGCAGCAGCACTGGGAGGGAGTGCTACAGGGT
>NW_017728931.1:7429172-7434264 GCF_001723895.1 Crocodylus porosus
CTGGCCGGCCATGTACAAACGCCACAGGCACGAGCTATTCAGAGGCACAGACACCACCGCACCTTTAAAAAACAGCAAGAATATCTCCCCGCCCCCCAAAGACGCGGTTGTACTGACCCACGTGCAGGCTTTACCTCTCCGGGGGCACCCCATTCACCCCATGGCCTCACCTCCACAGTAGCCTACTGTGCTGCACCGCTGGAGCCGCACCCAGAGAGCACCAATGAAGTATGGGGGGAGTGGCATCATCTTCATTTCAGTGCCCAAGTGACAGGAGAGTTGACCCATCATCAGCATCCTAAGCCCACAGCCTTTATTACCGACAGGATGCCTTCATGCCCCTCACAGCTAGGCACTTCCTCTTAGGCTGGGACCAGGCATTGCATTTTCTCCTGGCACAAAGTGCAAGTGTACAGATGTCCACAGCCTTTGTCCTGGGATAAATCCTAAAAAAAAAGGTTTCCCAGGCAAGAGGTAGTAACAAGTTTATCCCAAGATGTTGTAAAGTATGCCTGTACAATTACCCTGGGACTGCATCACTGAATCAATGGCAAAAAAGGGGTGCAGCTTTCAACCACTCCCTAAACCTGTGTACATGCCAATCCCCAGATATTTTTGTCCCGGGACAAACACAGGCAAAACTTATCCACAGACAAAATGCAATGGCTGTGCCTAGCCATGGAAATGGTGAAAACTCCCTTCTCAGATTTGGGAGTTCTGGGTTGTGTTTGCAGAGTAGCTAATATCTGGCCTGGTGTGAAGCCATAGATTTGCCATGTGGACACAGCTGTATGTAGTATGGTAAAATACAATTAAACTAATTTTTTCCAGTGTCATTTATTTAGCAACAATCCAGCAATTCTTTCCAGGTCCAAGGAGCATTAACAATGCTCACAAATTCAATGATTAGACAATTTATATTTGTATCTCTTACTCTTATGTTACTTTTTACCAAGTCTGTTCACATTCAGCTCAACATACTTATGTCCAGTGCTTATGGATTGCTCCTAAAAGATATGTTTTGTTGTCTCTATGGTAATATCCTAACCAGAATGTCATTAATATTTAGGTCTGGTGGTGGTAATAGTGACAGCAATTATATTCTACTAACTGTACATAGCTGACTATCTGGTCCTGCCATCATGTACAGAATTTCAGGATGGGTTTTTTTTGCTTGGTCTTTCCTTTTCTGCAGTAATGTTCTAGCCATGGTGGCTGTGGAAGTGTGTGGGGTGTGGGGAGGGTAGGGAGGAATATTTTGTAGCGATTGTCTACACACAGACATTTCAGTGATTTGACCAAAAGTGTAATGTTGTGCAAATTTAGTGAAATAGATGCTATTTTGAGCCAAGTTCACAGAAGAAACAGGTGCCCGACTGCCTTCTGTAAGGTCTGAGCTAAAGACCCTGATTCTCAAAAGCTTTGCTCAGTTGTTGCATAACCCTGGAGGCACTTGTATTTCCAGAAGTGAAGTTTTCTAAGTGCCTCAGTCAATGTCCCTTCCTGAGTATGCTCATCTCAATGCTATGCAGTAAGCACCTCTATGACTTGCAAGCAAGTGGTTTCTTTGCCTATGAGTCTCAGTGTAGTAGGTACTGCCCTAATGCACCTTACACAAAGCACGCAGCTGGGAGGCCTAACCCTGTGGGCAAAAGGGGAGAACAGTCTCTTGGTAGGAAGGAGATGAGAGTTCAGATCCCCCTTTGTCTGCGGAGATTTGAACTCACATCTGTCTCCTACCAGGATCACACCATTATTACGAAGCCATGGGGCATTCTGTGATAAGGGGCTCTCTTACTCCCTCCTGCTTGTAAATTCTTCTACTTCGCAGGCATAAATATTCCTTGGGAAAAAAAGGGGGAGGGGGAGGGGAGGGAAAGAGAATCTCCTTCACCTTGTCCCTGCAACAAGGTCAGACCATCAACACCAATGGGTGGTGGACAAAGATGCCCATTGCTTGGGCCCTGTGCTGCAGCCACCACTGGAGGTCACTAGTTCTCTTGGCACTGGGTAACTTATACAAGGTGTGTAAGGCTGGGGGGCCTTCCCTGGTGCTGTTGCCACTATGCTCTGCCTCCATGTCATGTTTGGGAGGTAGAGATATAGGACATAGGCAAGATACACTTTGACTCCCCCCAGATACAGTGCCTTTCCAGACAGGATCTCAAGACGGATCCCACCACTGTTCTTGCTGGGCACGGGAATTGACAGCAGGGTACTATACCTGTCTCTGTCATTGCTATCTACAGCTGTCTAGTGAGCTGCCATCAGGGAGGGCTCATTGTTTGTGGAGACAGTCTCCCAGGGCAACAAGCATATCTGCAGGGAAAGCACCTCTCACTTCAGCCAAGAGGCGTGATGCAAAGGGGACAGAGTCAGCCATGGCTTTTTCTCAGTGCCAGGTAGACTCAACTGAGCTGACGAGGTGGAGCAGTTTGGTCCAGTCACATACCACCAATGAGATGAGGCTTCTGGAGCACTTTTGAAAGGTCAGGTTATAGACCAGGGGCTCTAGCAACCACTCTGGAAATTACAGGTGGCTGCCGCAGGATCTCAGTCAGAAGGAGGCCCATTAGGCATGGGCAAAGCTGTGGTAAAAGGGTGATTAGGATCTAAGATGGAAGGTTCTCAGTCAAGATTGAGGTTATATACCTGACACAGGAAGGCAGAGGCCAGCCATTGCCAGGTGAAGTATTCACCAGAAAAGAGCAGGCACTGAAGGGCTTATAGGCAGAGGTCAGCCCTGCCCTGCTCCATGTGTGGGCAAATAGAGGAGTCAGTGGTGCCCATGCCAGAAGAAATCCATGAAGAACTTCTGGACTTCTTGAACAGGGTTCTTGGTGGGTGCAGGATGGCATACAAGTACCACAGGGTAACAGCTGCCAGGCTGTTGATGACCAGGACTCGGCTGCAGTAAGAGAGGCTAGGCAGGTGCCAGTGGCCACTGCTGTAGTCACACCTCAGTCTTCTCACTCAGGCCTTCTTGACTAGATACGTCTACAGGCCTAAGAAAACGCCCAGGGCTATAACACCATCTCAGCCATAGGATAGGACTCCATGCAGGTCTAGGGGATGAGTTTCGATTCAGGTGCCCAGCAGAAATCGTGTTGCTTTTAGTCCTGCTGACACAGGCAAGAGAGATGCACTAATAGGCCTGCCAGCACTTGATCAGGGACTGAACGTCACCTTCACTACTCACAAAAACAGTCATGTCATCAGCATACACTATCAGCTTAACTGGGGAAGCCAGCAGCTGGGGCTGTAGCAGATAGGAGGGCCAAGCCTGTTAAGTGCCACCACAGTGCATGAGGCAATGCCTCAATGGTTAGAGTGTTAAGCATTCCAGAGAGACAGACAGCAGCCCTGCCAGATGCCCCTACATGCTCAGAACAGGGCATGTAGTCCTCCATTCACTTTAGGAAGCTTGAGATGTCCTAGTACAGGAGCTGGATGATCTACATGAAGAGGTGCCCAAAACCAAAAGCATTTAATTTCTGGAATAGGAAATCATGGCTGACCAATCAAAGGCTTTTCCTTCTTCCAGGGAGACAAGGCCAACATTCAAGTCAAAGAGTTCTATGGCTGGCAGCAGGTCACATAGCAGAAAAAGTTTGTCCTGGATGATTCTGCTAGGTACCTGGTAGCTCTGTTTGGGGCTTATGACCAAGGCAATGAACGTTCTGAGGTGTTTGGACAGGGCTTTGGTCAGGATACCAGTTGCCAGTACTTATTGTCACTGAGATTTCCTTTCTTGGGCAGCAGCATGATGACTGCTCACCAGCAGCTGGCCAATAGGATCATATCTTTGAAGCTCTCATAGAAGACACACACAAGATCAGGACCAAGGAGGAGCCAGAAAGTCATGTAGAAATGGATGGGAGGGACAAATGAGGAATAGATCTGTCAAGGTCTGGTGCCTTCCTCATGGCAAGGCTCTACCAAGGATAGCTCCCATTCAAGTTTGTCAGTCTCAAGTGTGGAGAATTGGGGGAGGACCTCATTGCAGGTGTTGAATGAAAGAGACAGAGACAGAAATTAAATAACTAGCTATAGCCTGGGTTACAGTAGTAGACAGCAAACTTTTTGATGTAATATGCCAGAATGACTCAGGTCCAGTCCAAGGTAGACTGCCACTAGGACTCAGCTACTGCTTTTCCCTACTGCCTGGGTGAAGCATTGGTAAAGATTTTCACCACTCAATGGCAGTGTGACTGAACCCGAAGGCTATTGAAACTTCTCAGGTCCAAGGGCTGGATCTGGCCCACAGGCCATAGGGTTAGAGGAATGTGCATGGGATGGGTAAGAAGGTGGAGTCCTGTCTTTGTTCTAACGAAAACTTAATGACCCTTTTGTATCTAGTCTTTTGCATGTAGACCAGGTCTTAGTTTTTAGGATACTATCCAATTCAGAATCTGAAAACTCAACCATGAGTCTGTTTTCAGATTTGAACCACAAACTTGAGCCATTGCAAAGAGATTTATTAATATAACATGCACTGAAAATACAATGCAAAATTAAAGGAAAAATAATGAAAATATTATTTACTTATTAATCACCCACCCATTTCCTGTATTCTATGATAAAAATAAAGGGGAAAAGAATAACATGGAATAGCAAATACTGTGAAATTGCTAATGCATTAAAAGGGTAAGCCAAAAAATAGCTGTGATAAATTCCTAGAAATATCTTAATATATTAGACACGTGTCAAACTTTGCATATAAAGACAAGGCCAGGTAATGTTTAGTTTAAGCATGGCCAAAGGCAAAGAAAAAAATTCCCATGTCACTGTGGCTACTACCTTCCCATATGCTGCTTCTCAAATTCATAGCATGGCACAGTCATGACTATTCTACAGTAGCTTTTTCATGCTAGTCTCACAGAGCTTGTGACAAAAATGGTTACAGTAATGCCACAAGCTTGGGAGTTCTCATTTCCTTCTCCTCCACATGCTCAGGGTGTCAGGCCATCAGCTGAGTATACCTGTACCTGCTTTGTCAAGTGTTTGATAGCTTCTTACACACTGTTAGTGCTAGTACAAGTGACTGGATTCACAGCCCTGCAGCCAGAAGTCTTCTGTGCACTGAACAGGC
>NW_017728931.1:7434694-7435872 GCF_001723895.1 Crocodylus porosus
CCTGGCACACATGCCAGAGCATGGCACGCAAAGGCATTTTGTTTGGTACACATGCCTTGGTGTGGATGGTGTGTAAGGGTCCAGGGGTGCACTGCACAACAAGGATTGGGCTCCTCACAGCTCCCCCACCATCCGCCTGGAGGCACGCATGCACCTGCTGCCAGCAATAAGCTGGGCTGGAGATTCACAGACCTTGGTGCAGTGGCTTGCCGAGAGCAGCCCAGGTTCTGTGGCAGGTGGCAGGGGCCTGCCCAGAGCCTAGGCTGGCTGTGGCATGCAGCTGGGAGGCTGTAAGCCCTTGTACCAGGGTCTGTCCCTGGCTCATTGCTGGTGGCAGGTGCATGTGTACCTCAGGGTGGATGGCAATGGAGCCATGAAAGGCCTGATTATTGTTGTGGCAGCACAGCCCCAGCCCTAGCCACTTCTTTGCCTTCCGCTCTGATATGTGCATGCACCTGCCACCATCAATGAGCCATATTAAGGCTTTGTAGACCTTGGCACAGCAGCTTGTAGCCTCCCAGTTTTCTGCCACACCGTCCTCCACAGAGCCTGGGCAGCTCACAGCAGGCAGCAGGGAGGCTGCAAGCTGCTGCACCAAGATCTGTGGAACCACAGCCCAGCTCACTGCTGCTAGTGGGTGCACATGTACCTCTAGGCATACAGCAGAGAAGGGGCCAGGGCTCTCATGCCACAACAAGGATTGGGCCCTTCATGACTCCCTCACTGTCCGCTCCTGGCACACCAACATCTTACAAATTGAGGTTGGGGTGTTTTTGGCACTGTGCCCAAAACCGTTGTCAACTCCTGATCTAAGCCAAACAACCCAAAGGCTTCCCCGATGAGAACCATGATGTTTGCATGGCAGCAACACATGGATTCAATACAGAGGAACAGGTCTGAAATTGCAAGGACAGTTGAAGTTGTCTCAGTGGGCATAGGAATGAAGAATAGCTTTGCTCACAGTGCAGTTTATTCAAGGTGACTAAATGCTTTAAGAGCTAGACTGGTGTTATAATGCGCAAAACCAGATTTATTAGTCCAACTTAAGGTTGAAATATAACAGGCAGTCTGAATTAAGGACTGTTAGACAGAGACTGCGTGCAGCACACACTGGATAAAATCAGCAACCCTGAGGGCTGAGGACAATCCAACAACAATTCCAGCAACTGCAGGCTGAG
>NW_017728931.1:7435972-7437106 GCF_001723895.1 Crocodylus porosus
GACAGCCTGCCAAAACTGGGTAAGCGGCCTCTGCCTGAAATAATTGTCTACCCCTATATTATATTGTCTGCCCCCTCTTCTCCCAAGCACACTTCCTCCTCCTCCTCCTTCCTGAATAATTTCTCTCTGTCTTTGGTGCCTTTACACTTCAAGTTTGCTTAGGCTCCTAGTCATAAAGGATATGCACAGTTGGGCAGGGTTGATGTGAGCAACAGAAACAATATCATTTGGTAGCAGTTATTTGTTGAGCAACCCCAGAGGACATTTAAAAAAAAATACAAGATATTTACTGGTTGCCAAAAGGCAAAAGTCCACTCTCCATTTATTAAGCACAACCAAATCTTCTAAGCACACTTTTCCTATACAGAAATGTCCACTGATAGATAGATAGATGGACAGATCGAATGATCGATAGATGGATCAATCTAGGATTTTGAAAAAAGGAGTGCAAATGATGTGGTGCATCATCACATATAAACACAATAAGTATTTCTCCAGGTAAAAAGAAACAAGAAACTTCGTAAATACACTAGAGGCCTAGGGCTAAATTATTCAGATTGAATACTATCAATCAAAGCAAAAAATATATAACTTTATTGGAATGTGAATTAATTTGCTATTTCATACATTACGTATTGAAGACATAACGAACTAGACAAAATAATCAAAATATATTGTTTCTTCAGTCCTTTAATCATTAGAATGAAATGTTCCTCTTTTTCAGAGTCATAAAATAAAATCAAGCCTTACTGAGTGTCTTAGCAATACATCCAATATATTTCACTGAAAGTTATTTCCACACCTGAGTTAAGGTTTTTACTTAGAGCTGAAAACAGTATTCAGGGCTGTAAAATAGAAGCTACTTTTTGTGGAGCCATTAACAGACAGCAGAATTACAGAAGAAAGAATTGCTTGATTAGTGGAACATTAAGATCATTAAAAAAGGAGATAAGGTTGTTAAAACCTGTGGAATGAAGAGTTTAGAAAGAATCACACAGATTACAATGAGATCAAGTTCGCCAATGACACCAAACTTTGGGGCAAAACTTCCATGCCAGAAGACAGGCGGGTGATCCAGGCTGACCTGGACAGGCTCAGCAAGTGTGCGGATGAGAACCTGATGGTGTTTAACAC
>NW_017728931.1:7437206-7438413 GCF_001723895.1 Crocodylus porosus
CACACACACACACACACACACACACACACACACACAGAGTATATCAATATCGATATATAGATACAAAGAAACAAGTTACGGTAACATTTTGTCATTGTCTTCTTTTTTTAAGAGTGAAACTAACTACTGACCTCCTTTGCTATCATTCATCTTCCCTATCCTCCTTCACTCTGGAGATCACAGCAAACTACCTTACAGCAAGTGAATGAGGAATTTCCTTTTTAAGGTCATCTTGCACTTTAGAAAATCAATGTTTACTTAAATAAAAAATAACTCTTTATGTTTTGTGGTGACAAACAAAATGTCCCAAAGATGGCCCAGCATCATTGATGCAGGAATAACTGCCTGGCATTGCAGCCAGACTGAAATAACAGCTCTCAGAGGTGGGAACTGACCTATTTCTGATGACTGACTATCATTCAAATATTGATAGTGTTAATTTTTGCTCTGCCTAATGACAGATGAAAAAGAAGAGTTCCACTGCTCTTGCCTTCCAGTCTGATCCCATCTTCAGTTTTACTCTTTCCTACACCTGAGTTAAGGTTTTTAGCTTGAGCTAAAAACAGTATGCACGTCTATGAAATAGTATTACTAGGAATTGCTAAAAGATGGCAAAATTGCCAAAGAAAGGATAGCTTGATTAGTATAACTTTAAGACCATTAAAAATAAGGGAGGGTGTTAACCTGCAGAATGAAGAGATGTTAGCAGGAATAAGGTTCTTTATACTAAGTGATAAATTCAACTGACTTCCGTAGCACTGCCTGAATAGAAATGCCACTTCTTCTTTTGGGAAGTTTGGAGCAGGAAACAAAGCAGAGGGAGGGTGTGCAGTTTGTACCACTGCACCCCCCTGGATCTGCTCCTGGTCCCATCTACTCTTAAGCCACCCCAAGCCTCACAGCTAACAAAAATACTGAAACTAAAACCATAAGCAAACTTATCTTCTTGTATGTCTCTTTCCAGTTCTGCAGAGCTCCTCTCCTGAGCCTAGGCTGGGTTAGAAATGACTCCTCAGCCTAGGAGCTCTGTTAATATCACTTTCTAATGCCACTCCTTCCAGTCAGTGGCTCCCCTTCCTTAATGGGGCACAGGGGTTTCTCCTTACTAATTAGCAGGCTTATTGCTCTGGAGCCTGACTCTCTCTGCAAGCATGTTTACATCTCTGCAGTCTACTTCACTGTACTCAGTAACAGGGGTTAGGGGCCC
>NW_017728931.1:7438513-7442966 GCF_001723895.1 Crocodylus porosus
ATGGGGACCACGTTAGCTATCTTCCAGTCATCCAGCATCTAGCCTTGTTTGCTCTCTGGCTGCCAATTGCCATATCCAACAGTGCCCAAGGGCCCCAGTAAGCTATTCTCCTCCCAGTCACAATCCTCAACTTATAGTGGCCTACTGGTAGCCCAAAGGACTGGATAGAGCAGCTCCATGTGCTGGATCCTGCTCATAGGCTATATATTTGAGACCCCTGAACTGCAGATCAACAGGCTGCTTCACAAGCTGTTCTGCCATCAACCCTGAAGCACAGAGCATGACATCTTCTAGCAGCCAAAGGTGCAGTTCAGTGTCCACAAGGTCTTGGTCTCCTTGCTAAATTTGCCAGGTAGCACAAGCACAGTACAGGGCATGAAAACCACATCTTCAAGACAGGCCAACAAGCCTTAGCAGAGTCAGCCTTTGTCATTCAAAAGTCACATCAGGCCTCAAACATGATGCATTGAAACTCATGAAACTAAGGAAAACAGTTTGTTGGCGTGTTACTTTTTGGGTGCATGTATGCAAGATGCTTTATTGCACAGTAGAGCAGTTTACTGTGCAGTAAGCATGTGTGTCTACCCATGCACACATTTACTGCACAGTAAATTGCTCTACTTGCAAGTAAATTTGCTACCAGCAAATGCAAGTAGCAACTTTACTGAAAAGTAGCTACTGCACAGTAGTACATGTGTGGAAGCCAAGCAGGAGCAAATTTGCTCCCTGCCAGCCCTGCCACTAGGGGGCCAACCCCAAGCTAGCCCCAGGACCTGGGGCTGGGAGCCTCTCTTGGCCCAGGCCTTGGCTGGCTCCATGGCAACCCCAGCCCCAGGCCCTTAAAAGCCTGCAGGCATTGGGAACCCTGGGACATGTGCAGCCTGTGGCTACACCTGGTCACTGTGTTCCTCGCCAGAGGCTGCAGGCCAGCTTTGCCAGCTGGCCTTCATCCCAATGTTGCTCCCTTGCACTGAAGTGCTGCGTGGCTGCCAGGGCCATGCTGTTCAGCCCTGCAGGTGCTGTGTGATACTGCCTTGCTGTGTGGCTGCTAGTCCCATGCCATGCCCCTGTGCTGGGCACTGTAGGTAGCTGGCCAGGCCAGCCAACAGCACCAGGACAGCTGCATGGAGTCCCAGAGAGGCATCATGGGAGCCACAGTGGCAACCTCACTGATGCTACATGCAACCTCCAGGGGCTCCAGGTGGTTGTAGAAAGAGACTGGTGACTTTGTGCTGCTATGGGGTACAACTGGTGTGCTGAGATAGTTTGTGTGGGCCAGGTGCTTGAATACACATGTATATGAGGGGCTGTCAGGCCAAATATGGGAGCAAGAGCATGACTGGTCAGTGTGGCAGTGCCACATAAATGTCAAGGCCTTGCGGGCACTGTGGGTCACTGTCACCAACCACAACTGTTGGTCAGGGACTGCCTGCAAGTCCATGCCCTTTATGCAGCAACTGGAGGCCATCTTCGTGCCATGGGACCCAGGCCACAGCCATGTTATGTACTACAGCATGGGTGGACATTGCCTGTGAGGATGGGTGCAACCAGTGCATGGACACATGCGGCCAGGCAGACCGGGAGTTTAGGGCATGGCTTCTGGTCCTGGAGAAGTGGCACATTGTGACCCTGGAGTGGCTGTCTACACACATGGCAAGGGCAGTGGAGGACAAAGAGGAGGACTGCCAGGTGCTGGATACTGTCCTGGCCCTGGTGGTCATCTTCATCCCACCCATTGTCTTGCCCCTTACTGCAGCCCCACCTGCTTGCTCCCTGGCAGCCACTTACTGCCCATCAGCAGGCCCCACCCCTCTTGGGCCTGGGTGGAGGTCCAGTCCTGCTTCCACTGGCTGGGAGCACCTGCCCTGGCCCCTGCCCCAAGTCCCTCACTACCCAGCCCCACCTGCCTGGGCCCAGGCTCCATGCAGCTGAGGAACAGGAGCTGCCTGCAATGGGGCCAGGACCATGTCCCAGCCCTGCTGGGCCTGGCCACTTGCTGCCAGTGTGGGAGCTACCCACACTGGGATACCAGCGGCAGCCTGTTCTCCACCCAGTTCTGCACTCACAGAGATGAGTAGAGAACAGGCTCCCCAGCCTCCATGCCACGTACAGGGTGGGGGCTGGAAGTTGTCTTGGTAAGGGGCAGGTGCCAGCCCCATGCCCCCACTGGGTGATCGAGGCATGGGACTTGGAAAGAGCTGCGGGGGGGTGCAGTTCGCAGCCCCCTGCCCCAATCTTCCGGCAGCCTCTGGGTGACAACATGGCTCTGTTGCAAGGCCCAGGAAGTGGAAGCAGTTTTCTTCCATTAGCAGCAAATCTGGTCCTGCTTCCTTGCATGTGTAGATGCCTGCCTGGGAGCATTTCCTCGCAAGTAGTTTACTTGCGAATAAACTGCTCCTGGATCAAATGCATGTGTAAATGTTGTTATCTCTGTTGGAGCCTCAGACTACTAGGCCTTCACCCCTTTAATCTAGCTAGGCCTTCTAGACTGGGCCCAATGTATCAGACTTGGCTTTGAAGCACTAGCTACAATCAGTTTCTTCTGTCACTGGGTCCCTGGTCCATATCTGATGCACCCCTCTTGCCATGGGATCACAGCCCTTGTCTACTGAGCCCCTCTGGTGCTATGAACTCCAGCTCCTGTGTCTGCTGTGCCCTTCTAGTGCTGGGCCATCTGGCCAGGTGTAGCTGCACCCCTCTGGGCACTAATGAGGCCTCTGAACCTACCCTCACAGCCTCAAACCATCGGTTCAAATGACCACACAAACACCAGCCCCATAGCTATAATATAACAATAATGATGGGGTCATGCTCTGCCTCTTTAAGAAGGTAAACCTCTTGCCTAGTTTAGTGTGCTACTCAGACCAGGGTACCTTACGAGCCCTGCAGGCAGCAGACCAAACAACCAGCCATCTCAGGGCAGCTCTTTCATGCAGAAGCTCCTTCCCCTGGCAGTTGCCAGAGAACTAAGGCCTGCCAGTCCCCGCCCTGGGGCTTATATGTGCCCAGGGCCCTGCCTCCTTCTGGTCAACTGACCACGTGCAGGTGCCAGCTAATTCTCTTATTAGCCTGCTGCTCAGGCAACCTGCAGCTGTGGAGCTCTGCCTAGACTGCAGGGCCCTCTGGCTAGGCTGCTTCTGCCCTTAAAGGAGCAGGCATGTCTTAGTACCCTGCAACACTTGCCTTAAAGTGCCTTTTCAGGGCCAGAACTAAAGGCAGGATCCTATTTCACTTTATATAACCATGTACCTGCCATTTTCAGCTGTTCTGTTCCTGGGTAAGTGCCTAATCACTAGGCTATTGGGCTAAAAGACAGCTGGCATGTAGATGTGTGAAGTGACATAGGATTCTGCCCCAAGTTTTCAGATGTACCTAACACCACCTAGCCAACTCTGGACACTGATGAAATACTGTCATCTTCCTCATCATCATTCCTTGTAATGTCTTCAAAGCTATTCCAGTTTGGATTTGTTTTATTATTATTAATTTCTCATAGAATTATATGGTGGATGGGATGTCAGAGGTCATCTACTCCAACCTCCCTGCATGAATACAGGATGAATGTTAAGAATGAAGATATGAAAGACAGCAATGATATTTATAGATAATATCTCACTATTCCAGAAGGAAATCTTTCAACAGCTATTGGCACTGTGAAATTCTGCAAACAGAGCTCTATTCTTGTGATTTGTTCTGGGGAAGGTTAATTGTAACATGGGACCCTTTCCCCTGTTATTGGCAGGAAGTAAGAAGAGGGTGGCAGAAAGTAGGCTACCAGCAAAGAACCCATTATGTTGGAAAAGCAAGTAGAGCTTGCTAGGAGGCCAGTTGCAAAGGGCAGCAGGTGCAGAACTTGTGCTAGCGCAGGGCAATAGCTTTTGGGTCACTGTAATTTCCCTTGACATTTGCTTGAACACCTTGCCTTTTTGGGCCGATCAGACACAGCGGCCTCCTTTTGGGTCATCAGTTTGCCTTCTGGTGAGATTGCCAAAAAGGTCACCAGGGGTTCTCTCCTGCCACATCTTGTTGTTAAGGATTATTGCTGGGAGAAAGTTCTGTAATCCTGCTTCATCAGTCTCTCACTAAGTCTTTGTCTCGGGGCTCCACCTTCCCTACATCATACCTTGCACAAACCAGCAATGATGTTAGTCCTTGGTCAAGGCTAAAGCAAAGTCAATCAGCCATAGCTGGGCCTTAGCCCTTATCTAATTTCAGTGCTGGTAAGGACGGTATACCATCCTTATTCAGGCCTTACATCGACCTGATTTGTTATTGTGTTCACTCTGGGATGTCTTCTCTCAGGACACTCTCTGTCTCCCTCAGGGTCTACTTATGGTTTTAGTATCCCTTCTTTATTTCTCTCTCTGCAGGCTCACTGCTGTCCCAATCTCCATCACTTTCATCTGGAATCCATGGCTTTGAGAGAAGTATGCATCCTGGTTCCTCCTAGCCA
>NW_017728931.1:7443066-7445628 GCF_001723895.1 Crocodylus porosus
TTTGATCTCCAGTGGCATTTTGTTGCTGCTGCTTTTCTCTCTGCTCCTGCAGTGGCATGGCTTGTCTTAAGGCAGTGGCATCTCTGCTGCCACACCTTTGATCTTCAGTGGCATTCTGCAGCTACTGCTTTTCCCTCCATTCCAGGGTCAGAGGTAAGTTTTGGCTCATGGTGGCATCCCCGCCACATATCCCCCTACCTAAGATGCCTTGTGGTAGTGCAGTCCATCTGTTCTGGCTCTATTGGTCACTGGTGTCTACCTTTAGCAGCTCTCCCGTGTTCATATTGGTTTCTGTGCCAGGGGCACAGGATTGGGAAGAGGAGGAGCCTCACCCAGAGGCAAAACCTCAACCAGAGAAAAAAGAGAAAATAACGACTTACCTGTTCCAGGGGCCAGGAGGAGCGAGGAAGCTCAGGGCGGGAAACTGCCTGCATGGTTTGTGAGATGCTCCCATATCCAGCTGGGGCCAGGTGACGTCATGAGGAGATGCCACCCGGCAGAGATTAAAAAGAACCGCGAAAGCACGGGAAGGCACCAGATGTCCGGAGAACTGGTGGGAACCCACCAGTTGGGAGGAGACGCACCGCAGCAGGAGGCAGACAGCTGTGGAAGTGGCACTGGCACCAGCACCGGTATCGGTGCTGGGACCAGCAGCCGTGGCGGGAGTGGCGATAGCTGCAATGGCTGCCGCAGTAGCGGGACTGGCAACGGCACCGGCACCAAGAGCCACGGCAGAAGCGGTGATGGCGGCAGTGGCTACAGCAGTGGTGGGACCAGCACTAGTGGCCATGGGGGAAGCATTGATGGCAGCAGTGGCTGCAGCAGCTGGGAAGGTAGTGAGGAATCCCTGGCCTGGGGAAGCCTGACAGAGACCAGGGGCACCGGCAGGCAGGCCAGCAGAGGCAGCAGCAGTGGCAGCAGCCAGAGCAGTGGGAGATTCCCCAAGCTGAGGATCAGCGGAGATTGAAGACGCCAGCAAGGAAGCCGGAAGGGAAACTGACGGCAGGAACAGCGGGCAAGCCTACCTGCAGGCAATGGGGAATGCAGACCTGAGTCAAAGCAGGGCCCAGAAAGGGGAAGAGAGGAGCCCCGGCTGGGGCAAAGGCATGGGTCTTGACCCATAGGGTGCCTGTGGCTTAGGGCATCAAGGGTACTAAGGGGGCATGGAGTCCACAGTGGGTGCCCGGTTTCTTTGGGGTCCTTCTCCTCTTTGTTTTTTTTTGGCTTCGCCTCTGCACTAGCCACGGTGGTGGATCAGGTCATTTCGGTGTCACAACAGTTGTTGCAGGGAAGAAGGATTTAGAGTCTAGGCCGTGGTAGTGGACCCTTTTAGGGGCTGTCCATTGCCATCTCCTTTAGGGAGGGCAGGTGGGGAAGTCCCCAGCATCAAGTGGGGGTTGCTGAGACCTCATGGAAGGGAAGAGAAAGAGGCAGCATAGGAACCCACCGGGGCAGACGCCAAGGGATCTGGAGAAGACAGGCCTGAAAGCAATGGGTCTTCAGACCCATCCACAGGAGTCCGACCAGGGACCCAGGGTGACTGCCATTGAGAGGTGGCACAGAGGCCAGAGAAGATACCTGTGGGACTGGCTGCGAACAAAACCAAGAGGCCCGCTTCGCAAAGGTGGCATGTGGCCGGGGCGTAGGGAAGGCTGGAGCCCCGTGAACGTGCGCTGAGTTGTGTGATGACCCTGGAGGCAACTTCAAAGGGAACCCCCTTCATTGAAGAGTCATTCAAAGTCGTGGCAGGTGAGTTAGGGTAGTACCCCCCACCGAAGTATCCTCTGGGGTCTGCATATGGGACCAAGACAGACGAGATCGATTGTCTGGGCAAAGGCGGTGTGGGAACAGACCGTAGAGCGGAGGTGGGTACAATCTCGTCACACCTCGACAGGAAATCTGTGATTCTGTTAGACACTCCAGGCCTATAGCTAACAGAAAATTTGAATGGCTGTAAAGAGAAAGCTCAGTGTGTCATCCTCGTGTTACCGTTTTTCATATTATTCAACCATTGCAGTGGTGCATGGTCAGTCACTAGCCTAAATTCTCTTCTGACTAAGTAATATTGGAAATAATTCACTTCCCACTTTATCGCTAAACATTCTCTCTCAATGGTGGAGTACCTCTTTTTGGCTGCATTTAGAGTTTTACTAGCAAAGGCTACTGGTCACTCCATGCCTTTTCATTCTTGGCACAATGCCGCTTCAGCAGCTGTCTCTGAGGCATCAGTCTGGAGGATAAAAGTTTCAGAAAAATCATGGGTTATAGAACCAACATGTTCCTGCACAGTGCTTGTTTAATATTTTTAAAGGATGTTTCCATTCAAGGTGTCTACTGTATGGAACCACGGATCCTAGTTCTTATTGAATCTGTTAAGGCCGCTGCCTTCTCAGCAAAGTTCAGGATGAATCTTCTATAATAATTGGCCAAACCCAAGAACAACCTTATTTGTTTTTTGGTCTGCGGTGGCTAGTAATTTTCTATTATGTCTGTTTTACTCGCCAAGGGCCATATGACTCCTTGTCCAATTCTAAACCCTAGAATCTACCCCTCTTGACTGTT
>NW_017728931.1:7445728-7450043 GCF_001723895.1 Crocodylus porosus
TGGAGCCCCGTGAACGTGCGCTGAGTTGTGTGATGACCCTGGAGGCAACTTCAAAGGGAACCCCCTTCATTGAAGAGTCATTCAAAGTCGTGGCAGGTGAGTTAGGGTAGTACCCCCCACCGAAGTATCCTCTGGGGTCTGCATATGGGACCAAGACAGACGAGATCGATTGTCTGGGCAAAGGCGGTGTGGGAACAGACCGTAGAGCGGAGGTGGGTACAATCTCGTCACACCTCGACAGGAAATCTGTGATTCTGTTAGACACTCCAGGCCTATAGCTAACAGAAAATTTGAATGGCTGTAAAGAGAAAGCTCAGTGTGTCATCCTCGTGTTACCGTTTTTCATATTATTCAACCATTGCAGTGGTGCATGGTCAGTCACTAGCCTAAATTCTCTTCTGACTAAGTAATATTGGAAATAATTCACTTCCCACTTTATCGCTAAACATTCTCTCTCAATGGTGGAGTACCTCTTTTTGGCTGCATTTAGAGTTTTACTAGCAAAGGCTACTGGTCACTCCATGCCTTTTCATTCTTGGCACAATGCCGCTTCAGCAGCTGTCTCTGAGGCATCAGTCTGGAGGATAAAAGTTTCAGAAAAATCATGGGTTATAGAACCAACATGTTCCTGCACAGTGCTTGTTTAATATTTTTAAAGGATGTTTCCATTCAAGGTGTCTACTGTATGGAACCACGGATCCTAGTTCTTATTGAATCTGTTAAGGCCGCTGCCTTCTCAGCAAAGTTCAGGATGAATCTTCTATAATAATTGGCCAAACCCAAGAACAACCTTATTTGTTTTTTGGTCTGCGGTGGCTAGTAATTTTCTATTATGTCTGTTTTACTCGCCAAGGGCCATATGACTCCTTGTCCAATTCTAAACCCTAGAATCTACCCCTCTTGACTGTTTCTCCACTTCTGGCCCCAACTCTCTTGTGGGAGGTCTGTTTGTTGGAAGACTGATCCTACAGAGAATGGAAATATATGTCAGTCTCGTCCTCCACCACCCTGATTCTCCTTAGTCTGCTCACCTCAGCCTGGAGCGCCCTTACCTGCTCCTTCAGGGCCCAAAGTCAGGCACAAGAGGGACAGTCAAGGGCGCCTCCAGACCCCACTCCCACCTGCAGCCTCCTGGAACCCACCAGGCAGCCTCCACAGACAGGGTGGAGGGGCTGCCAGTACCACCATGGGCTCCGTCTGGGTGGAGGCCTTAGAAGAGCCTGGGGTAGGTGGCACCACTGGGGCGGGGTCCCCAGTGGCCGCCCTCCTGGACCTTACCAATGGGTCACGGTCCCTAGCAGCCACTCCCCATGTTCTTACCATGTCCATGGCACTGTGAGCCTTCCTCTCTCTCTTACTGCATACTCCTTCCTGGCTCACATTGCACACCCGCCTAGCACAAACACTGGCACAAATGCCAGGGCTTGGTCCTTGGGCCCACGCTGTTCAACATCTTTATCAGTGACTTGGATGAGGGGGTGAAAAGCACCTTGTTCAAGTTCGCAGATAACACCAAGATGTGGGGAGAAGTGGGCATGATAGAAGGGAGGGACAGACTACAGCTAGACCTGGACAGGTTACAAGGGTGGGCAGATGAGAATAGGATGGGTTTCACTACTGACAAGTGCAAGGTACTGCACTTGTGGAGGAAGAACCAGCACCATACATACAGGCTGGGGAACTCCCTTCTTGTCAGTGCAGAGGCAGAAAAGGACCTTGGAGTCATTATTGATTCCAAGATGAACATGGGCTGCCAATGTGAGGACACGGTCAGTCGGTGAACCGCACCTTGTCATGCATCCACAGATGCATCACGAGCAGGTCCAAGGAGGTGATCCTCCCCATCTATGTGACATTGGTCAGGCCACAGTTGAAGTATTGCAGTAGTTCTGGGCACCACACTTCAGGATGCATGTGGCCAGCATGAGGAGGGTCCAAAGGAGGGCCACTTGCATGATCAGGGGGCAGCAAGGCAGACCCTACCATGAGAGGCTACAGGACCTGAACCTGTTCAGCCTTCACAAGAGAATGCTGAGAGGGGATCTGGTGGCTGTCTATAAACTTAGCAAGGGGGACCAGTGGGGAATGGGAGAGACCCTGTTCCCCCAAGCATTACCAGGAGTAACTAGGAATAATGGCCATAGGCTGACTGAGAGTAGATTCAGGCGGGACTTCAGGAAGCACTACTTCACTGTCAGGGCGGCTAGGATCTGGAACCAACTTTCAAGAGAAGTGGTGCTTGCTCCTACCCTGGGGGTCTTCAGATAGAGGCTAGATAATCACCTTGCTGGGGTCGTTTGACCCCAGCATTCTTTTCTGCCCATGGCAGGGGGTTGGACTTGATGATCTATTTAGGTCCCTTCCAACCCTACCAACTATGAAACTATGAAACCATGAAATAATCATTTCCCCATCCAAATCAGGTGCAAATCCTACTTTCAGTCTACCTTTCTGGTTAGCTATTCTCGTCTATATATAGCCCCTCTCATATTAGTCTGCCCTTCCATAAATGCAGTGCATGCTGACTGGCCTGCACCATTCTGCTGCAGTTCCTGGTATTAATCTGGCCCTCAGTAGCATTTGGGAACAGCCCATATCAAGCATGGCTTGTTTTACCTGGCCCACCACATAGGCTGTCACCATGGGCCTATCCCATACTGCTACCTCTTCAGTCCGCCTGAAGCTGCAGTCCATTTCCTCAACTGCTTCACTAGACCCTGGCTTCTCCTTAATGCTGGGAGCATCACTCCCTTGTTTCCACCATTCTTGAGTGCCGAGTGTACACTCACAGGATACATGGCCTGACCTCCCACATCTATAACTCACTATCACTTTTCTCAAATATCTCAGTGTCCCTCAATGTGGTTCTTCTTATGTCCCTTTTCCTTAGCTGGTTCTAACTCAGATGCCACGAAGGCTTCAGCAACCCTTAGGGCTTCCTCCACCATCCTGGGAAGATATCGTCTTACCCATAGCGAGATCGCATCTTCAAGATTCCTTATAAACTGTTCTAATATAATTTGATCCACTAGAGCAGCCCTGTCAACTGTCTTGGATGGTACCCACTTATTCATGAGAACTTTTAGTAATTGCATCAAGTTTCAGGGCTTTCTATCTTCCTTCCCTTCCTGCCCCTGAACAATTATCAGTAATGCTCTGATGTTAATTCTAAGTGGTGCAAATATGGCAGCTTTCACTTTGTTGTAGTGGTAGGCATCGTCCCTAGGCAGGGCACGATATGTGCCTGGTGCCTTCCCCACTAACACAGATACCAACTGGCTAGCCCACAGCATTCTGTCTAGCTCCATTTGTATCATCATTCTCTTGAAAGATTCTATGTACATCCCTGTGTTATCTTCTTTCTTCATCTTGTGCATCCAAAAGGATGTCCAATTTCATCTCATCCATTCTTGTTGCTGGATGGCCTGCTGCTGTTGAACTTCTAACACTTTGGTGACAGCATGTAGTCTGGCCTAATAGGTCAACTTGGGGTGCCAGATTCACTTTAATTTCTGTGTCGGCCTCCAGAGTCACACCCTTTTCATGTTTCCCAGCCAGTGTACCAATGTGTAATTTCCCATGACGTTCACTTGAATGCTTTGCCTTTTTGGGCTGATTAGACGCAGCCACCTCCTTTCTGGTTGGGAGCTTGCTTTATAGTGAGATTCCCAAAAATGTCCCCAGGGGTTCTCACCTGCCAGGTCTCATTGTTAAGGATTATTGCTGGGAGGAAGATCTGTAATCCTGCCTCTTCTGATTTCCTCTTCAATCTCTCACTTAGGTCTTTGTTTCAGGGTTCCACCTCCCCTACATCCCACCTTGTGCCAACCAGCGATGATGTTAGTCCTTGGCTGAACCAAATCAATCAGCCACAGCTGGGACTTAGCCCTTATCTAATCTCAGTCTTTGTAAGGATGGCATACCGTCCTTATTCAGGCCTCACATCAGCCTGACTTGTTACTGTGTTCACTCTGGGGTATGTTCCCTCAGGACACCCTCTCTCTCCCCCAGGGTTTACTCACAGCTTTAGTATCCCTTCTTTTTTTTCTCTCTCCACAGGCTCACTGCTGTCCCAGTCTCTGTCAGTTTTGTCTTGGATCCACGGCTTCAAGAGAGGTAAGTATCCTGGCTTCTCCGAGCCAGCCTTTACTGGGCATCCCATCTCTTGGGGTTGCCACCACTCGCCCCTGCTGGGGCACTTGTTTGCTTCCCATCACTCTAGGCTCTCAGGAGGCCTCACTTCTGTTCCTCCTCAAATGTGGGTCAGGGGATTTTACACATCTCTGAGGGGCAGCTGATGAACCGGCATTGACAC
>NW_017728931.1:7450143-7451211 GCF_001723895.1 Crocodylus porosus
ACTGGTGTGGTTTGTCTTTGGGTGGTGGCATCTCCACCACCACACCTTTGGTCTTCGGAGGCATTCTGCAGCCACTGCTTTTCCTTCTGCTCCAGCATCAGAGGTAAGTTTCGGCTCATGGCGGCATCCCCACCACAGTCACTAGGGGATGTCATGGCCTCCCTTGAGGCCTGGTCCTGCTACATGTGCATAACAACAATGTATTTGGATTTTTTCTTTTATTTCTGATGCTGTGTTTATAGACCTCCTACATAAAACTCAGCTATGCTTTTCTCTATCTTTTTCTGGTTTTGATAGCTGTGACAACTTTGTATGATTAATTTTTTAAATAATCCCATATTTTATGACATACTACATATCCCTAAATAAGACAAACTTTGTTTTTTGAAAAGCAAAATGTATGAGAAAAATCTTCCTAGAGCTATGGCCTGACCGGTGCTGCACAGAGGGGAGTCATCACCTCCCTGGACCTGTTTGTCATGCATCTGCTAATGCATGATAAAGTATGGTTAACCTTGTTGATCACTTTGTCACATTGATAACTCATGTTCATCTTGGAGTCAACTATGACTCCAAGATCCCTTTCCACTGACATCCCCCAGCCTATAAGTGTGTTGGTGGTTCTTTTTGCCCAGGTGCAGCACTTTGCACTTGTCTTTGTTGAACTGCATCCTATTTCTGCCCATTTTTTCCAATCTGTCCAGATCCTCTTGGATCCATTCCCTACCCTCTGGTGTGTTAATTTTGCCCCATAATTTGGTATCATCTGTGAACTTGGACAAGGTGCTCTCCACACCTTTGTCCAAGTCACTGATGAAGATATTGAATAGCACTGGTCCAAGGACCGAGCCTGGCGGGACTCCACTGCTCACATTTTTCCAGGTTGATATTGACCCATCCACTGCCACTCTCTGGGTGCGACCCCTAAGCCAATTTGACACCCACCTGACTGTGTAATCATCTACATCACAGCCTGTCAGTTTTTTTATGAGAACAGAATGAGATACTGTATCGAAGGCTTTCTTAAGGTCTAGGTAGATGACATCCACCTTGACTCCCAAGTCTAAG
>NW_017728931.1:7452201-7455369 GCF_001723895.1 Crocodylus porosus
CCTAAATTTGATACCTGCATTGGCATTTGCATTTGCATTTGCAGGTATCAAATTTAGGCATGATTAGCCTAAGTTAATGTGCATTAAGGGCACAGATGTGTAGATGTGTGCCTGTAATGCAAATTAACTTACGCTAATGTGCATTGTGCCAGTGTTTATTTACAAGCGCACCTGGGACCACAGCATGTTGAGCTGGGTCAGAGAAGCCCTGGCTGACAGGGGACCCAGGGGGTCAGCCTGCCAGCCCAGGGTGCTCTGACCTGGCTCAATGTATTGTGGAGGGGCTGGCTGGGGTACAAGGGTGCTCCAGTGCAGGGCTAGCTGGCAGGCAGCCCCTGCACTAAAGTACCCTCATGCCTCAGCCATCCCTGTTAGCATCTACACATGTGCACAGTAAAGAATGCTGCCACAGAATTGTACTTATATTTACACGTACTAACCTACAATGGAGTTAATTTAATAGATTTCATAGACATTAGGCCTGGAAGGGACCTTGAAAATCATCTAGTCTAGCCCCCTGCCCCAGGGGAAGGAAGTCAGCTAGGGTCAAAGGATCCCAGCAAGATAAGCATCCAAACATTTTTTGAAAGAGTCCAGAGTAGGTGCCTGCACCACTTCTGGAGGGAGTCTATTCCAGGCCTTGGGGGCTCAGACAGTAAAGAAATTTTTCCTGATGTCCAGCCTAAAATGGTCTTGGAGGAGTTTATGACAGTTAGTCCTTGTTATCCCTTGGGGTGCTCTGGTGGACAGACATTCCCCCAGATCTTGATGCACACCCCTTATGTACTTATAGGCAGCCACCAGGTCCCCCCTGAGTCTGTTCTCCAGGCTGAAGAATCCAGTGGCTCACAGCCTCTCTCCATAAGGCTTATTCTCTTGCTTTCTGATCATGCATGTGGCTCTCCTTTGGACTCTCTCACGCTTCTCAACATCCTTCTTGAATTGTGGAGCCTGGAATTGGATGCAGCACTCCAGCTGCAGCCTCACTGAGGCTGAGTATAATGGGAGGATGACATCGAGAGATTTACTTGAGAAGCATCTACAGATGCAAGCCAGAGTTTTGTTTGCTTTACCAGCTGCAACATCGCATTGATGGCTCATGTTCATCTTGTAGTCAGTCATGACCCCCAAGTCTCTTTCAGCCATGGTGCTAGCAAGCATAACACTGCTGAGCCTATAAGTATGCTGTGGGGTTTTTTTCCCCTGAGGTGGAGTACCTTGCATTTATCGGAATTGAACGTCATCAGGTTTGTATCTGCCCGCTTACTAAGCTTATGCAAGTCGGCCTGGATCACTAGCCTGTCCTCAGGTGTGGACACCATGCTCCAAAGTTTAGTGTCATTGGCGAACTTAGCCAGTGCACTTCTGATGCTAATGTCCACATCGTTGATAAAGATGTTAAAGAGAACCGGTCCAAGGAGAGAGCCGTGGGGGACACCACTGGTCATGGAGTGCCATAAGTATTCACTACCATTGACTACTTCTCTCTGGGTCTGACCTTGGAGCCAATTTCCCAGCCATCGGACTGTGGTGTAGCCGAGGCTACAGTTGGCCAGTTTTTCTATGAGATAATCATGGGATACCAGATCAAAGGCTTTTTTAAAATCAAGATATGTGACATCAATCTATTTGCCCTTGTCCAGGTGATATGTCACCTGGTCATAGAAGGAGATGAGATTGGTCAGGCAAGACCTACCTGCAACAAACCCATGCTGGGTGTCCCTCAGGATGCTGCTCTCAGCCAGCATGGGTTTGTTGCAGGCTTATCAAGAAGGGTCTCTTTGATAATTTTCTCCAGAATCTTACCAGGGACTGAGATCAAGCTGATTGGCCTGTAATTCCTGGGATCTACTTTCTGCCCTTTCTTGAAGATGGGTACCACATTGGCCTTCTTCCAGTCTTCAGGTACTTCACCTAAGCACCATGAATTTTCCAATATTTTTGCCAGTGGTTGAGCTATAACACCTGCCAGCTCCTTGAGTACTCTAGGGTGTAATCTGTAAGGGTCAGCTGACTTGAAGGTGTCCAGCCTCTCAAGGTGTTCCTTTAACAAGGTTTACACTGACATTGGGTACAAATACGCCCTCACCCTGGCTGTCCTGTATCATGGTAGGCAGGGTGGTCCCTTTGGGTGGATGAAAGACTGACACAAAGTACCCATTAAACAGGTTGGCTTTTTCCTGGTGTCAGTTATCAGCTGTCCCATATGGTTCAGCCAGGGTTCCAATGTTACCCTTGCTTTTTTTCTGACTCCCTACATATCTGAAAAGGGACTGTTTATTATCCTTGATATGTGAAGCCAGATGGAGTTCAGTTGCAGCCTTGGCTTTTCTGGTCTGCTCCCTGCAGGTATGAACCAGTGCTGAGTACTCCTCAGGGTGGTGATTCCAGCCTTTCATCCTTTATAAGTCTCTCTTTCTAGGCATAGGAGGTCCTCAAGTTCCCTGCTAAGCCAGGGGGGTTGCTGTGCCCTTTTGCTACCTTTCCTCCGAGATGGGATGGACAACCTTTGTGCTGTCAGGATTGCTCCCTTGAGGAGCAACTACTTGTAGACTCCGCTTCCTGTTGAGTCACGGTCCCTTAGGGCCTCAACAATGAGCCTCCTGAGCTTGTCAAAGTCAGCTTTCCTAAAGTTGAGGACTTCAGCATTGTAATTAGTATACTGCAGCCTATTAGGGCCAAATGTCTGGTGTGGAGATTTTACTGACAGTGAATGTCTCATGCAGATGTGCCCACTGGTGGGTAGTTAGCTTGAATCTCACCCTTCCCTCCTGAAGCTGGTAGTGTTGAAAAGATATTGTAGCCATGATGGTACAGGAAATATGTGAGAGAAAGATTTTGTGGTTGAAATCTCTTACTAGACCAACTGCATGGTTGGAATAGTTTTTACATAAGGTTTCAAATGCAGGGCATTCTTCTTCAGGTGACCTGAGGCTGACATTTTACAAGGGACATCAGGAAGGAAAGGGACTGCAACCACATTTTTCTATTCTAGCATCTTGTGCAAACTTACCTTAATGAGTACTAGTAGCATGTTTGCACATGTCACTGTGCACAGCATTGCCCAATCAGGGTAACTGATTGGGGATGTCCCAGAAGGAACAAGGAAAATTATGGAAAAGTTGTAAGAACTGGAGAGTCAGTGCAGGATTGTCTTGACTAGGAAAA
>NW_017728931.1:7456059-7475448 GCF_001723895.1 Crocodylus porosus
CTGTAAAAATGAAGTTCTATATGCCATTCTTCCATTGTTATTTTTTTGCCTTCAAGTAATGGCTCCAATGTTGCTGATGGCTCTCCCTCATTGCATATGCTATGTTTAAATGAACGTTTCTTTGCACAAGGCAAAGTCAAGTTATTTATCATCCCTCATCAAGGGACAACTCAGGCTACTTGGATCAGGTTCAGCTGACAACTTCAGAGTTGTTTTTCCACCCCTATATGCTTCCGGCATGCTGCAAATCCCTTATGCTTGTGAGATTTCTTGTTTGTTTGCATGGTGGTTTTTATTTTCAGAGGTTAAGTTCCCCAAAGAGCAGTGTGGAAAAGTGAGGGATACTATTAATTTTTCAGAGCCTGGGAAGCACAGAGTGCGGGCTAATGGCAGACTGTGTCAGTTAAGAAACATCCATCAAGTTGAAAACATCAGGGCAATAGGGTCAGTGAGTTATCTACAGGATGAAGGTGAAGCTGAAACTTGTAGATCTTTGAGCATATAGTGAGTAGGTGAAGAAAAGTTTTTGGGGTCAAAAATTCAGAGCTGTTTGCTATTTCCCATAAGAATGCTAATAAAACTTTGATGATCCATAGTGTCTTGTGTCTGAGGACACTGAAGTAACATTTGTAAGGTAGGCAGGCAATGTCTTCTTTCAAACAGAAACTGAGGTGCAGGGAATTTAGGGTCTGGCCATGGTTACACAATCACAGGGAAGATCAGGCTGGCTTGCAAGATCTGGCAGAGCCAGTATTTTCTCTTCCTTTGGAACTGAAATTTTATTCTTGGAGCAGCTAGGGTTTCATTTAAGAAAGGGCCAAATTCTCTTCTGGTGTAACTTCAGCAACTGCAATGAAGATATACTAAAAGAGAAAACCTAGCCCTAGGTTTCAAGCCCTCTGGATGGCAAAGAAAATCTTCAGAAGTTGATACATCTGGGCTCCTATACACAAGCAGTGAGGCAGGCTCGATTAATTGAGTCTACTGGAGTGTGGCAATTACCGCGCTCTGGCAGACTCCAGTGTCTCATATATCAGCATCCCCATGCTTAAAAATGGTGGCAGGTGCACTTTAACTAAAGCTCAAACTTGTTTTAGTTAAAGTGACCCTGCCACCATTTTTAAGTGCAGGGACTCTGATACACTAGATGTTCTGAGCACCTTAATTATCATGGCTCTCGGAGCTTCTCTAATTAAAGCGCCTCTCCTTCCCGACCCCAAAGCATGTGTATAAATGCCCAGAGTGTCTGACTGAGTGTGGAGAGACTGGCCAATACCTCTGAGAGGCATGACCTACCTATGATGGTAGTAGGTTTTGTTTTGTTTTGTTTTAACTGAGTAGGCTAAATGTCAGTATCTGGAGTTTTCCAAAGGGCCTGAGTTAGAGCACAGACAGAATTTGAAAATCCAATCAAAAATTTTTAACTAGTTTCTTGCTCAACAATTGCAAGAATGTAGGGGAACAAGCATAGTACATGATATACACAACCTACTGCAAGTGACTTTTACATTTCACCTCACAAGTGGTTTGATCTTAGATTGTGGGTGTAGCTTGAGTAGGTGTTATCTATTTTTTTACCTACTGTTTTATTTCTAGACATAGCAACAGGAAGAAGATCAGGGAAAGTGTGAATCCTGTACTGAATGGGGGGAGGCAACTTAGTGACATATGATGTGAAAAGGCTGAAGTGCTCAATGCCTTTTTCATCTTGGTCTCCACAGGTAAAGTCAGGTCCAAGACTACTGCACCGGGCAGCACAGAAGGTGAGCAGCCCTCAGTGGTGAAAGAACAGGTTTTGAGGGAACTGATGGAACTGGCTGATATGATTGCAGAGCCACTAGCCCTTATCCTTGAAAACTCATGGCAGTTGGGAGCGATCCCAAACAATTGGAAAAGGGAAAATATAGTGCCTATATTGAAGAAAGGGAAGCAGGAGTATCCAGAGAGCTGCAGGCCAGTTAGCTTCACCTCAGCCCCTAAAAAAATCATGGAGCAGGTTCTCAAGGAATCCATTTCTAAGCACTTGAAGGAGGCAAAGTTGATAAGGAACAGTCAGCATGGATTCACCAAAGGCAAATCATGCCTGACCAACCAGATTGCCTTCTATGATGAGATGACTGACTCTATACAAGTAGGGAGAGCTGTGGTCATGATATGGACTTTAGCAAGGCTTTTGATATGGTATCCATAGGCAAAGGAAGGGGGGGGTAATGAAGCTCAGCCCCCACAAATGCCAAGGCAACCTGGCCACAGGCTGCTGGAGCAGGGGGGAGGGGCGCACCAGGATCGCAGCTGGCCCAGCACAGCACTCCGGTAAGTTTACTTTGATTGCCTGGGCTTGGGGGAGGCAGATCGAGACCCCCACAGTGCAGCAGGGAGCAAAGTAGGGGCAGGGGCAAATCATTCACCCCTTCCCTGATCTCTGGTGCACTGTGGGGATTGTGTCACAACTCAGTCCAGCCGGGCTGGGTCCTGGGGCAAAGGGAGCCTGGGCTCTGCCAGGGCCATGGCTGGGCAGCTCCTGCTATTGTATGCATCATGGGGGAGCCAGGGAGTGGGGATGGGGATGCATTCCCCTCCTTGGCTCCCCCGCACTGTGACCCTGGATGAACTGCTGGGCTCTGACTGCCTCATGTGCCGACCCAGCTGGGGCCCTGTTCATGGTGAATGGGGCCCTGACTGAGCTGTGGGACAATCAGAGCCCAGCGGCTCTTCCCAAGCTGCAGCATGGGGTAGTCAAGGTTGGGGGGGGAGGTCTGGCTGGCCCCTGATGTTTGCATAGGTCTGCAGGCTGGTTGCAGTTGTGCTCTGCCAGCTTCTTACCTCTGCAACTTGCTTCAGCCTTTGAAAGCAGTGCCATGTGCCTCACTGCCTGGCCCACTCAGCAGCAGGACACACGTGGCGCTGCACAACTTTCAAAGGCTGCAGTGAGGCACAGAGGTGGGGAGCAGGCACAGCACAAGTTGCAGCGCACCTGCAGCATCATGGAAAGATTGGCTTCCCAGTGCCATGGCTCTGGAGGAGCCACCGGACTCTTCCTGGGACGGGGTGGGTGCAGGTGTCCTGGGGGCTCCGTTTCCTTTGGCCCAGTGGTACAGCTGTGGCTGGTCCTGCTCAAGGTCTGGTGACACCCTGGGCAGTGCAGGACTGGGGCTGGGCTGGGGCTGGTGCGGAGAGGCAGCTGGGGATGGTGCGGGGCTGAGGGGTGGTGGATGCTGGTGTCGGGCAATGACCCCTGGCACAGGGAAAGAGGCAGCCACCTGGGTGCAGTGAGCCCTGGCCCTGATTCCTGCCAGATCATGCACCAGGCATCTGGTAAGATGTGATCACATAGTTGGAATCTTTCCATCCCTAATTAGGACTTTTAGGAACCAGGACAGGTTACATCCTGCAGCTGCACTCTTATCTTGTGAATACATGGGGCTGCTTCTCTCCTCAGGGTTCGTTAGGCACTCTCTACTCCTCCCCATAAAAAATCTCTATCTCTGGAATGTGAGAGAAGTCCCTTGTTACAGAGCTGCTCCCCTGCTAGACCATGAGAACCTGATTTTGCTTTCTAGCATATTAGTTAGCCACACTTCTTTGAATATATTAAATAATAAGCAATAAGCACTAAATAAGCACTAAAATTCTAAAAATTTGAAATTTTAGCCATTAGGGGTGGCTATACATTCTCTGGAAAGGGTAATCTGCAAATGACAAGTGAATATTAAGAACCAGATTGTCAACTGAATGACCAAGTTCCCTGTTGGCATTAACAAGCACCTTGTGACTTTCCACCTCCATCTGAACAACAATTAATTTGCTACCGTCATCAGTGCATATACCCCAATACTCAATGCTGAGGAAGAATAGAATGAACTGTTTTATGCTGACCTTGATGAAATCCTGACTGTCATTCTGGAAGATATAAGATCATGCTCCTTGGAGACTTCAACCCTACAGTTGGCCAGAACTTTGACATGTAGATGGGTTTCATTGGGAAAGAATGAGTGGGCAAGGGCAATTCTAATGACATCCTCTTACTCAGTAAACGTGAAGAGCATGACCTTGTCATTACCAATACTATCTTCGGACAATGTGACAGGTACGAAAAAACAGGCCAGCACCCCCCACTCAAAACAATGGCATCTCTTCACTTACATCATGGTAAAAGTGCATTGTCATAGGGCACCATCTCCAGGGGTGGCCATGTAGCCCTTGGAGGCCAAAACAATTTCTTATACCCTGCTCTACAGACAGTCCTTCTTCACTCACCATGTCTTGATGTCAAATGCTATTAAAATATGGGAGGCTGTCCTGCTCTTATCTACCACCAGGTGTTTAGTCTTATGGGCTAAATGCATGGCTCCATTCTGTTCCTACACCATGCCCCAAACTTTGCAGATGTCATCCTGATTGATGTGCCCTGTTTACATGCTCAGCCCCTCTCTGGGCTTTCAGATCCTTCAGTCTCTCACTTAGCCCCCCACTGGACCCTCAGACCCCTCGGTCTCCTACTCACCCCCTCCCTGGGCTGCCAGACCCCTCAGGCTTTCATGTGGTCCCTTATATGGGTCCTCAGAACCCTGGTCTCAATTTCTCCAAGCCACTCTCTTGGCGTCTAGACCCCTCTGGTCTCACTCTCTCCTGGCCACACTTTGGGCCTCTGGACCCTTCTGGTCCCACTCTCCTCCTTCCTTTTTTGTTAGGATGTGGTGCCTTAGCCTTCCTCCTCCATGGGGTGACCCACAAGGCAGTGGGAGCTGAGGCTTTCAGGCCTCCCACACTCACCTTTTCCTGGGGTGGCAACGTGTGGCATTTTGTGGAGGCTGCCCTGCCACAGGCAGCCTCACCATTCTGACCAGCCCCAGTAGGGTGCAGTTTCAGATCTCACCCAAGACCAATATCTAGGCCATCCTGCTCTAAGTATCCTGGTCCCTCTGGGTCTCCCCCCGATGACACATGCCCCTCCTGGGATGTGGGTTTCCAGCCCCATTCCTTGCCCCTCTTGAGCCTTAGACCTCCAGGCCCCCTTGGCCCTGGCTCTCTCTCTCAGACCCCTTTTCTCAAACCCTCCTCCTTGGATGGCCCTGCAACAGGTATCTTTATCCTAGGCTGCATGCCTCTTGACCCCCTTCTTCTCTGGCTGTGGTCCTCTTTAACCTTAAGCCTACCCTAGGTCCTGGCCTCACCTAGGCCAGTAAGATCTCTAGGCTCCCTTGGCTCTGGTAGTCTCGGACAGTGACCTTTGGCCTATCTTGGCCCTGGTGCTGCTCAGGTGAGCAAAATTCCACAGGTCTCTCTTCCAGCTGTCAGCCCTCTCTCATCTATGGGTCTGTCCTCTAAGACCCCTGCTTAGGTCTCTCACACACAGCCCCTCTTTTTAGGCTTTAGACCCCTCATCAGGTCCCATGCACTCAGCCTCACTCTCTGGACTTACCTGAATCCCACAATAAGTCACATTAACACAGTCCCTCTCTCTGGGCTCACCCAGACCCCTCACCAGGTCCACACACTCTGCCCCTCTCTGTGCTCTGGACCTCACACTGGGTCCCCAGGAACCTCCTCCACCTCCATAGTTCATTCCCAAACCTCCAGAATTCTCTAGAACTTATTTTCCATGCTGACCTTTCACAGATGCGGCTATCCTGATGAGGCAATGTTCTCTCAGCAGCCTGCAAGATGTTACTGCCAGCTTTGCTCAGGGCTTGTGCTTATATGAAGTCCAAGCCCAGGCCTTATCCTGGGTCAGAGGACTCTACCATCAGGCCTAGACTTACCTTCAGGCTTCCTAAATCAGGTGACTCAATAATTAGCCCTGGTCTCACCTGCAGGATGCTTTGCAGGCTGCCTGACTTCTTAAAGTGGGAGGGGTCCTAAGTGTTCTGCCACATGCATGACTTAAAAGATGTTCATATCACAGATATTATGAGAAGAGCTGATAACTGCTGGACCAATAATTACTTAGTGAGATCAATCATGTCTACTAGTGTTATGCTGAAACATCAAAAGCAACCCAAATCAGTCCAAAGACAGTACAACATCAAATGCTTTTAAACCCCTCGATACCATGAAGCCCTCCAAACACAAGCCGACACGTCCAAAGATGGCTAAGGAGCACGTATGTTTCAGCAGAATCAACCAATTGCATATGCTTTGAGTACTTTAACACAATCTGAGAGAAATTATGCACAGATTGAAAAAGAACTTCTGGCAATTGTCTTTGCTATGATGATGTTCCGCCAATATGTATATGGCATCCAGGTACAGGTCCAGTTGGACCACAAACCCCTGGAAGTGATTTTTGTGAAGCTCATAGGAAAGGCTCCAGCATGGCTACAGAGGATCCTGTTGCAGCTCCAAAAAATATGATGTATTCACTATACCAAAGGCAAAGACATGTTAGTGGCTGACATGCTTTCTAGAGCCACAACGTTTACTCCTCCTCTTGAACCTGATCCTTTCCACTCAGAAAAAGTGATTCATGGTCTGACAAAAGCAGAGCCACCCCGCGACCAGTTGCTCCATCAATGACAGGAGTACACAGAGTCTGACAAGGAACTACAAGCCCTTAGAGAGCAGCATTTTAATGGCCAAGAAGGCAAAAACAAGTTACATCTGAACTAAAGCCCTACTGGCCTGTCAGAGGCCAAATCCAGATTCAGGATGATTTGCTTATGATTGGGCCAAAAATAATCATTCCAAGTGCTGCGAGGACCAAACATGTTGACTTTGTTTCACTTGCCCCATCAAGGCATACAAAGGTTGAAAGCACAAGCTTGACAAATCGTGTTTTGGCTTAAAATGAATGCACACATCAAGCAATGGATTGTGAAATGTGCACCTTGTCAAGAGCCCCAGCCCAGTAATTAGAGCCCATAATCTCATATGAGATCCCAGACCTGCTGTAGCTAAAACTGACAGTGTACATTTTTGACTTATGGTGACAGTCTTATTTGATCATAGTTGACTATTACTTCAAGTATCCTGAAGTTTTGCACCTGCCAGACAAGGCAGCTGGCATGGTAGTAGCCAAAATGAAGTCTGTGTTTACTTGCCATGGCATACCTAAAGAAATTGCCTGTGATCACGTGCTGTTTGCAAGTCACACAGTGAAACAATTTGCTACTGACTGGGCCATAACCATCACCAGGTAACTCACAACCCAAATGGTCAAGCTAAATACACAGTTCAGACCATCAAATCAATGTTTAAGAAGACTTTGCAGGATGGTTCTGATCTATATCTGGCTTTACTCAATCTGAGGAATGTGCCCATTACCAGTCTTGAGCATCCTCCAGCACAGCTTTTGATGGGGAGACTTTTGCACAGTATTCTCCCTGCTACAATGGCGGTGCTAACTCTTAGACAACCATTGAATGCCTCCCACAAGTTGTGGAACCTTCAAAGGCACCAAAAGGAGCACTATGACTGCATGGCTGCATTCTTGCCACCTCTACGAGAGGGGGAGAAAGTAAAGATGCAAACAAGTATATGTTGGATACCGGTGTCCATGATGGCAAAAAGGGATGAACCATGCTCCTATGTGGTAAAAACCCTCAGCAGTAATGTCTACAGGAGAAAGAGGAGACACTTAAGAAAGGATTACTCATCAGTACCAGCAGAACATGTCGATGTAGCTCAAGAGACGGCAGCAGAACAAACTTCAGAAGAAGAACCAGACCACCACAAGCAAAAGTTTCATCATGTTTGTTACCTCTCAGCTCCATGTTCTTGGGGAACCCTGACAGAGGACCCAGCCTGTCTGACTAACAAAGAATTCCCCCCACTCCACCTGAACAAGAACTGATTACAAAAGACAATGAAGATGCAGTGAGAGACGCACCTAAAACCCTCCAGATAAGGGTGACAAGAGTGAAACAACTGCCCTTGGTCTCATTTGCATCTGAGATGGAACAAAATGACAATTCATTTACATGGGAGATGGAGAACAGAAAGCCTGAAGCAAAGACTGCAGTGAATTCTGGGATCAGAAAAGCAGGAGAGCACTGCATGATGGGGAATCTGTGCTCCAAATGATAATCAACACACATTTATACACACCCAGCTCAGCATTTATCAGACCAGTTCTAATCTGGATTTAAAAAGGACTTCCCCCCCCACACACACACAAACACACCTCTAAGCAGAAGTAAAGTTTAATAGGCATCTCAGGCTGTACATTCCCTGGTCCCACTATGGGAGGTCTATTTAAATTAGATTGACTAAAACTCGGTTTCCGGGTTAGGGAATGTTGAGGCAAAGAGACCAAGTCAGAGGGGGTGTGGGCAACATATGGACAATGGTAAAGGGTTCATCACAGTGTCCAGCCCGTTGGAGGCCTGACCACAAGTGTTGTCATAGTTTTCCCAGGACGACTGGTGGAAGTCCTCCCCCACCAAAGGTTATGAACACTCCAATAATTGTCTTAAGTCTGTTAAAAGACTATAGTAAGATCTGGAAAAGTCATGCTAAGCTGAGGCTTGTTTGCAACAAGTAAAAATCCAAAACCCTGATGCTGCAAGCTATCTATTGTTTCTGAAGAAACCATGAGGTATCCCATCAGTATATCTGCTATCCATAGGAATTTCAAGCTGGCTCCTAAGTGTCTGGTTACTCCCTAACCTTATGTGTTTCCTGATTATCAATCAGTTTCTTGAGGTGTTCCAAACCAGATAACCCCTTGTCAATAGAAAAGACAATGATTTACACTATTAAGAATGCTTTAAAGAAGCTGAACTGAAGGTATAAAAATTTGTAAAAAAGCAGCAGTGTGGGTGTGCTTCAAGAGGAGAAGTCTCTCTCACACCACCCATTCTTCTTCTTGAGAGGCTGGAAGAAACCAATCATCTCCCTTCAAGGACTGTGCTAAGAACTTTACTTTACTTGTCAGCAGTTGCAACCCGAGTGCCTTGGACTGGTAAGACCCCAGCTCTCGCTCTCTTTTCTCTCTAGGCATAAAATTCTGAACCTGAACTGTATTAGTTAAGCTTGAGCTAAGTTTCCCCAAATACTTAGTGAAACTAGGGTAATACGGTAGCTGTTTATGTTTGTTTTTCCTTTGCATGTCTATTACTACTAGTGCCATCATATATTTCATATACTTAGCAATAAATAACTTTTGTAGTCAAACTGGTGGTAACTGGGTATATTTTTGTTTCTCTACTTCTCCTTCCCCACTTGCTCTGCAGCAATGCTTCTTTTACCTAAGCTAAAGATCCCTGTGAAGCCCCAAAATACTGTGGGGTCTGCTCATCAAGAGGCTAATGATTGGGACATGCTGAGTTTGAAACACATAAGGGGATCAGCTTGCACAGGCTGATTGACCCAGTTTGGCTCAGATGTGCCCTAATGAACTGAATGCTGGCCCATGAGGGTGTCATCTGGACACCCAGCCGGATTCAGAGGTATTCTGTTCACCTGGGTGCTTGTGTCTGACTGCAGTTTATTGTTGCTCTGATGAACTGATTCTTGGCATATGAGGGTGTCAGCCTGTCCATGCTGATCAACCCGGCCAGGTCAGTTGTGTCATGTTAATCTGTGTGTTTGACTGATTTGGTGACTGGAGGAACCCAGCCCCACTGAAAATGAGTCCTGCAAGATAGCTCCACTGGGGGTGAGGACTTGCAGAAGGGAGATATACAGCTCCATATATAAATACAAGTAACACAAGCAGCACATTGCTAGAATTACCAGGACCCTAGAAACATATCCATAATAAATGAGCACATCCCAAAGTGATGGACAAATCTGGTAATGCATTCTAGAGAATCCACCATTACCGACAGAGAAGCCCGATGACACTACGCAAACTAAGAGCAGATGTGTGGTGAAATTGCCTGTGAAATACAAGGACTATATAATGGGACAGCAGTAAAGGCTAGACCCCACTGGTGAACCAAGTGCTAGCAACGTCTGGCTCCATGATCCTGAAGCCTTCCAAGTTAAAGTAGCACCTGATGAACATCCAACTATTTAAGAGGGAGCTCCCAGAGTAAAGAAGTGGTGTGTGGTAAAAGGAATGTATCTTTAAGGGGCCAGCAGTAGGATGACTTAGTCCCCCGTCCCCCGCCACCCGATGCCCTGTGCATGTGGTTTGTGGTGGTAGGTTGTTGTTGTTTTCCCTGCAAGCTGTGAGCTGGTGAGTTTCTGAATCCTAGTCATAATAAAGGTAAAGCTGTTTACCACCCTACCAGTCTCTGCTGAATGCTGACTCGAGGACAGAACCCCAAAGGTATGGAGGTCTGAGTGAGTACCCCATCTTTGGGACCCAATGGCATAGAGCAAACATTATGTTGGGAATGGGCCTGCTTTGAGCAGGGAGTTGGATTAGATGACCTCTTGAGTTTCTTCCAATCCAAATTTTCTATGATGCTTCAGTGCAGTCAAGGCTTTGTATGGACAGGGTCTTGTGGACTCACCCCACTTAGAACTGAATACTGCACTACACTCCTCAAAGACAAGACCATAAAAAAACGCTTGAAGGAGCATCCTGAGCCAGGAATCAACAATGACTGATAAAACCATGTAATCCATCCAGCAGCATCCAGTAAGGGAAGCACTTTCCAGTCTACTAACTTCTGAAAAAATCTACCAGGTGATAGGACAGGTGAATAACAACAAATATCTGACCCTGATGGCATACCAGCTGAGATCTTCAAAATTGATTGAAAAACTATGATCAACAAGCTCCACGCACTGTTGCTCAATATTTGGAACACTGAGAAAATTCCCACTGACTTAAGGAATGCCAATATCATCACCATTTATAAAAGGGGAGATAACTGTCTGTGGAAACTGTTGAGGTATCATCCTCCTCTCCATCGCTGGGAAGATCCTTACTCAAATTCTGCTGAATCAACTGCTTTTGCTGACAAAATCCTTCCCAAGTCTCAATGTGGCTTCAGACCATTGAGAGGCACCATGAACATAATTTTTGTGGCCCAGCAGATCCCCACAAAAATGCTGAGAACCACCAGGAACTGTATATGGCCTTTATCAATTTGACCAAAGTCTTCAACTCTGTTAACTCTTCAACTCTGAGGCTCTATGGAAGACCTTATCATAGTTTGGCTGCCCAGGTAAATTTATGACCATCCTAAGATTCCTTCATGACAAGATGGCTGCCTCCATCCTATGCAGCGGCCCCACTACAGAGCCCTTTGCCATTTGAACTGGTGTCAAGCAAGGCTGCGTGATTACACCAATTTTGTTTTCCATCTTTTTTGCAGCCATCAAGATGTTCATCTGTGACCATCTACCACATGGATGGATAGGATGGATGGGAACCTTTTCAATCTCTCCCACCTCTATGCCCAAACCAAAGTTACTTCAGCTTTGATTATGGAACTTCAGTACATTGATGATTGTACTAGTGCTGTACATATAGAGGAGGACATACAAATGGCCCTTAATTGCTTCTCTCAAGCATACCAGTGCCTGGGACTGACCCTTAACATCAGAAAAACAAAGGTGCTTCACTAACCTGCTCTGAGCCAAAAAATTTTCTCCCCCCCCATCCATGGCAAAGATCTTCATTGATGGATGGGAGCTGGAGAATGTTGAACACTTTACCTTAGCAACCATCTCTCAAGGAAGGCCGACACTGCCAAGGAGATCCAGTATAGGATCCAGTGCACCAGCTCTGCCTTTGGAAGACTGAATTATGGTGTGTTCAATGATTGCAACATCAGGACTCAAACAAACCTCTCGTTATATAAGGCTGTGGTAATCCTAACTCTTCTCTACGGATGTGAAACTTGGGTGACCTACAGGGACCACCTGAAAAGCCTGGAACGCTTGCACCAGCACTACCTTCAGAAGATCCTTGGCATAAAGTGGGAGGATCATCACACAAATGCCAGTGCCCCCACTGACACTAACACCACCAGTATGGAAGCATTAATTATTAAACATCAGCTGTGGTGGACAGGGTGCTGTGTGCATGTGCCTGATGCACATTTACCAAAACAACTGCTATACTCCCAACTCAGGAAATGACAAAGGACACGTGGGGGCCAGAGGAAACACTTCAAGAACACCTTCAAGGCAAACATTAAGAAGTGTGGCATTGATGCCATAAATTGGGAAAAAACTACCTACAGGGCTAGATAGTGATACCTTGTGAGAGAAGGTACATCTTACTTTGAAGAAAACCCTCCCTTTAAACCACCTCTGGCATCTGCCAGAGAGTTTATGGCTCACAAATTAGGAACTGTCTAACTAGCTGTAAGCAAAGCTGGAGTTAGGAGCTTCAGTAGCTAGTTGCCCTTAAACTGTAACTAAATCCCCAAATCCTTTTTTTCCTTTTCCAGAACATACTTATGAGAACTTACGTCAATTCCATTTAGCATTTTGTTTCCCTTTGACTTCAAGTATGTCAACCTTTTAAATAGAAACAAAAATTCTGAAGTGAAAAATTTCAACAATCCCAACACTTTTAATGGAGATTCCTGCAGAAGACAACCCTTCTTTAAGTTGCAACTCTGATGAACTAACACGAGGGGAATTTTCTAGCACAACATTGTTCCAATCAGCTCTGTTACAGATGTTGTGATGCTGTTGTAAATTATTCTGTAGCTCCCAGACAGTAACATAATTGACAGAGAATGAGCTGGGCACCAGCTTTAAGGGGAACCAGGATGGAAGCCCCTGAGGAGACCATATGATAGTAGCAGCAACCACCATTGTTGTGCAGGGAGGCTCTGTGGTGGCAGCCACTGCTGCTGCCAGCACATGGGGAGATAATTCTGTGGCAGTAATCTCTGAGTCTTCAGTTTGGTTCTTCTCAGCTAGGCACCCTCCACCTCTCCCACTCTTGGAACGCTCCCTACCCTACACTCTGGGACGCTCTGGCATCTTTGTCTAGGACAGCAAATTTGCTATTTATGCTTGTGCTCCCTGTCAGCGGGCTGCGCCGAGTACCACGCCCCCAAGCCTCTTGATTCTCGTCTGCCATGACTTGGATCTTAATAGAAATAGGGAGGACCTAGTCCACTTCCAGGTCTGCTGCGGAGCACACAGGGGACTGCGCCCCCGGCTCAGCGCCTTGTGCCTCCTGGGTCTGGGGGGGCACCTGGGGTCCTGATCACCGAGCCGGTGGAGCATGAGGGGGTCCCCCACGTGCTCGGTGGCAGACCTGGAAGTGGACTGGAAGTACTTCGCAAGCCACACCTGATACCTCAAGGTATGTAGAAAAAACATTTAAAGTTGTGTCTATTCTCTGAGTCAGCATCGAATCTTCAGATTCGGATTCAGCTGAATCGAATTGGGAAGGTGATCCCAATCAACGAATTGAATCACTGTCCCGCAAATGGGGCCAAATCTGAATCCAAACTGACTACAGACCGCTTTGCTCACTCCTAATGGTCAGTCTTTTCGTACCTTAGTTCAAAAAATGCAAATAGGGATAATATTTGCTTGCTTCAGTAGGCAGGCACTCAGATATTACAGTGATGCTGACCCAATAAGCACCTAAGGAGATAAGCCCAAGATGCATTCACAGTTCTTCTCCTGTGGAGTGCCTCTCCATTCTGTTGAGGGGGAAACATGGTTAAATGCTGCCATTCCAATGCAAACCCTTCACTAGCACTCATTTGGCTTATCTAAACCAGGAAGACCACCTGTGAACAGTTACAAGGAGTGTATAGTGGTCTTTGATTTTATGCTCCTGTCCACTTTCAAATATAGGCATCAAGCTAAATCCCTGAGATTTCAGCTGCAACACTCTTTGTTTTCCCCCTAAACTTCTGTTTCAGTGTGCTATTGCCAACAGCAAATGTTTCCCTTGATGGGTGGCTGCATTTTAGCAATAAGTGAAGCTATTGCTATATAATGTACATAGTACATCTTATAAAGAGTATAAAGACTATAGAACTAGAAAGCCATTTTCATTGCTCTGACAGGAAGAAAAAATTAACTTGAAGGAGAATAAGAGAACAACAACAACAACAAAGCTAGCTAAATTGGCCTTCCTACTACTCCCCTCACTCAAGGTGGCTTCCTCTCAGCAGCATTTCCTTGTGGCTGAGACCTCATCCCACGGTCATTCTCATGCTGTCTTTTCCATAACAAAGTATCCTGGGAAACTAACTGGAGCTATACAGCCAAGAGACATCTCCATAGCCAGATTTCAGTTCAAGCCCTATCTTATTTATTTTCATCTGTGGGTTTGGCTGCAGAACAGCAGTGTTAGAGGTAGGGGTCCATGGACACCAGTGTGCAGAGCTGCAGTTTCACCAGAGAAACTGATGATGACCCTGTAATCTTGTCTCTGTGACTTGAGAGTGACAAATTTGTCCTTTGGTTTAGAGCCAAGAATGTTTGTTTAGATGTACTAAATCAGGAGCAAACTAAAACAAAAGGAATGTTACAGATACTGCCTTGCCACACGGAATTGGGATTGCAAAAATATATATTAGGTTGGAAGCTGAAATAGGGCAGTTCCTGCCTGCCACTTCCAAAGACAATGAATGTGCCTGATGGCTGGTAAACCTCTTCAGTCTATTCATGAGGACTCCACTTGGAAACATTCTAAGACATTCCCTCTTTTGGAAACTGCTCCGGCCTCTAACATCTAAAGATGATTTTAGTATTTGTGACATGTGTCAGCTCCATTAATCTTGAGATTTGTTCTCTAGAGATGAGGATCCAGACTCTCCTTGGTGAAAGGAGTGCTTTGGAGCTCTGCCAGGTGGGAACTGCTTTTGCACACATCCTGCCTCAGCTGCTACTTTTCAGCAATTCCATGAATCCAGTTCTGGTATCATATGGACTGGTACAAATCAACAGGACACACATTATATGGATCATAGACTTCACTGAGTCCCATCAGTTACCCAACAGCAAATTCTCTGATTAAAAAACCCCAAATCCACATTGTTCTGTGATTAAAATGAAAGACCTTATATATATAGGTATCAGTTGAACAGAATATTTTATTGATTTATTTACAATTTTAAAACAATTTGGAAGCCTGCCAATGCCTCAATCACCATAATACAATAAATTCTAAATACCTATAACTTTTGGCATTTGATTTTGGGTTTTATGTAGCAGCATTTAAAAAATGGACTCACCTGAAAGAATGGGAAGGGTTGCCTGGCAGAGAGACAGAGTTTGTCCCAGCAGGGACACTGTAGGTTCTGAGGGCAAGTGAAGCTGTTTTGGAGGCAGCCCTGAGACAGAGAGAGAGGGAAGGCTGAAGACCAGAGACAGAGTCTCAACACAGTGGTTCCTCAAAGAGCCCCTCAGAAAAGGCTGCCACGGGAGAGATACAGTATCCAGTTCCTCTCTCCAGCCCGAGAGCCTGCGGGGCAGGATCAAAGAGGAGCTGATTGTGTGGAGACTCCAAGCCAGGAAAGATCTTCCTGCACCCTGGTGACAGGCTGGGTGAGCACAGCAGAGCCCAGGGGCAGGGGGGACTGCTGGAGTCTGCCCTGTTTTCCCTGATGGGTGAGGGGCTCCAGGGGCAGGAAAAGCCCAGGGAGGGGCTGTGTTTGCCAGGCTGTGAGGCTGTGCGGGAGAGGAGAGTTGCTACAGCTTGCAGCTCAGACACTGCTCCCTGCTGAGCCGGGGAAGGGGGTCAAAAGCAAGGGAAGGCTGCCTTGCAGGGACTGCAGAGGAGGAGCCACTACCTGATGCCCAGAGACCCTTGCAGCCCAGAGACCCCAGGAACACGGAGACGGATGTCAGCACCAGGGAGTGTCCACAGACCATGTGCAGGGACACAGACAGTTCTGCGCCCTGAGACACCCGGCCAGGGCAGCGCACACAGGAGCCCCAGTACACCGTGTGCAAGTGAGAGACTATTTAAATAAGTTCTTGAGGGTTTATGAGGTTGGTATATCAATGTGTTTATTTAATTGTTATTTGTTATGTTGTAAATAATTAAATCTTGTAAATATTTTAGAATTGTCTGTGAGGGTGCTTGATTGTAAGGGGAGGCTCTCTGCTTGGGGGCACTGCAGCAGCTTCCCAGGGGGGCTGGGCAGGGCCACTGGCTACCAGGTACCCCAGGATCCCACTATTCAGGTGAGGGCATGTGTTGTGTCGCACCCAGGGTTACATTTATAATGGAAAATCAGACCTCCCCCTGTCCCCTTTGCTCATCAGGATGCGGGTCCAGCTGTGGCTGTCTCTCCTGTTGTTTTGTGGTACTGAATAGCCCTGATATGCTGGTGCCCTTCCCATGCCATTGCCCTTCACTTCCAAGCCACAGCCCCCTGGGCTCTGCTGGTGCCCCTCACTCCCCACCCACAGTCTCCCCACCCCTGTCAGTGCCCCTCACTACCCAACCACAGGTCTCTGGGCCCCCCAGCCCTACTAGAAGTGTCCCTCAGCTGCCAGGGCTATGGGGCAAGGGGGTCTGAAGCTCCTTGCCCTCCAAGCAGCATCTGAGCCCTGGCTGCTGCCTGTAGGAGGTGGTGACTGCTGCAGCAGAGCTGAGCATGAAGCCCAGCTCTCAATCCCCCACAGGCAACGTGGCCAGAGCAGAGCCCATGAGGGCAGGGGTGGATGAGGGCTGTATGCTGTGGGCTCAGGGCTCCCTACTTTGCTGCCTTCTCTATTACCAGATTTGCCCATCACTTTGGTATGTGCTCATTTATTAGGGATATGTTTCTAGGGTCTTTGTAATTCTATCAATGTGCTGCTTGTGTTACTTGTATTTATATATGGAGCTGTATATCTCCCTTCTGCAAGTCCTCACCCCCAATGGAGCTATCTTGCAGGACTCAGCTTCAATGGGGCTGGGGTCCTCCAGTCACCAAATCAGTCATACTTACAAACACACACAGGTTACTGTGACATGCCTGACCCGGCTGGGTTGATCAGCATGGACAGGCTGACACCCTCATATGCCAGGAATCAGTTCATTAAGGTAACAATAAACTGCAGTCAGACACAAGCACACAGGTGAACAGAATACCTCTAAATCCAGCTGGGTGTCCAGGTGACACCCTCATGGGCCAGCATTCAGTTTATTAGGGTACATCTGAGCCAAACTGGGTCAATCAGCCTGTACAAGCTGATCCCCTTATGCGTCTCAAACTCAGCACATCCCAATCTTTTGCCCTAACTGTCCTAGTAGTGGTAGCCTCTTGATGAGCAGACCCCACAGTATTTCTGGGCTTCGTAGGGATCTTTGGCTTAGGTAAAAGAAGCATTGTTGCAGAGCAAGTGGGGAAGCGGAAGTAGAGAAGGAAACACACCTGGTTACTACTACTATAATAAAAGTTATTTATTGCTAAGTATATGAAATATATAATGACACTAGTAGTAATAGACATGCAAAGGAAAACAATCAAAACAAGTACAATACTTCCCTGATTTCACTAAGTATTTGAGGAAACTTAGCTCAAGCTTAACTAATACAGTTCAGGATCAGAAATCTATGCCTAGAGAGAAAAGAGAGAGAACAAGAGCTGGGATCTCACCAGTCCAAGGCACTCGGGTTCTAATGCTGACAAGTGAAGTTCTTAGCATAATCCATGAAGGGAGACGATCTGTTTCTTCCAGCTTCTTGGGAACAACAGTGGATGGTGTCAGAGAGATTTCTTCTCTTGAAGCACAGCTGCTTGCTGATTTTACAGATTTTTATACCCTCAGTTCAGTTTCTTCAAAGCATTCTTTTTGACAGCATGTCTGTGCAGAGTACCCCCCAAGCCTTTTGATTCTCACCTGCCGTGACTTGGATCTTAACAGAAATAGGGAGAAAGGGGGAGTTATTTGAGTGAGTACCCGCAGGAAGTACCACACTGGATCGGGGTATAATGCAGGTGCTTTTATTCAGCTCTTTTCTTTCTATTATTTACAGGAACCCCCTTTGGAGGAGGAAGCAGTCCGACAGACCGATCTCTGAGGCCTCCTGGCCGATCCCTGTCCACTAATACAATAGGTAAGCACCGCGCAAATTCCCAGTATCCACCGCTAATTATCTTGTTAGCGGCATCTTTAGCATTCCCTTGCCACATCTTTCGCTGGATTACGGCCTGCCACATGCTAGGGGTTTCCTGTCCCCAACCCCCTTCTTTTCGGGTGCGGGGTGCCAGATCCCTGCCTCCTCAGGGTCAGGTCGGGCGTTCCCCGCTCCCCTTTGCTCCCGAGTACCTTTGCCACATCCTGGCCCAGAGCCATGGCTTTTCCTGCATTGTGGCTCCACTTCCCTCTGACTCACCAACATCAGCGTGGACTCCAGGTGCATAGAGGGGAGGAGCAGCTGGTCCTGGAATTACTTCATCATCCTCGTACGGACTCTCACCTCTAGGATCCACCCTCGGGATCATTTGTAGCTGCGTCCTCTGCAGTGTCTCCGTGGATTGCAGTGCCCAAAGGCGATTTCTCCTTTGCCTTCTCTCCCTCTTATCCTTCAGGCCAGACCTCATTGGTTCTCTGTGGGCGGGGCCCACCTCCTCCCCCTGAGTTGTAATCGTCTTCAGCTGTCCACGTCCCTGTAGTAACAGGGTCTCAGTTGGGGACCTGTTACACTTTTAATAGTGTAAATAATTGTATTTTCTATTGACAAGGGGTTATCTGGTTTGGAACATCTCAAGAAACTGATCAATAACCAGGAAAAACATAAGGTTAAGAAGTAACCAGACACTTAGGAGCCAGCTTGAAATTCTTATGGACAGCAGATATACTGGATGGGATACCTCATTGTTTCTTCAGAAACAATAGCTAGCTTGCAGCATCAGGGTTTTGTATGTTTACCTCTTGTGAATAAACCTCAGCTTAGCATGACTTTTCCAGATCTTAGTGTTCATAAACTTTGTGGAGAGGACTTCCACCAGTCGTCCCGGGAAAAGTATGACAGTATTTGTGGTCAGGGCTACAATGGGCTGGATGCTGTGATGAACCCTTTACCATTGTTCAAATGTTGCCCGTGCCCCCTCTGACTTGGTCTCTTGCCTCAGCATCCCTAACCCAGCAACTAAGTTTTAGTCAATCAAGTTTAAATAGGCCTCCCATAGTGGGACTGGGGAATGTACGACCCGAGATGCCCATTAAACATTACTTCTGCCTAGTTCTGGTTAGATGAGGTGTGTGTGTGTGGGGGGTGGGGAGGGAAAGAAAAAGTCCTTTGTAAATCCAGATTAGAACTGGTCTGATAAATGCTGAGCTGGGTGTGTGTAAATGTGGGTTGATTAGCATTTGGAGCACAGATTCCCCATCATGAAATTCTCCCTTGCTTTTCTGATCCTAGAATTCAGTGTGGTCTTTGCTTCAGGCTTTCTGTTCTCCATCTCCCATGTAAATGAATTGTCATCTGGTTTCATCTCAGCTGCAAATGAGACCAGGGGAGTTGCTCCCTTATCTGGAGGGCTTTAGGTGCATCTCTCACTGCATCTTCATTGTCTTTCGTAATCAGTTCTTCTTCAGGTAGAGGTGTGTGTGTGTGTGTGTGTG
>NW_017728931.1:7475548-7477432 GCF_001723895.1 Crocodylus porosus
ACAGGGTCTCAGTTGGGGACCTGTTACACTTTTAATAGTGTAAATAATTGTATTTTCTATTGACAAGGGGTTATCTGGTTTGGAACATCTCAAGAAACTGATCAATAACCAGGAAAAACATAAGGTTAAGAAGTAACCAGACACTTAGGAGCCAGCTTGAAATTCTTATGGACAGCAGATATACTGGATGGGATACCTCATTGTTTCTTCAGAAACAATAGCTAGCTTGCAGCATCAGGGTTTTGTATGTTTACCTCTTGTGAATAAACCTCAGCTTAGCATGACTTTTCCAGATCTTAGTGTTCATAAACTTTGTGGAGAGGACTTCCACCAGTCGTCCCGGGAAAAGTATGACAGTATTTGTGGTCAGGGCTACAATGGGCTGGATGCTGTGATGAACCCTTTACCATTGTTCAAATGTTGCCCGTGCCCCCTCTGACTTGGTCTCTTGCCTCAGCATCCCTAACCCAGCAACTAAGTTTTAGTCAATCAAGTTTAAATAGGCCTCCCATAGTGGGACTGGGGAATGTACGACCCGAGATGCCCATTAAACATTACTTCTGCCTAGTTCTGGTTAGATGAGGTGTGTGTGTGTGGGGGGTGGGGAGGGAAAGAAAAAGTCCTTTGTAAATCCAGATTAGAACTGGTCTGATAAATGCTGAGCTGGGTGTGTGTAAATGTGGGTTGATTAGCATTTGGAGCACAGATTCCCCATCATGAAATTCTCCCTTGCTTTTCTGATCCTAGAATTCAGTGTGGTCTTTGCTTCAGGCTTTCTGTTCTCCATCTCCCATGTAAATGAATTGTCATCTGGTTTCATCTCAGCTGCAAATGAGACCAGGGGAGTTGCTCCCTTATCTGGAGGGCTTTAGGTGCATCTCTCACTGCATCTTCATTGTCTTTCGTAATCAGTTCTTCTTCAGGTAGAGGTGTGTGTGTGTGTGTGTGTGTGTGGGGGGGGAATTCTTTGTGAGTCAAACAGGCTGTGTTCTGTGTCAGGGTTCCCCAAGAACATGGAGCTGAGAGGTAACATCTCCCTCTGGCCTCTGTGGCCTGGTGGGTGAGACCTGGTGTGGCAGGGCAGAGCAGGGCTAGACAGGAAATCTTGGTGCCATGGCAAGATGCCCTCTGCCTGCCCAGCTGCAGTGAGGGGCACAACTCTGTACTGCCACCCGCGCTGCTGTTGGGTGGGCAGGGGGTGCCTAGCCATGGCAGTGTGGGGCTTGCAGTGGCAGCACTGAACTTCCCCACCTTGCTCTGCCACACCGGGTCCTGCCCACTGGGCTGTGGAGGCCCCAGGGGGAGGGCAGCAGGACAGGAAGCCCAAGCCTGCAGAAGGTAGCCTGCTTCCACCCCATACACACATCTGGGGGGCACATGCCCCCCAATGCCCACCCCCCCCGGAGCACATAAAGAAGTGGGGAGCCAGCACTCCCCCGGCCCTCAGTGATTGCCCATGGCTCCGCCCTGCTTCCTGCCCAGGCCCTACAGCCACACATTCTGGCCTAGGACCTCATACCCCATGCACTGCTCAGGCTGGGCAGCAGCCCCAGCCCCAGCCCTAGCCCTGCTGAACTCCCTCCCTCCGTATAGGGGCCCCAATCCCCCACCTCCAGACTTGCCTGCAGGGAACTGGGGAGCTATTCTCCAGGCTTCCTGGCAGCCATATGCATGTGTATGTCTGCATATCCACATGGCGCCCCCTGTCTGGCTGCCCTCCTCCTGCTCCCCCCAGACCTTTGCAGGCTGGAACTCTGCCAACCTGCAAGGGGAAACCTACTGTTTCCCTCATTTTTCTCCTTTAAAGGAGAAAATGAGGGTTTTTTGCTTAAAATGAGAAAATCTTGGTTTTACCATGATTTTCCATGGCAAATGGAAAACCCA
>NW_017728931.1:7478429-7512188 GCF_001723895.1 Crocodylus porosus
CGCTGTGTTTAAATCATACTGACTCCTGCTCACCGTTATCACCCACCTGCCCGGTCATAAATCCCCCTCCTCTCGCCAAGCCAGTCGTGCTGACCCAGGCTTGCAGGTCAAGGATGCACCAGCGTTAGGGGCACGACACAAGCCATTAGCAGCAGCCTGGGAAAATAGAATAAGAATCTGTTAATCAAAGCTGGTAATATTAGGCTAAGTGTAAATAACTCTTTTTGTTTTTTGTGAAGTGCTTAATAGCAGCTAAAGATAACAACTGATGTTTTGCTTTTTGGTAAGAATTGAATTGTATTCAGTTGGTTAGAATCCTGTTGGAATAATAATGTGCCTTTGTTAACTGAATATAGTAAAGCCAAAATATCTGTTATGCATGGAAAAGATGAAAATGGGAGTTAAAGGTGATCGGGACATAGATCTAGGAGCAAAGGAAAAAAAGGAGTCCACCAATGAAACCACCTATTGTCAGTATTAGCATAATTCCCTTAAAAATGGTCAAACTGCAGAAATGTGGCTAATACAGAAGGCCCTAAAGTCTGCTTCAGAGTGAACTGTTGCAGATGTTACAACTAGCCTGGTTAGCAAAGCAAAAGAAACAGAACATGGCAAGTAGAGTTCCCAGATCCTGAGCAAGAGATGAGAAGTCCTCTCTTCCAGAATTGTCATTTTCACCAACACATAGACCCCTAGGTAATTGGCACCATCCAAGGCCACAGAAAAAATGTTCAGAACAGTTTCCAAAGACTCTGTGAAACAAAGTTTGTATAACAATCAAGGAATATATATTAAAATAAGCTACATAAATATTTGGTATAGACAGGGGAAATATTTTGGAGACCTCAGCAAATTCAAGACAACCTGCTGCCAGTCTGTGAACCACCTTCTCTTCTCCTTGCTGTATGTCCCCAGCTGATATAGGTGAGAACATGTATTGTTGCAGGTAGCTAAATAGGCATTAAGACAATTTGGGTGGTAGTAGTACCTTACCTTTTAAGAGGGAAATGGAGGATCATTGGAAAGTATAATTGTATCCTGAGTTGGTGTGCAAAAAGAGTAATTAGGGGAACAGTAATTGTTCCTTAATTCTGTCTCTAAGCTTGCAAAAGAGTCTTTGTCATAGATGGGCTGTAGTCTTGTATCTCTAAACACTGAACAGCTTTGTTTTTTTGGTAACACCATGTGGGGTCATCTATACATGTGTTTTACTGTGGAGTTGACTAATTAGCTACTCAGTAAAGCATCACCATCTAAGCTGGAGTAAACTAATTCACTTCACTGTAGGATAGCACTGCCCAGCACAAGTACTATCCTATGGCTGAGTTATTTACTCTTGCTGGCTAGCCCTACTAGCACTCTTGTGCCCCAGCCAGCCCCTCTGTAGCACACTGAGCCAGGGTGGAGCAGCTCCAGGCTGACCCCCTGGGTCCCCCCCCGGCTCAGTGTGCTGAGGTCCTGAGTGCACATGCAAATGCTGTACCTGGGAGCAATAAACTCCAGTGTGAACTGCTCCAGAGTTTATTCAGCGCTAACTGCACATGTAGCTGTGCTCTGAGACACTAAGGCTACAATGGCTAAGGCAGTTCTTTGGTATATTAATAGGGAAGTGTTATATAAGATTCACTAAGTTATATTACTACCATACTCGGCACTGGTGGGACCACAGATAGAATATGGTGTTTCACTTAGATGTTCTTAATTCAAGAGAGATGTGAATAAATTGGAAAGTGGTCACAAAGGATCAAAAGACTGAGTTGAGGATTGGAAAAAAACAAACAAAACTATTGTCATCAATTGAGTAGTCATAGGTTCAATGTCTAATTGTGAGGAGGTATTAAATATGGTTCCCCAGCATTTTGTCTGGGGTCTGGTATTGTTTAATATCTTCATTAAAGAATTAGATGATGGAATCAAGTGCATGCTTAGCAAACTTGTGGATAACTTGGGTGGAGTTGCAGATACTCCATCCAACTTTTCCTTGACACAAGCTAGTTGAGGAAAAGTTTTGGCTAAACATAAGGAAAAACTTCTTTTCTGTATGGGTAACTAGAATCTGGAACACACTTCCAGCAGAGGTGGTACAGTTGTCATCTCTGGTGGTCTTTAAGAGGAGGCTGGACAAATACCTTGTTGAGCTCATTTGAGCCCAATTACCTCCTGCCCATGGCAAGGGATCAGACTTGATGATATTATAGGTCTCTTCTAGTCTTTCTTTCTATGATTCTATAATTCCACGATACTCTGGAGAGTGGGACTACTAGGATTCAGAATGCCTTGAATATACGGGAGAAATGGTTCACAATCAATGAGATGAGATTCAATAAAGACAAGTTCAAAGTCCTGCATGCACAATTCTTCTGCTCTATTCAGCACTGGGGAGGCCTCACCTGGAGTTCTGCATCCAGTTCTAGGTCCCACACTTCAAGAAGGATGTGGACAATATGGAATGTGTCCAGTGCAGAGCAACAACAATGAGTAGGAGCCTGGGAAGCAAGACTTTTGAGGGAAAATTGAAAGAGCTAGGGCTTATTGATTCCAGAGAAGAGAAGACTGAGAGGATTTAGTAACAGTCTTCAGATAACTTCAGGGTGATTACAGAGAGGATGGAGGTGGGCTTTTCTTTGTGGCCATAGGGGACCGGAATAGGAGTAATGGTCTCAAACTGTAGCAGGTGAAATTTAGGTTGGAAATTAGAAGAAATTTTCTTGATTATGAGGGGGGTGAAGCATGGAAGAGTCTGCCTAGAGAAACTGTGTAATGTCCATTCTTGGAAGTTTTCAAGAGAAGTTTAGACACTTGGCTGGGATGGTTTAGTTATGGATCATCCTGTCTTGAGCAAGGGGCTCAACTAGATGTCTTTGTGAGGTCCCTTCAAGCCCTACTTCTGGGGTCTTTGTGAACGGAAGTTTGGCCATGGAAAAGATAAAGTGCTTTGGTTTTGATATGGATTACACGCTTGCTGGTGAGTTACCCTCTTGATTTTTGTCACTGATCCTGACCAGTGCCTTGTCTTTTGCCTAAGAAAAAAACCCAACCACTGGTTGCTAGCTGCTGCTTCCTCAGCAGGCTCAAGTTCCTCCTCCTCAGAGTACTTTCACTTGAGGAGTTTCAGAAGCTGTGTTTGGTCTCCCAGCATACAGCTATAGCAGAGTTTCAAGTGCTTATGGCTCTTAGTAAAACCAACACTTGCAGCGGGTGGAACTGCTGTCCTCCATGGCATTTCTCTTTGAAATGAACTATGAGCTGAGCTTGGTTATGAGCAGTAAAGTGATTTTGAGTCTTACTCTGAGGAGGTAAAGTATGTAATTCACCCTGTGTGGAGGGCGGTGATCCACCACTCACCCGGAATGAGGAAGCTTCCTATTTCTCGCTTCTCTGTTGGTCAAGGGTATGGGCACCCAAAGAAGTTACCATGAGGAAAGTGAGGGTGCCAACTTGTCACGTTATCTATTCCAGAGTGAATGCCTGTGTGCATGCTTTTGCCACACAATAAATATGAGGTAACTTACCCTACTGTCAGTGAGGGTGAGCTGCCTCACATTTTCCCTGTGCTCACAGGCAGTGACTGCATTGTACCCAGACGTGGGATAAGCCTGCACCCTCATTTATGCTGGGCGTGTCTACCCATGCATTTCCTGTGCGTTAAATGTACTGCACAGTAACTTACTGCACAGTAAGCAGGTATATGCTGGCATCTACAAATGCAGGTGTTAAAACACAGTAATGCTGTATGTGGACCAATTGGGGACATGCAGATGCATGACAAACAGATCCAGGGAGGTGATACTTCCCCTCTATGTGGCATTGGTCAGACCGCAGTTGGAGTACTGTGTCCAGTTTTGGTCATCATACTTCAAGAAGGATGTTGATAGACTCGAGAGGGTCCAGAGGAGGCCACTCATATGGTTAGGGGCTTACAGGACAAGCCCTATGAGGAGAGACTGAGGGACCTGGACCTCTTCAGCCCCCACAAGAGAAGGCTGAGAGGTGATCTTATGTCTGCCTACAAATTCATCAGGGGGATGCAGCAAGGGATCAGAGATGCTCTGTTCACCAGGGTACCTCTTGCGGTAACAAGGAACAATGGTCAGAAACTGACAGAGGCTGGATGTCAGGACAAACATCTTCAGAGTAAGGGTGGCCAAAATTTGGACTGGGCTGCCAAGGGAGGTGGTACTCTCCCCTACCTTGGGGATCTTTAAGAGAAGGCTGGATAGGCATCTGGCTGTGGTCATTTGATTTCAGTGCTCTTTCCAGCCTAGGCAGGGAGTTGGACTCAATGATCTGTTGAGGTCCCTTCTGACCCTAGCAGTTATGAATCTATGAGCCTATGATTTAAGGGATGTGCCTTATTTAGCTTTCCTCAGACAAAGTTAAGGAATTCTTGATGTAACATGTTAATAGCTACCTGGGGACCAGAAATCTGATGAAAGAAGGCTCTTCAGTCTAGCTGGAAAAACTACAAAATCAAGATCCAGTGGCTGTGTAACAGGGGCTGTGGTTGTCTGTTCCTTTAAGAGGAAAATCAGCCCAGCCAAGGAGCTCTGCAGGCTAGTCAGGGGGCAGCAACTACTGGTTGCCAGGGCAGCAGGGCTAATAAGACAATTAGCAGCCAGTTCAGGCAGTCACCTGACCAGATGTAGGCAGGGGAGCCTTTCCCTGGCTGCCACAGGGGAAGGGGCTCCTGCTTAGGGGAGCCACTCAGGGATGCTGGGCTGACTGTTTTGCTGCCTACAGAAGCAGGGAGGCCCCAGAGAACTTGAGAAGTACTATGGATAGTATGCACACTATAGCTGAGGTAAAGTTTTGCCACCTTAAAGGGACAGAGGGCTATTACTTTGTTGATTATGTTATAGCCCAGGGGCGTATGATTTATGTTTCTGTTTCTACTGGTGGTTTGCAGTGAGGCTGGAAGGGGGTGTAAGGAGGCCTCATTAGTGCCCAAGGGGCACTCAACTGCCTTGAGCCCTGCCAGGGGTAGGCTAAGGGCTTGAACTCTTATTAAGCACAGAGTGGCCAAGGGATTGGTGCCAGAGGGGGTGCAGCCACAGAGGATCTAGGGGCCCGGCAGACAGAGGCCAGGGCCTTAGTGACTGAAAGGGACAAAAAAAGCTAGAATGAAGCTAGTGCCTCAAGCCAGGTCCGATTCACCACTAGAAGAGTGATTAAAGGGGCAGAGGCTGAGGAGGGAACAACATACCTGTAATACCCATGGGCCATGGTAAAGGGGAGATTTTAGAGCCACACAATTAGCTCTTAAGGCTTTGGGTGCTCTGCTGGGCACAGCAGAGGCCCAGCCAGGGGCTTGGGACCGTGGGACTGAGGTCTAGCAAAGTCCTGTGGGTAGCCTCCCTATATATTGTAAATCATCTAGGCATGACAGATGAGGCAAGAAGGCACTCTAAGGGTTGAGTTGGGCACAGTCCCGGAGCCATCTGGGTGTGTCGTGGCCACCCCTGGGATCATGGCATGTTACAGGCTGGGAACTGAGGCTACATGAATTCAGACCAAAAATGAGATGAAGTATTTTAACACTAATGAAAATTAATCCTTGAAACAACTGAATGAGGGCTGTTGTGAATTTTGCATCGTTAGAAACTCTTAAATTGAGAGTGAATGTCTCCTGAGAAGACGTTCTTGTTCAAGGAGGCAAAAATTGAGGGAAGTCCTATAATCATTCTTATGCAGGAGGTCAGGCTAGATGGTCCCTTTGCAGCAGGACATCTTTGGTGCCTGCCATGTTAAGGGCTAGAACAAGCAGTAGAGCAGCCTGCAGGTGGCGGTGCTCCCAATCAGGAGTCACACGGCCAGCAGGAGACTGCCTGATTGGGAAGAGGGCATAGCTGCTAGTGATAAGAGCAAGCCCTAAGCAGTGGAGCTGGCAGTTTGCTGCAAGCAGTTGGAGGGAGAACCTCACTCAGCTGGAGCTCCTGCTCACATAACATCTCAGAGGTACAGGGCAGGAACCATGGGGATGGAGGAAGTTCCTGGTCCTGGGGGCATGACCTAAAACTACACCCTGCTAGGGATGGATGGTGTGGTGGGGCTGCCTGTGGCAGGGTGGTCCCTAGGAAATGCCACACCAGTTGTGCCCCCCGCCCCAGTTGAAAGGCAAGTATGGGGTGCCTTAAAGCCTTGGCTCCCACAGCCTGGTGGGTAACTTGGTAAGGAAGTTGGAGGGACCAGGGAGGTCCAGAGTGGGGCAAAGAGCCAAAAGAGAGTGAGAGTCAAGGAGCCCAGAGTTTGTGGAAAGGTCATGGAGTCTAATGAGGGACATAGAGCCTAGTGAGAAGCAAGGAGCCCAGAGTGTGTGAGGGGCATGGAGCCTAGCAACAGTCAAGAAGCCCAGTGGCAAGGAGCCCTGAGTGTGTGCGAGGAGCAAGGTGTTCCAGTATGAGTGTGAAAAGCATGGAACCCAATGAGAGGCTGAAGTTAGGGGCTGGGTTAGGGATAATAATCTGGATGCTATCTGTGAGGCATGGGACATGGTATAAGGGAAGGTTCAAAGTATAACACCAGGGGCAGCCTCCCACATCATTACATCCTATTTTATACATCGAGACATGGCAGGAGAGACAGAGAAGACTGGCTTAGACAGGTGGGCAGGCCAATGTTGACTGGCCTCATGACATCCCCCTGTCACACCCTTCCCTCTCCTAAGAATTGCTTCCCTGATAGAAAACAAGGCTATCTGTGTTTCCACTTTGTCCTACTTCCTCCTGATCTATCTTAAAAAAGATATATATTGAACATCTGCCAGTTTACCCTACAGAGCCGGAGTCAAGGACTTGATATTCTTAATAAAACAGCCCAAGCTGTGTTGTATTTAGACTTAATTTGGCAGCACTTGTAACACATACCACTGTAACGTACTCCACCTATCACTGCAAGAGGAATATACTGACTGTGAAACTCTTTTCCTTTTATAGTAGGAAGCGGGAGAGAAATAACTTAAAATATAGGCTTGATGTATTTCTAAAAATATTCTGGTTCCCAAAACAGTATGAATAAGATAGCAACGCACCTGCAGCACTAACTTGCATAGTGATTTCAGTGCACATTTTCCTGATCTGCTGCCCTCAGTTCTGATGCTCTCCAAGACTCTCTGTCTGTCTGTCTCTATTTGAATGGAAAAGCTGTCCAGAGTTTTCACAGTGCAGCACTTCTGAGGAGGAATGCAGCAAGCAACACAAGACTGTCCACAAAGTAGTTCCCAATCTTTCTTTAGGGTAAAGGAGACAGTAGAAGTCTAACCATTACTTCTTTTTGGTCCTGATCTTGGGGCAGCAATATATTTACTCTGCAAGAGCTCTTGCCTTTTCAAGAACAGAGGTATAACTGAGCAGCTCTGCAGTTTGGATGGAAGTGGTGTACAGGGGAGCAAACAGGTTCCTGTCACCAGCTGCAGTGCCTTTTTTTCTGCAGTCACCTCCTTTTAGTTATTCTCATGCCCAAGAACATTTTATATCTATTTGGTAATGCACTGTACATCTCTCTTCCACATATAACCACAGGCCCTACCTACCCAAATACACTGCTGCCTTGTTAAGTTCTACAGTAAAATACAGGGGAGTTCATTACAAAGCTTCGAACTATTTGAAGTGATATCACCCAATTCCTAGACAATAATCCAAGGATTAATGATACATGGATAGATACAGAGGCTGTTAAAAATCCAATAGTCATCCAGTTACATAGAAGCTCCCTAACCAAAGAGTTGGTCACTGTCTAGAAAAAGCAATCTTCCCATAATGACTAATAACTAAGCAACAAATCACCTAGTACAGGGTTTTGAATACCTGAAAAGGCTAATTAGGATACTGCCTGTAAAAGAAGGGATTTCTCAAGGGCTTTTTTGAGAGAGAGAGAGGCAGAGGGACCCAGAAGCAGACTGCTGAAATTCAGTGGTTCAGAGAAGGAGGAGGGATCCAGGATACCCTAGAACAGGGGTGCTCAGTCTCTGGCTTGCAGGCTAGATATGGCCTGTGGGGTTCCCCATGGGTCTGGAAATTTGGCAGCAAGAGAACTGTGGTACTGCTCCCCTGCTGCCAATTCTCCAGGCCCATGGTGAACCCTGAGCCCTGCATGCTGGATCTGGGGTCCAACTGCAATTCTCTGGGGTGGTGTTGGGCCCCCAGGACCGATTCCCAATGCCCAAAGGTTGGTGCCAGCCCCCAGGACCCAATCCCAGAGGGGCTAGTGTCAGCCCCCAAGGACCCAATCTCAGCACACAGGGGCCAGTGCCAGCTTCCCACCCAGTCTCAATCCCAGCATGTGGGCCAGTGCCAGCTTCCCACCCAGTCTCAATCCCAGCATGTGAGCCAGACATGTGTTCTTGAGCAAGCAGTGTGCCATTGTTGTGAAGAAGGCTAACGGCATACTGGGCTGAGTTAGCAGGGGCAACCATAGGGGATGCATGCAGGTGCACTTGCACCTCCTGAGCATGGTGGTGCATGCAGGTGCATGTGCACTCCCTGAGTGTGGTGGTGTATCCCTTACAAAAAGGCAATGCTGACACTGTTGGCAGTGCCTGTGGGCAGTTGCTACTTACCATGCCCCCCCTGCCACTGACCTCACCAACAATGTCTGTGGGCAGTCAGCAATCCCCACTGGCAACTGCCAATGCTGCCAGCAGTGCTTGTGGAAGGTCGCCAACCCCTGGTCGGCGCACGCCACCCCTCCCTCCCCCCGCCGCCAACAGCTCTGGCAGTGTCTGCAGGAGCTCCCGCTTTCTGCCACCGTGCTCCCACCACTGTGCTTCCATTGCTGCTGTGCCCTGCCAGCTGGTGGGGACACGCATTGTTCATGTGAGTTAGTAGGAGTGTTGCCAGCAGATCAAGGAAAGTATTATTCTTCTCTATTCGGCACTGGTGAGGCTACATATGGGGTACTGTGTCCAGTTTTTGGCCCTCCACTACAGAAAGGATGTAGACAAATTGGAGAAAGTCTCCCTGGGGCCCATATCTGGGATGTTGCAGAGAGGATCATTAGGTTCCTCCAGCCTTCTGACTACTACCCCATGCTCCTCAACCATGTAGGAACAAATGCCACGGCCAGGAGTAATCCAGGTCATGAGTGACTACAGGGCTCTGGGGGCTGGGCTCAAGGGATTGGGGACACATGTAGTCTTTTTTCTGTGCTCCCAGATGTGGGCCACGGTCCTAGGAGCAAATGATGCATCAAGGAAGTGAACTGGAGATGACTCCGGCGGTGGTGCCACTGAGAGGGCTTTGGTGTCCTTGACCATAGCACACACTTCAGGGACAGAGGACCCCTGGGAAGAGACAGCATCCACTGCACATGGAGAGGTAAGTCTCTGTTCTTGGCCAGTATGGCCACTCTTCTAGATAGGGTTTTAAACTAAGATTGCTGGGGTACGGAGAAACACTAATAGGAGCATGCCTGGGAACTGCCATATAAAAAAGATCCATAGATGGGGACACTAGAAGAGTCACTCTTGCAAGAACTGAGGGAATAGTTCTTCTTCAGTGTGACAGGAAGTTGAGGGTCTCAACTGGAGGACTCAGGTGCCTGTACACTAATGCTAGGAGCATGGGGAACAAGCAGGAGAAGCTAGCCCTCCTACTCTCCAGAGGGCATTACAATCTAGTAGGGATTATGGAGACCTGGTGGGACTTCTCACATGATTGGAACATAGCCATAGAGGGTTACACCCTGCACAGAAGGGACCAAGGAGGGAAGAAAGGTGGAGGTGTTGCTCTCTGTGTGAGGGAGCAGTACGCCTCCCTTGGAGGCTGACATCAGCTCCACTAAGAATGGCTTGAAACCCTCTGGGTTAAACTGTGGGGTGCGGGGTGCAGAGAGAGACCTAACTGTAGGTGTATACTACAGACTACCAAACCAGGGAGAAGAGTTTGATCTGTAGTTTTCTCAAGAACTGACAAAGGCCATGAGTGCACAGGATATGGTTGCCATGGGTGACTTCAATTATCCAGGCATCTGGGGAGGAACAGTTGGCCAAGTCAGATCCGTTGTGCTCCTTCCTGACCTGCATTAAAGAGCTCTTCCTGATTCAGGAGGTGCACGGGCCAATCAGAGGTAATGCTCTCCTAGACTTAGTCCTGGACAAAGGAGATGATCTGGTGACTGACTTGGATGTAGGGGGCAACCTGGGTGACAGCGACCATAGAACCATCATGTTCACTGTCTGTCAAAAGTCAGGAAAATTAGATAGCAGGATTGAAGTTTTGGATTGCAAAAATGCAAATTTCAACAAGCTCAGGACAATAGTAGGGGAAGTGCTACGGGACCAGGGACCAAAGGCAAAAGGACTGCATGAAGAGTGGTCATTCCTTAAGGACATGATCCTTGAAGCACAAAGGAAGACAATTCCCATGCAGAGGAAAGATAGCAAAAGGGCTGGGAGGCCCTCTTGGCTAAACCGGGAAATCATAGCTCTCTTAAAAAAGAAGAAAGAGGTGTACAAACAATGGAAGCTTGGGACAGTCCCCAAGGAGGACTATGCAATAACAGCCCACACTTGTAGGGAGCAGATTAGAAAGGCTGAGGCGGTGACTGAACTAAATTAGCAACAGAAATCAAGGACAACAAAAAGTCATTCTTGAGGTATGTAGTAGGGCTGTGCAAGGCTTCGGATCTGGAGAAGATGGAGAAGACGGATGCCAAAGCAGCAGATCGGAGTGCTGACTTCTTTAGGCTTTCTGAAGCAGTTTGGAGCTTCCAAACCACTTCGGAAAAGCTTTGGAGCCACTTCGGAGATCCAGCCATAGGGTATAATGGGGAATCAATTAAATATCTATAACTTTGTTGGTTTTTGTCTGATTTGGATGAAACTTGCAGGGGTGGTAGCCTCTACTGAGAGCATGAAGCCTCCCAGCTGTCAAGGAGATAGGTGAAGGGGCCTCTTGGTTCTGGGGCCCTGCACCTCTAGCTGCTGACAGGCAAAACACATGACGGTGCTTGTGCAACTGACTGTCTCTGTCTTGAGGCAGTTGATTGTCTGTATTGATTATTGCCTCTCCTTAGTCTGTGGTTTTGTAGGTGTTAATCCCTGCTAATTAACTCATAGTTCTCTGTGTGATTTCTCTTTGGGTATGAAAGAGAACCTTCCAGACAAAGCACATCTGGGCCCACAGTGTGGCAGAATGCCCTCCCAGCATCTCCCCACACTCTTGTACTGGGTTTTTCCTTGCTATTATTTTCTTACCTGTCTATCACTCCAATTGCCAAGTGACCAGCTCTGCCTATGTGACCTGGGCAGGTAAATTCCAAGGGGGGGAACCTTCTCCCATTGTTCAGTTTCCCTGCCACTGTAAGTCATGTGACTAGCTTCCTGACCTGGAAAGGTAAGGTCACTTAAAAGTACCAGGGATATATAAGGTCTCTTCTTCTTGGATGGGGCAGAGCCATGCTGGAAAGCAGGGAGAGAGTTTCCCTGCTGGAGCTCTAGGGCTTCTGGGGTGAGAGGAAGAGCAGCTGAACATTGCAGCCCTCTCTCTCTTGAAACTGGACTCACAAGAAACTGCCTGCCTCCAGAGGAAAGCAACCAGCCTCTGGATGATACTTGTGAGTAAGCTACTTGAGATCTATCTAGATATATAGCTTGCAGTACAGCAGTTGTATAATCAACAGCTACAAGGCCACACTATTTGCTCTAAGGTTATTCTTTGATATTGCTCTATCCTGTATCCTATCCCAAGCCTTCCTTCTGTACCAGTATAGTTCTCCTCTGAGCATAGTGTGGGAGATGTATTGGGAGAGGGGCTGGGTTATGCCTTGGTGCTCCCTTGTCTGCCCCTGACTAAAGGAGGCTATTATTTGGGCTTCAGGCTAAAAGAAGCACCCCAAGTTCTGGCATTGGATCAAGCACCCTCTAGGACTACAAGGTCTGTGTATCCAAGGGGACACAATGTAGGAGTGCCCCCTGCTAGCCTGCCACAGGTCTTCTTCCCAGTTCACTTTGCAATAAGCAACAGTGATGAGACAAGTACCACAAGGGCCTTGGCTGCCTCAAGCAGTTTCCTTCTATAGGCCTTCATCACCATCATGAGCAGTGTCTAAACCAGACCCAACATTGCCTGTCCTAGATTTAGGAATTTAGCATACAGCATGAGAAGCATCTTCAGTCAAGAGTCAGCTGCATCCTTTGAGGAAGGGCCCTGATCCTGGTCTCCAGCTCCGCACAAAGCTCTCATTTATGGCTCCTTGTAGGTGCAACACCCTGCATAGGCAACTAGGTAAGTGTGCTGCCTTGAAGACTTAGGCTGAGAGTGGCTGCTGGACTGCCACCCTCAAGTGTTGGAGAGAGATCCATTTCCTGTTCTTGTGCATGAAGCTTACCTTGCTGAACTAGACAATTAGCAGAACTGCTAGTCTGTTCAGCTGGGAAGATACAGCAGTCAAGTTATGTAGAGGGTGGAAGTAAATGCACTAGTGGACTGATGGTGGGGGAGCAGGCCTGGCCTCCAGGTGCTGGCCTGGGGGCATGTCAGCCCAGACCTTCAGAGTTCTTATGCGCAACATAACTAAGTATTGCTTATTTGGGGAGCAGGGGTGCAAATGTAAACATTGGCTGCTGGCTGCCAGAGACCCATGATATGTAACTGGGTAAATGTTGTAGGTGTATTAGGTAATGTAGACTAATCTAGTACAGCTGACCTCATCTCCAGCCATCCTGATATTTGTCTTGTCACTAGGTTTAGGTGAAGGAGGTAGAGTGAAACTATCTCTGCACAAATCTTCCCTACTAAAAACTAGTTCACAGGGTGGTGCCACTACACATCATTAAAATGTGCTGGGCTGACATGCTAGCAGCAAAGTAACAGATGCAGAAGATCTGGAAGATGGAGCTGTGAACCTGTCTATAGGCAGTTCAAGTTCTTGCGTTATTTTCCAATTACCTGAAGCTGCAAGGGCCTGTACTGCAAGATGCACTGCTAGACGATGTGCCCAGAAAGACAGACATCCCTGTTATTCTTAGTCAGTTTATTTCTGTTGCAAAGGATCATACACACATGCTTCAGATAATGAAATAATTACCTGTTTAATTATAGCAACTCAACATGTGGGAACACTGCAGACCACTGGCAACTTCTCAGCTGCAGTGTCTGGTGCCACACAAGATGTGGCTGAAGATAACTTGTAGCTGAGCATGCACCTGAGCCAGCTAACATACTCTAGATTTGGCCGATGCGGGCTGAAGAGCAGGTGAGGCTACTCTGGGCTCAAGAGCAGGTGTTGGGGGCCAAGCCTGAAATAGCCTCACTGCGGAATATCCAGGTATGAAATGTGGCTGTGGACTCGGGTAAGCAGGCCATGCTCATCCTCATCTTCACTGTAACACACTACTAGCATGGCACAGACAAATGCCAAGTTAACAAATAGACATGAGAGGAACACTGCACTGATTTGTAGGGAACGTGGCTCTTAAAATATAAGAGCAGCAGCACTGCTCTCAGCAAAACTCTTGTAGGTAAAGAAGGCCAACAAAAAAGTTGTTGAAAATAGATTTTTGGATCCAGTACTCTAAAGCAGAACAAACAGAGATTAGAGTCAGCCCTGGCATGACATCAAACCATTTCAGCTGTCTATCAGCAGCACAGTTTTTAGGTTTCTAGACACGTACAAGATCTCAGGTTGTACCTTCATTCTACACACTTTCATTCAATTTACTATACACTCATTTGCCAGGGACGTTGAAGACCATCATGATTACACCAGCCAGGAAGGGAAGGGAATGGAATGTTGCATTTTTCCCCCCCCATTCCTTGAATAGAGACTTTGAGTATCTTTGCAGTCCAACTTAGGTCCATTAGTTGCAGTACAGTCAACAATAGTTTGAGAATGTCACCAATTGTAATTTTTGTCACTGCTGTCTCTATTTCTAAAGGAGAGTGAAACATTAGTTGGGATTAGTCTTAAGTGATCAGTTTTCCAGCTGTTTTTCCATAAGTTGATATGACCTTGAAATGATCTCCTTTATCTGGTATGTAGCTTGACTTCTTACCATACACCTCACTGCAATTCAGTTTTGTGGGTTGCATATGTAGCTCTACACTACACATAACCTTTCCCTAGGATAATATAGGAAAAATCCCTCAATTTTATCTACTCCTCAGCTTGCAGCAGCTAATACACAAGCAGTTCAGGTAATGTATCCAGTGCCATGTACCACAATCTGCCCTTCAGTTTGCCTTGTTTATGGATGCAAAAAAAATTATTTAACTCCTGTAAAATTAGATGTAGCTGACAGAGAGGTAATTGCAGAAGAAAGGATGCTTTGAATAACAGAAAGATCAAAGCCATTAAAGAGGATTGTTAAAACCTACAGAATGAAGAGGCTTCAACAGGAATCAAATAGATTAAAATGATCCATGAAGTCAATTGACTCTCAGCATTGTCTGAATAGGCATTCTACTGTTCCTACAAGGCAATTAGTTTTTGAAATGTAGGCAGAGAAGGAAGCAAAGTGGGGAATATCTGCATCACTGCATTCCCCCACCCTAGATCTGTCCTTGACTGTGCCTCACAGCTAAAACAGCCAACATACACTGGTGTAAACTGAAATACATAAACCCCTATGAGTCTTTGTATCACGGCAACTCTCTACCTTCTCAAACTCTTCTAAGTACCTTGGTTTGCTTGTGAACCTTCCTTCCATAGCTTATACTCACAAGAGCTCTTCTCTCATCAGTGCTAAAGACCAGCCCAGGAGCCAGTCTTATACTGCCCTGGGCTCCACCCCCTTCCAGTCACATGATCTTTCAACTGAAGGCAAAGGATTCTCTTTAGCTTAATGATCAGCCAGCTCAGCTCCATTTTGCTACAGCTTACAGGTCTCCCTCGCTTTATGCTGTACAAGCATTCCTGGAAACTGGCACATAACTCAAATTCACGTAAAGAGAACTCATTTTACAATATAACAAATATGGATATGTTCCAAGACCTCAACTGCACTGACCCCCAGACCCATTTCTATCACTTTTATAAGACAATTTTGGTACTCACCAACGCAGACAGTACACACAAGCACAGGGCACTATCATAATGGGGATGGCAACTCCAGAAACACGTCACACATAATGAGCAAGGAGCACAGATCCACACAGGAGACTATATTTTGGTGTGCGTCACTCTTGCAGTGCACCACACAAAGCAGCTGACTGCGGGCTTCCACCACACTGATTGCATAAGAGTGAATTTACCTCTCCTATAATGAATTTTTGGTATAAAAAGGGTCATTGCATAACAGCGAATTTGACACATACAGAACCCGCATAAAGTGAGGGAAACCTGTAGTCAGCTGCACAGAAATCACTACTGTACTACCTGTTTGGAGCTCTGCTTCTTGTAGCTTTTTGTGAAGCAGCTTCAGGATAGTTGCTTGCAGCTTTGTCACTCCTGGCCTTGTCTTCTCACAACTGCTTACTGTCATGATCCACTGTGGTTTGGGGATTCATCGGGTGTCATGCAGATTTTCATGTGTTTGTTGTACTAATATAGCATGTGTGGTCTTGTTGGAAAGCCAAAGTTATGCTGTACCCATTGATGCCACTTTTATCACTGTATAGTCCATGTTATTCTGTCTATGTATATCTTTTTGATTTAGATGATAGTTTAGCCAAAGAAAAAAGAAAGTAGGCAAATTTGCTAAGTAACTCTTACTATTGTGATATTTGGGCAAGAACAATTGCTACTCCCGATCATAGAAGGGGCCAATGGTGTGATGGGCACCCAACTTATAGTCTGCTTGTAATAGGGAAAACAACCACACAGTAGTGAAGAAGAGATGGACATTTCTGGAGGCCTCTGTGACTCATAAGAATTATGTTAATACTGATTTGGGGGTGGGGGAAGGGCTTGGAGTTATTTCAGAGATTGCAGGTGGGAAAACCTCGTTCTTGAATCTCGGGCTTTGGAGGTTCAAGGTCTCTAAAAGTCAGGGCTGGCAGAATCAGCAGAAGGCTGAATTTTGGAAACACTGGCAGGTCTCTCAGGAGGCCTAACCAGACAAGAAAATAAGAAACTGTAGTTGTCTTGTTTTTCCTGTCTTCAAACCTACAGTCTGTTTTTCTTGTACATTTTCCTTTCCTATACAGTATACCACACCCTTTTGTTGTTTTGTCTGCTTATTGATTGCCAGGGGCAGAGAGTGATCTCTGGGTGACTGATATTTCAGGATAGCCAGTTCTATGGAAAGGAAGACCTAAAATTTCTTTCATCCAAAGGGAAGCCACTTAGAGCTGGCAGAGAATCCCCTGCTGCATCTGTGAGGTCCAGTGTAAGGGCAGTGGAGCTAAAGCTTCTAGAGATAAGAAGTTATCCCATGGCAGACCTTGGTCTGTTCCTTAGGACATGTGGCAGGACAGTGTGGAGAAGCTTGGGTCTCGGGGTTTGCTTTGCAGATGGGTTTGCAACACTTACTTTCCTGCAGCTGGCAACAACCCAGCTGCCTGCAGTAGTTTGTAGCCCTATCATTAAAGCAATGGGAGTTAAGACCCCTGTTACAGATGTCTTTCTATAAGTTGTGGAGGTCCAACAGGGGATGTGAAGTGGAGTACTGTTGACTGAACTGTAAAGTCTGTACAACTTTTTGCTGTGAGCCTCCTGACATGGTATTGTGACATAAGACAACCAGCAGGAAATATTCCCTCTATAGATACAGTGCAAGTCAGTACAGTGAGCACTGGTGGAGACTGAAATGGAAGTGACATTTTGAAGCTGTAGAGGGGACTACATTTTATGAGGGATGGTGGAAAGTTAAGTAAAATGCTGTTTTATTCCCAGCACCTAGCCCTGTCTCCATCTCAAGATCTTATTGGGTTATAAATTAAAAAGTTTTTAGTTCTACTTCTCTTGGTTTTGAGGTCTATTATAGGAAATCTATTGGAGGGTATGGGCTTTTCTCCTCTTATCAGTTGCTTATTCTTTTTGTCCCTGCTGTTGTTTATATCTGTAACAGTATTTACAACAGTAAAGGATTCTGGAATAAAGTGCTAGGGCTGTGCAAAGCTTTGGGTGCTGATTCGATTCAGAGGAGATTTGGCCCAATTTGGTGGCTGAGTCTGAATCCTAATCGAAGCAGGGGACCAATTAAAAGCTCCAAATTGATTCGAAGCTCTCTAAATCTTCAGAAAAGACTTGGAGAGCTTTGATGATTCACACAGTCCCTGGTGGCTGCAGCAGGGAACGACAGCTGGACTTGGAGCTAGTAAGTACGGGGCAGAGGAGGTTGGGGGAGGGGACCGTGGAGGTGATCCCTGGCAGGCCCCACCCCCTGCCTGCTGCCCTAGCCCCAACCCACCCCTGCTATGGCTGCCCCACCCACCTCAGCTCCCAGGGCTTTAAAGAAAAGCCCCACTCACCAGGTGCTGCCAGATCGGGGGCAATCCCTGCTGCCCCCCAGTACCCCACCTTGCATGGGGGGGCTCTACATTAGTGGGGGGGGAGGCTGCTTCAGACCCCTCCGCATAGTAGGGGACAGTGGGGATCACACCCCTGCCTGGCAGCACCCAGTGAGTTGGGGCTTTTTTTTCCCCAAAGTTGGGGCGGAGGCAGCAGCCATTACCAGGGCTGGGAGAGTGAGCAGGGGGTGCTCAGAAGCCATTAAATGCTTTCATCAGAACTGGTTATAAAACTTTGAAAGAAACAGTTTTCATTGGAAAGAAGTATTTGATTGAAACATTTTGGGGAAAGATGGATTTCAATACATTTTTAATAGAAAAAAATTATAGTGATTCAAAATCCTTCTACTCAAAAGATAAAGGCCCAGGCAGGAGAAAATGCATCTTGGAAATCAACACATGGCTGCATAGATGATGTCACAATTAGGGTTTGTGACTTTTTTGACCATGAGATGATATTCCAAGAAGAGCGTCTGCTGGGAAGAGAGGGGATGTGCCTAACAAAAAGGGGAAGAATTAGTGTTCAGGTTCCCTAACCTGTGGAGGAGGGCTTTAAAGTAGGTTCAACAGGAAACAGAGATAGAAGTCCAGAGCTAAATGCCCTGGTTAAAAGCCAAAAAGAGAAGGCAATACAGGAACCTTAACAAAGTTCTCAGAGAAAAATTAGGTCAATTGGCTAGTTATCTAAGATGCCTATATACTAATGCCAGAAGCATGAGGAAAATAAGAAGGAAGAATTGGAAGTCCTAATAGTAGCACAGAAGTATGATGTAATTAAGATAACTGAGATGGTGTGATAGTTTGAATTACTGGAGTACTGTTATGGATGGGTATAACTTATCCAGGAAGGACAGATGGTTAAAAAAAATAATAAAAAATGGAGGGGATATACACTTGCTCTGAGGTGTGGTATTGAGCAGAAGGTAGGCCTCTTGAAAGCCTCTTGGACAAGGTAAGAGAAGAATGTTGGCACTGGATTTATGACCCAGATACCTTGTTCCAGGTGGACCCAAACTCGCAGACTGACCATGACTTCTCCATTTGATAATAGGCTAATTTTATTGATACATAGTGATAGCAGATGAGAATAATGCAGGCAAGGCAAACACAATAACCTAACCTGATTTTATTTCTACCAGTCGTAGGGCTGTCACAGAGTGAAAGTATGTCTGGACAGTATGCAAGCTTCACCCTGAGGTTCTTTCTGGAATGTCAAATGTTGGAAGCCTGGAGGTCAAGGGCCAAGGCCCTCCCCCACAGTGGGGTGGGTGAGATGGGGGAACCATTCACAGAGGGCACACCATCAGCCCTTCAGGGACCCCTTTGCTGCTCTGAAATCCCTCCTTTTGTATTCTCTCTCCTCTGACTCTTCATTCCCAGGCATCAATGACTGGTTTCCCTGTGGTCATCATGCTGTCCACATTCTGTTCTGTCAGCATGTTCCTTTGCGCCAACAAACCCATCACATGCACACATCTTAATTTGGTCCATCCATCAAAACCAAAAATCCCAAGGGCACTGTGACCTAGCACCAATGCTGCAGGGTCCCATATCTCTGGGTAAACTGTTCATGTTATAGAACAGTATGGTACATGTCTTCAATTTCCCACCCTGTGTCTTCTGGCTTCAGACACTGTGGGCCTTGAAGAAAACTTTGTCACAAACAGTCTTTTAAAAACTAAGTAACCCTTGCCATTCCCCTGGACCATTGTTCTAGTGCAATATCTACTTTATCTACAAGCCAATTCCCAAAAGCCAACCTCTAAATACCATTTTTTAGTCATCAGGGAGAACATTAAAAGTGATGTCATGGTATGCGTCTGCTATGGACCACCAAACCAGTAGGAAGAAGTAGATGACACTTTTGTTCAAACAACTAATGGAAGTAGCCAGATCATGGTATCTGGTGCTCATGGGGATCTTTAATTACTGTGACATCTGCTGGGAAGTTTAAACATCAGACCAAAGAAAGAAAGAAAGTTCTTGGAGTTTGCTCAGGATACTTTTTTGGTACAGATGGAGGGGCCAACTAGGAAGGAAGCTCTTCTCATTTTGCTGCTAACAAACAGGGAGGAATTAGTCAAGAATGTGAAGGTGGGAGACAATTTGAGTGCCAGTGCCCATGCAATGATACAGTTCAAGATTCTAAGGGAAGGAAGCAATGATAGCAGCAGAGTAAAGACACTGGATTTCAGAAAACCAGACTTTAACAAACTGAGGGAACTGATAGGTAGGGTCCCCTGGGGGGCAAGTTTGAGAGGAAAAGGAGTCCAGTTGGTATGGGTTTACCTTAAAGAACCCATATTTAAAGGGGTAAAAGCAGGCTATCCTAATGCAAAGAAAGAATAGGATGTGCAGCAGTGTATAGGCTTGGTTAAACAGCAAAATCTTCAGTGAGTTGAAACTCAAAAAGGAATCTTATAAAACATGAAAACTTAACTGTGATGGGGCATGTTCAGGGCTGGGTCTCATGCTGGCCTGTCCACCTGCCTCTATGGGGCAGTCTGCCCAGTCTCTCCTGCCACAACTTTGCTGTTCCTATAAACTGGTGATAGAATATGGGAAGATGCCCATTCCCAGCCCTGATGCCAGGGAGCACTATCTATAGCTCCAAACCTTCCCTATACTGCAGCCCATGCCTTGCAGATGGCATCACAGTTCTTAGCATCTGGCCCTGCACTGGGCCCCATAATCCTCCAGTCAGGATCCCAACTGGATCCCACTTATCAGGCAGCCTACTCCACACTCATTCTGGGCTGCCTCACTCCCTGCACTCTTCCCCCTGTTGGGTGTGCCCCCCTGGGACCTTGGACCACACGGGCCCTAGCCTCACCTCCAAGGCCAGTTGGAACCCCAGGCCCTCAGGTCTAGGAGACCCTGACAGTGGGCCCATGGCCCTTTTGACCCTTCTAGTCCTGGCCCCAGTATTGATCAGTTGAGGGTGCCTCAAGTCAGGCTTCCAAGCATCTAGCCCACTGTCACACAGGTCCACCTCCTCAGCCCTACAGTGGGATTACCCACCCACTTGTGGGAGCTGGGGTTATTAAGGTCCCCCAACCCACCTTTCACTTGGATGGTAATTGGCCTGGTATTTCCTGGGGGTGCCCATGCCACTAGGAGCCCCATCAGGCCACCTATCCATGGCAGGGTGCAGTTTTAGGTCATGCCCAGCACCAAGAGCCTTCTAGCCCTCCCCATAAACTTTTGCCCTTACCTCCTAGTTGCTCCTGCTGCAGCTCAGCTAGGTGCTGTATCTGCCTGGGCTGGCAGCAACAAACTGCAGCCTTTATATACTAAGTTCTCAAAATGGCTGCTGTCATCAGGCACCTGTTGGATGCCTGACCCAGCCCTTAAAGTTTCAGGCACCAACAGTGTCCTGCCACATTAACCGTATTACTAGGAATGAGCCTAGCATGGGCCTGCAGGGTTAAAAATCAAGAAGGCCAAGTGATGAATTGAGATACAACTAGCAAAAGATATAAAAGCAACAAAAAACAGTCCACAAACATTGGTAGTATTGGAGTGCTGTTGTAGTGGTGATGATCCAGGAAATATGAGAAGCAAGGATTTTTGTGTGATCTTTTTTATTGTACCAGCTGTATAGTAGGGGTGTGTGAAATGGGTTGTATTCAATTTGGATTCAGCCCAAATCAGGGACAGTGATTCGATTAATTGATTTGGATCACTGTCCCTAGTTTGATTTGGCTGAATCCAAATCTGAACACTTGATGCTGATTTGGAGAATCAGCGATTTGGCCATGGACAGAACTTTAAATGTTTTTTCTACATACCTTGCGGTACTAGGCATGGCTTGTGACTGCTGCAATGCTGGGAGGATGGAGAACTACACAGGAGCATGGGGCTCCTGCCCACATGCTCAGCAGTGACCCCAGAAGTGGACTGGAAGTGCTTCTAGTCCACTTCTGGGCCTGCTGCTGAAAGTTTTTAAATCCACGGGCCAGCTGGGATGTATTCTCAAAATTCTTAAGGAATTGCTTGAGGTAATTTCAGAGACATTTTTTATTTTTATCTTTGATAACCCATGGAGGTCTGGTGATGCCTCAGACCACTGGAGAAAGGTAAATGTGGTACCCATCTTTAATAAAGGGAAGAAAAAAGGATGTGAGGAATTACAATCCAGTAAGTCTGACCCTCAATACCAGGAAAGATCATGGAGAAGAGTCATCAAGGAGTCTTTTTCTAAACACCTCGAGGAGAACAAGGTGATGAGAGAGAGCTAACATGGATTCATCAAGAATAACTCATGCTTGACCAACCTGATTTCTATCTGTCACAAAGTGACAGATTTTGTGGGTGGAGGGAGAGTACTGGTTATAATAGACCTTCATTTTAGCAAGACATTCTTAGTAATAAAGTAAGCAAATACACTTTAGATGAAAGTACTATAAGGTGGATATACAATTGGTTGGAACATCATGCTCAAGAGTAATGGCTTGACATCTAATCAGGAGGAAATATCAAGTAGGTTTCCTGGGGATCTGGTGTCATTTAATAATAGTAAATCAAAGATGTGGAGGATGGAATTAAACACACACTTAGCAAATTTGCATAAGACACCAAGCTGGGTGGAGTTGCAGATGCCCTAGAAGATAGGATAAGGATTTAGAATGACCCTGGTAAGCTGGACAAATGGTCCAAAATTAATCAAATGAAATTCTGTAAGAACATGTGCAAATTCCTGCATTTAGGTTGGTAAAACAAAATAAACAAAAAAACAATGCATAGGCTGCAGTATTGCTAAAAAGGACCTGGGGGTTGTACTGGATCATAAGCTAAATCTGAGCCACCAGTGGGGTCTTGTTGTAAAGAAAGCAAATAGCATACTGGGCTGTAGTAATGAAAATTCCTTGTAAATCAGGGAAAATGGTTCTTCCTCTATTCAGCATTGGGAGGCCTCATTTGGAGTATTTTGTCCATTTTTGGGCCATGTACTTTAAGAAAGATTTAGGCACATTAGAAAGTTCAGTGGACAGCAATAAAAATGATTAGAGATATGGGAAACATGAATTACAAACAACACTTAAAAACTGGGATTATTTAGTTTGGAGAAGAGAAGGCTGAAGGGTGATTTGATAACAGTTTTCAAATATGTAAGTAGCTGGCTTCTCCAGGCAGGTTTTGCTCCCTGAGGAGCTCCTCAGCCAGTCTTCCCAAATAAACTGCAGCCTTTAAACAACAAATAAGCAAACAAGTAAAAAGATACACCAAACTGTTCTGCCCTGTCCTGGTCAGTAGGAGGGGCTTTGGCTCTGGTTTCAGCAAAACAGCCTGGCCCCTCCATGTAGCAAACTGTTTTGCTCATAGTCTGCTTCCCTTTGTTGCTTACTTTTTGGCGGGGGGGTAGGGTAGTAAAGCTCCTCATGAGTGACTCCCTGCCTATCCAAATGCCCTGCAGGTCAACAGACTGACTGTTCCCTCTTAAAGAAACAAACCATCCTGATGTGCAGGATGAATATCAAATATGGCAAGCAACCAGCTTGGCTTAGCAGAAAACACTTTGGTGAGCTTGAACACAAAAAGGAAGTTTACAAGAAGTGGAATCTTGGACAGATGACTAAGGAGGAGTATAAGAGCACCACTCAGGCATTCAGGGATGAAATTTCATAGATTTCATAGATGTTAGGGCTAGAAGGGACCTCGGAAGATCATTGAGTCCAGCCCCCTGCACCAGAGGCAGGAAGTCAGCAGAGGTCATAGCAAGATAAATGTCCAAATTTCTCATGAAGGCATTCAAAGTAGGTGCATGAACCACCTCTGGCAGCAGTTTATTCCAGACCTTGGGGGCTTGGACAGTAAAGAAGTTCTTTCTTATGTCCAGCCTGAAACGGTCCTGGAGGAGTTTGTCACCATTCAACCTTGCCGTCCCTTGGGGTGCTCTGGTGAACACATGTTCCCGCAGATCCTGGTGAGTACTCCTTATAAATGTATAGGTAGCCATCAGATCACCCTTGAACCTGCCCTTATCCAGGCTGCAGAGTCCCATGGCTCTCAGCCTCTCGTCATAAGGTCTGTTTTCCTGACCTCTGATCATGTGCTTGGCTCTCAAGCTTCTCCACATTCTTTTTGAATTGATGAGCCCAAAACCGGATGCAATACTCCAGCTGCGGCCTCACCAAGGCTGAGTACAATAGGAGAATGATGTCCTGGGATTTGCACGAGAAGCATCTATGCATGCAAGCCAGCACTTCGCTCACTTTACTAGGTGCAGCATCACATTGATAGCTCATGGTCCTCTTGTGGTCAGTCATGACCCTTTTGTCTGTAGTGCTAGCCAGAGTAGCACTGACAAGTCTATAAGCATGCTGTAGGTTTTTCTTCCCAAGGTGGAGAACCTTGCATTTTTCACTGTTAAATACCATCAGGTTCCTGTCTGCCCATTTGCTGAGCCTGTCAAGGTCAGCCTGGATCACCCTCCTGTCCTCAGGTGTGAATGCTTTACCCCAAAGTTTGGTGTCATCAGTTAACTTGGCCAGTCTGCTTCTGACTCCAATATCCACATCATTAATGAAGATGTTGAATAATATAGGTCCAAGTAAGAGCCTTGAGGGACCCCACTGGTCACAGCACACCATGACAATGGACTTCCATCAACCGGCACCCTCTGGGTCCGACCATAGAGCCAATTCCCCAGCCAGTGGATTGTGGTGAAGCTGAGGCCACAGTTGGCCAGTTTTCCTAAGAGGTGATCATGGGATATCAGATTGAAGGCTTTTTTAAAATCAAGATATATGACGTCAATCTCCTCTCCCTTGTCCAGGTGATAGATCACCTGGTCATAAAAGGAAATAAAAGTGGTCCAGCAAGACCTACCCACAATAAACCCATGCTGGCTATCCCTCAGGATGTTACCATCGACCAGTCTGTTAAAAACGGTCTCTTTGATAATCTTTTGTAAGACTTTCCCAGTGATACAGGTCAGGCTGATGGATCGCTAGTTTGCTGGATCAACTTTCCTCCCTTTCTTGAAGATAAGTACCACATTGGCCTTCTTTCAATCTTTGGGCACTTCACCAGAGTGCCAGGAGTTCTCGAAGAACCATGCCAGGGGCTGAGCTATGATGCTTGCCAGCTCCTTGAATACTCTGGGGTGTAAACTGTCAGGGCCGGCTGACTTGAAGATATCCAGCCTCTCAAGGTATTCCTTCATGAGGTCAGCTTTAATGGAGGATAAGGAATCTCCCTCACCCGGGCCTCCCTGTCCTGTAATGGGCAGGGGCATCCCTTGGGACTGGTGAAACACCAATACAAAGTACCCGTTTAGCAAGTTGGCTTTTTCCTGGGCATTGATTGTCCCATCTGGTTTAGCAGGGGTCCAATGTTGCCCTTGCTTTTCCTCCAGCTCTCCACATATCTTAAAAAGGACTTTTATTGTCCTTGAAACTTGTAGCTAGTTGGAGTTCTGTTGCAGCCTTGGCTTTCCTGGTTTGCTCCCTGCAGGTCTGGACCGGTGCAGAATATTCCTTCTTGGAGGTGGATCCAGTCTTCCATCCTTTGTAGGCCTTTCATTTTAGATGCAGGAGATCTGCTAGTTCCCTGCAGAGTCAAGGGGGCTGCTGTGCCCTTTTGTTGCTTTTCCTCTGATGTGGAATAGACTTAGCTTGTGCATCCAGATTCACTCCCTTGAGGAGCAACCACTCATCCTGAACTCCCCTCCCCTTTGGGTCATGCTCCCTTAGGGCCTCACTGACAAGCCTCCTGAGCTTGTCAAAATCAGCTTTCCTGAAGTTGAGGACTTCTGTATTGCTGAATGACTTGCCAGTTTTACGGCAGATGGTCAAGATGATCAGCTTGTGGTCATTGTTACTCAGCTTCCCTTTGATCATTAGGTCACTGATTATGTCATCCCCAGTAGCCAGTACCAGGTTGAGCAGTGCTTTACCTGTCATCAGCCCGTAGACTTCTTGAGTCAGAGCTCGTCCATGCACAAGAGGAAGCTTTGCAACTGTTTAGATTGGCCAAGCATTCTTCCCATGAGATGTCTGGGTAGTTGAAGTATCCCATGACAACCATGCACTGGGAGCGTGTGGCCTCAGTCAATTACCTGGCAAACTCCTGGTCAAACTCTTGATCCTGGGTGGGAGGTCTGTAGTAGACTCCCACTGTTGTGTCCCCTGTGCCATGTTCCCCATGAATTTTAACTCAGAGCGTCTCCAGTTGTCCACCCTGGGTGCCAATGTCTGCTTGCAGGGACACATAGCTCTCCTTGACATAGAGAGCTACCCCCCTGTGTATGCTTTGGATGAATGAATCGAGAAGACCAAAACACAATTGGAGTTGCAGCTAGCAAGGGATGTGAAGGGTAATAAGAAGGGTTTTTATGAGTATGTTAGGAACAAGAAGATGGTCAGGGAAAGTGTAGGTCCCTTACCGCATAGGGAGGGAGGCAGCAACCTCATGACAGATGATAAAGAAAAGGATGAAGTGCTCAAAGCCTTTTTTTACCTTGGTCTTCACAGACATTGTCAGCTCCTGAATTACTGTACCAGACAGCACAGTTTGGGGAGAAGGTGAACAGCCCTCAGTGGTGTAAGAACAGGTTAGGAACTATTTAGAGAAGTTGAATGTGTACAAGTCCATGGGGCTGGATGCAATGCATCGGAGGGTGCTGAAAGAGTTGGCTGATGTGATTGCAATACGTTTGACAACTCATGGTGACTGTGGAGAGGTCCTGGATGATTTGAAAAGGACAAAGATAGTGACGGTCTTTAAAAAAGGGAAGAAGGAGGATCTAAGGAACTAGAAACCAGTCAGCCACCCCTCAGTCCCTCAAAAAAAATCATGGAGCAGGTCCTCAAGGAATCAATTTCTAAGCACTTGGAGGAGAAGAAAGTGATCAGGAACAGTCAGAATGGATGCACCAAGAGCAAGTCATGCCTGGCCAACCTGACTTGTCAGCATGCCTTTTATAGACAAGATACTTAGCTCTGTGATGAGATGACTGATGCTGTGGATACAGGGAGAGCAGTGGACATGATATACCTTGACTTTAGTAAGGCTTTTGATATGGTACTCCACAGCATTCTTGCAAGCTAGTTAAGGAAGTATGCTTTGGGTGAATGGAGTATAAAGTGGATAGAAAGCTGGCTGGATCACTGGGCTCAATGGGCACTGATTGATGGCTCGATGTCTAGTTGACAGCTGGTCTCAAGTGGAATGCCCCAGGTATCAGTCCTAGAGCTGGTTTTGCTTAGTATCTTCATCAGTGATCTGGAAGATGGGATGGAGTGCACTCTCAGCAAGTTTGCAGGTGGCACCCAGCTGGGTGGAGTAGTAGATATGCTGGAGAGTGGGGCTAGTATTCAGAGACCCATACAAGTTAGAGGATTGGATGAAAAGAAATCTTACAAGGTTCAATTAGGACACGTGCAGTCCTGCACTTAAGACAGAGCAGTCCCATGCACTGACAGATTGGGGACTGATTACCAAAACCACAGCTCTTGCAGAAAAGGAACTGGAGGTTACAGTGATCAATAAGCTGGATATGAGTCAACAGTGTGCCCTTGCTGCCAAGAAGTCTAACAGCACATTGGGCTGCATTAGAAAGAGTGATGCCAGGAGATGGAGGGATCTAATTATTGCTCTCTATTCTGCACTGGTGAGGCCACACGTGGAGTTCTGTGTCCAGTTTTGGGCCCTCCACTACAGAAAGGACAAGTTGGAGAGAGTCCAGTGGAAGGCAACAAAAATAGGGGCTGGGGCACATGACTTAGGAAAGACTGAGGAAAGTGGGCTTATTCAGTCTGGAGAAGAGAAGACTGAGGGGGAACTTAATAGCAGCCTTCAACTTCCTGAAGGGCGGTTCCAAAGAGGATGGAGCTAGACTGTTCTCAGTGGTGGCAGATGATAGAACAAGGAGAAATGGTCTCAGGTTGCAGCAAGGGAAGATTAGGTTGGTGTGGCAGCATGCCCTAGGGGTGCCGTGAACTCCCCTAGTGGCCCCTACGTACCGTGCCACAATCGGGTTTAATGCAACCTCACTATCTCGCCCGCCACGTCTTTGATGTTAATATGTTAAAGGGAGGCTGCCTTCTTACCCTCCTTGGCACGGTGCCTTGATGTATCTTGACTCGGTCTAGTTGCCTGGTGCACTCCCACCTCTGGGCTGCACGTGAATCCCACCGTCACCTGGGCCCTCATGGGTCCCCGGACTCGTCTCTGCCCGCCTGTGCCCTCATAGGTGCCTCCTGGCTTCTCCTGTGGCTCTCGCCCTCCTGCCCCCACTGGGGCCTGTCTCCCCACGGCTCTCGCCCTCCTGCCCCCACCGGGGCCTTGCCTCATGATCCCCTGCCCGCACCGGGGCTCAGGTGGCCGTAGCCATGCCTGGCCCCCAGACCCCTTTCCCGGGTCTCACGCCCACTGGGCTCCTCACAATTGAGGCTCAAGTGGCCGTAGCCATGCCTGGCCTCCAGACCCCCTTTCCGGGTATTGCGCCCCACTGGGGCTTCGTGCCTGCGCCCAAAACACAACGCCCTCTCCGGCACCAGGAACCCCGCCCACTACTGGGGAGCCCCTATGAGGCCTCCTCCAACCCCTACAGCCTCACCCGGTCCTCTGGTGTAACAACAACAACAAAACAGAAAACTACCACCTGGCTAACTTTCATATATATCCCTGCTAGGGTTTCCTCCACCCAGTATCCTCATGCAGACGCTGCTCAGGCCATCAGGCTTCTCTGTTATGCCTGCCCTGCTTGCTCCAGCAGAGCTCCGCCTTCCTCACTGCCAAAGGGGAACTGACTCTGGCTTCAGCCTCACTGTTTATATAGGCCAGGCCCTGCCCCCTTCTGGTCAGCTGACCAGACTGGTTGTCTCAGCAACCCACACCTGTGCTGCCCTGGTGAGTGGCAGCTGAGCCCATATTACTGTTATCAGTAGCAGGCACCTTAGTGCCCTGCTACAGTTGGATATTAGGAAGAATTTTCTCACTAGGAAGGTGGTGAAACACTGGAATAAGTAAGGTGGGGAGGTGGTGGAATCTCCACCCTTGGAGGTTTTTAAGGCTTGTCTTGACAAAGCCCAGGCTGGAATGATCTAGTTGTGGATGGTCCTGCTTTGAGCAGGGGGTTGGACTAAATGGCCTCCCAAGGTCCTTTCCAACCCTAATTTTCTATGATTCTATGTTACCAGTGGTTATAAACAGGATGGTGATAGACAATTTTCTGCATCCACATGGGAACAGGACAAGGTGCAATGTTCTCAAATTACAGCAGGGTAATTTAGGTGGGATATTAGCAAGATTATTCTCACTATGAGGGAAGTTAAGCATTGGACCAGGCTATCCCAAGAGGCTGTGGAATCTCCATTCCTGGAAGTCATTAAGAACAGGTTAGACAAAAACGTATCTGGGATGATTTAGATAGGGATGACACTGCCTTGAGCAGGGAATTGGATTAGATCTCTAAGGTCCCTTTCAGTCCCACTTTTGTATGGTTCTTTAATTATGTTACAATTCAATTTTTCAAAATGAAATATTTTGATTAAGCTGTTTCTAAATAGAAAAAAAATCAGAATTTCTATTCCATGAAAAACTGAGGAAATCTGACTGTTTTCATTAGGGGATGGAACAAATTTTAATATATTAGAGTCCAGTTTAATCAAAAGAGTTTATAGCACCCTTTCATTACTATAGGAGAGGGTTTCCTCTTAACCTTACTTGACTTTCAGACCACATCTCCTATTGCTGTTTATCCAAATTTTAAAAATCCAAAGGAAACTCAGATTTATTAAATTACATTCCATTATTTGAGATTAAACATGGACAATACACATTTAAGTGTAAATAGTGTTAGAGACTGGGTGGGGGTTGTTCTCGTTAGTAGTTTTTAATTAAAAAAACAGAAATGGAATTTCTGTTCACAGTACCAGTGGAGACATTCTGACAATGGCAGCTAGAGGAATGGGACAACTGAGGGAAAGATTTATCCGTTCAGCCTCAAGAATTTTTCCATGACTATCTAGCTGTCAATGCCTACAGTTAGAAAATATCCTCCCTTCTATCTCTGAAAGGCTGTCTTTGGTTTTATACCAGAGGTTTCAAACTGCAGCCTGTGCAGTATACATTGGTGTCTCAGAGCTTGGTGCTCAAATGGTACTTGCTTTCATGAGTTCCCAGCTGAGAAGAAATCAAAAGGTGGGAGAAAGAGATGAGAAGATAGGCAAAATTAGGGACTGTGTGATTAAAGGCAGCTAATGTGCATAAATACTTTCTCAGTATTATATATTGTCAGGTAAACAAGTCACCACAGGAACATCAAGGCTAGGAATAGACATTCAAAAAAGCCAGAGCCTGAAGTGATTTAACATTTCCAGGTTAGTCTAACCTGTAAAGATTGAACTGATTTGCAACTGAATAGACATTCACATTTAATTCTGGAAAAGCAGACACGTGCTTGCAGTGCTTCAGGCTAGAAGCTGGGGGTACTAGAGCAGCCCCCCTTCCCTTTGCAGCAGCTGCAAGGCTGGAGGGAAGCTGACCTGGGGGGAATGGTTAGGCCCCCCAGAGGGGCTAAGTATGATGGTGGAGGGGTTTAAACCCCCACCCTGGCCTGTAGGGATCCCACCTGGGATGTGCCTAGAGGGGGAGTGGGGAAAGTAGCCCCTTTCCAGGCTTGTCCCCAAGGCCAGACACTGGCCAGGGCAGTGCCTCAGGCAAGGGGGTGGGCAAGGGGTTGGGATCAAAATCCCCTGTCTCTGGGCAGGCACAGGACCCCAGTCTGGATCTGCCCAGCTTTTCCCCCTGCTCTTGCTCAGATGGTAGGAGGGGCCTGGCCAGAGCTGGCTGGTACAGACCTGCTGTCAGGGCTGGGGCTGCGGCTGGAGCAAAGCCAAGGCAGTCTGCAGGTGCTGTTAAGGTGGAAGCAGATGGCCAGCCCAGGCTGTGGCGGTAGGGGCTGCACAGACAGATTGCTCCCACGTCCCTGTGCCTAAGTCAGGCAGGGCTCTCAAGGAGCCCCTGCTGGTTGGCAAGGGTTCCCTGGGGCTAGCCCATGGGGCAGGACCCTTCCCAGCCTGCTGTGGCTGCATGACAATCTGGCCCAGCAGCACAAGCAGGGGCTGGCTGGGAAGTAGGCTTCCTGGGGCAGTTCAGAGGCGCTGGTGGGCCCCAAGCCCAGCAGCCACTATTGCACTCTCTGTCCTGTGCAGCACCCAGGGCTGCAGGTGTACAACCAGTTGTGGGCTGGCCAGAGCTGGCAATGCTATTCTGCCCCCCCTCATCTCCACCTTCTCCACTGCTCGGAGAGGGGGGAGAGGGTGGGAAGGTTCACTCCTGTGTCTTCTGCCCAGTGTGTGGAGCTCTGGCTCCAGCTCCTGGACACCTTGGAAGGTGGAAGGCATCCGGGTGGAAGGCATCTGGGATCTGCAGCCAGAGCTCCATGCACTGAGCAGAAGCTGCTGGGCCCAGCAGGGCTGTTTTTCTCCCATCACCTCCAGCTGCTGCTCCTGCCACACCTCACAGCACTATTCAGGGCTGGGGAAGTTTCCTTCAGCCCAGCAGCTTCAACCTAGCTCAAGGGACATGTTAAAGAACTCCTATTTTACATTGATAAAAGACACCAAAGCAACATTCCAGGTTTGCTTCAAGTCAGGTAGACAGAAAAGCTAGTTTGTGTGAGAGAAAATTTTCATTCGTATACCACACACAATTCCAATAAAAATGCAAATGCTGACCAGATCTACTTAAATCAAGCAATGTTCATCAGTATAGTATAACTAAAACACTTTAATTCTTCACATGACAGTGCACTTTGGGCAAAGATTGGTGAAAGGGATACTTATTCTCTATAATGAAATATTTGGAAGTGTGAAAGAGTGTAAAGAAATCTATATGCCTCAAGTAGGAGACTCACAGGTAACTATGACTTGTGAGACATGGTAAGGAATCACTAGGGGGAGTAAGAAGCACATTTTTTTCCTGGTTGTAATGCTACAGCCTCCTTAATGAACAACTGTGGGATTTTCATTCATCATGCAAACCAATCTATTTGGAAAAGGAGAGGGCAGTGCTGCAGATTAAATGCTTTAGAAAATTTGGGGGGTTGAAGTAAACATTGCCTGCATGAGGCTAACTGAAACATAGCACAAGTTGCTTTCAGCCGATTCATAGATTATTAAGGTCAAAAGGGATGGTTGTAATCATCTAGCCTGGCCTCTTCCATTTCTTAGGCCAAAGAACCTAATCCAGTGATTTCTGCATCAAGCCTGTAAATTCTTCTATGGGACATAGCTGCAGCCTATCTGTTAAACGGATATCTTGTCTTGAATAGCAAGACTTCAACCGATAGAGAATCAAATATTGCCATCAAATGATTCATAACTATCATTACTGTCAAGAAGAGGTTGCTAAACATTGGTTGGGGTGATCTAAGAGTAGCTATGCCTGAAGTGCTCTGTAAAGAGCAATCCTTAGGGGCACAGGAGCATCTGCCCCATTAAGTGATCACTAGGAGAAAACAGGAAGAGCTCTGCAGATTAGAGCAGGTGGATATTGGAGGGGACCATGCTCAGCAGAGAATGAAGCAGAGTTCCACAACTGTCCTAATTATGAAAGAAGATTAAAATAGCCAGGATAAGTTTATGGGGGGAGGTGGGTGGTATACAGAAAGGGGAATTCTGGTTGTCCAATTGTCTGAGAGTTATACTTGCTATGCAGGTTGAAAAGTAGAATGGAAGGTGTTTGTTTTTTCCTGTGCTTCTGGGCTTTCCTGGTTGCCATATGGGGCTGGGAAGGATTCCCCTCCCCCCACAACCTGCTGCTACAGGTGTCAGGGATTTTTAGTCTTCCTTAGAAACATAGGGTGTTGGCTGAAGTCAAGACGGGAGATTTTGACTAGGTGTGCCAATGCTGCTGGAATATGTGTTGTATTTATGTGACAAGGTTGACTGTATAGTTTTAGGAATAGGTTAGATATGGCCTTGCATGGGATGGTTTGGATAGGGATGATCCTGCCTCAAACAAGGGGTTGGACTAGAAAAGATGATTAATCCCTGGACCATGGGCAGGGTACTCTGAAGGTGTCATATGGCCCACAAGTCTGAAACTTTGGTAGGGAGAAAGGTTGCAGCTCCCCTGCTGCCAGATTTCCAAACATGTAGGGAGCCCCATGGGCCTCATAGCATGGCCCTATACATGTCATTGGGAAGGCTTTGGCTTTCATGACCACAGCCCACTCTTTGGTGAGAGAGGCAGTGAGCAGCTGGGAAGAGATGGCCTCCACCTCTCTCCGCTGGGGAGGAGGCTCTTCTCAGCCAGACTGGCTGACCTACTCCACCAGGATTTAAACTAAGCCTGCTGGGGGACAGGGCGACTACCACCACTGGTGGCCCACTGAGCAACCCTTGCAAAGCCAGCAGGCCAAGGCACTTAAGGGAGCCCACCCCTGCCCCAGCCCTGGTACAATCTGTGGGCAAGGCAAGAGCCCTCAAGGGGACACTTGCCTGCCTGTACACAAATGCCAGGAGAACGTGTCCTCCTGCTTAACACAAATAATTATGATGTCATAGGGAAAACGGAGACCTGGTGGGACTCCACCCATGACTGGACCATGGGTATAGATGGCTATACCTTGTACAGGAGAGATTGAGTAGATAAAAGGGGAGCGGGTGTAGCTCTCTATGTTAAGGAAAGCTATGCATCCCTGCAAGCTGATGTTGGCAACCATGGTGGACGACTGGAGACCCTCTGGGTTAAAATCCATGGGGAACACAGCACAGGGGACACAACGGTGGGAGCGTACTACAGACCTCCCACCCGAAGTCAAGAGCTTGACCAGGAGCTGACCCGGGAACTGGCTGAAGCTGCATGCTCCGGGACCATGGTTGTCATGGGTGACTTCAACTACTCAGACATCTCGTGGGAAGATCACTCAGCAAAATCCGAGCGGTCACAAAGCTTCCTATCGTGTGGATGACCTCTACCTGACTCAAGAAGTCTAAGGGCCAGTGAGAGGTAAAGCACTGCTTGACCTGGTACTGGCTACTGGGGATAACCTAATCAGCGACCTAGTGATCGATGGGAAACTGGGTGACAGCAACCATGAGCTGATTACCTTCACCATCTGTCGTAAAGCTGGCAAGTCAGCTCAGGAGGCTTGTCAGTGAGGCCCTAAGGGACCACCATACCAGGGGGAGGGGAGTTCAGGAAGAGTGGGTGCTCCTAAAGGGAGTGATCCTCAATGCACAAGCTAAGTCTATTCCATCTCGGAGGAAAGGCAGTGAGAGGGCATAGCAGCCCCCCTGGCTCTCCGGGGATCTAGCAGATCTCCTGAGGCTAAAAAGAAAGGCCTACAAAGGATGGAGGATGGGATTCACCTCCAAGGAGGATTATTCTGCACTGGTCCAGTCCTGCAGGGAGC
>NW_017728931.1:7512825-7518213 GCF_001723895.1 Crocodylus porosus
GGGTAATTGATGGAAGTCAATCATCATGGAAGTCATCACTATGGTTTTTGTAATCTATACTCTTCTCATCTCTTTACCATCATCTGGGTCCAATAATAGATTAAGATGCTTAATTTTCTCTTGAAAAAGCAAAGTTTCAGAACTCCAGTCATTTCTTGGAGGTCACTTTTCTGAAGCCATTCCAGTCTTTTATAGAATCATAGAAAAGTTGGGCTGGAAGGGACTTTAGAAGGATATCTAGACCAACACCCTGCTAAAGACAGGATTATTCCTACTTAAGCCCTCCTAGACAAGCATTTGGGGGAACTATTGGCAGGGCAGCCCACCTCCGTCCCCTATAGAGTCAAGTCCAGTCAATCAATTAATCAATTACTTAACTATATACAGATTTATTATCACAACAAAACCATTAAAGGGTAAGGACATATATGTATAATCTATGTACAAGTCTACAAAACAATAAACCCTGTTATATACACACACACACGCAGATATACCACACCCAGTTTGTGGGGGGGGGCTCCCCTGTGGGGACCCTCTCTTCAGGGTAACTTACTACTACTCTGCAGTCCTGGAGGGTTGCCTCTTGTTTTCCAGGTCAAGCTCTGTTCCCCGCCGGGTTTTCCTGTCGCCTGACTCTACTGCTGCCATCCTGGCTTAGGGCCACAGGCACCACTGTGTGTAGTGGACGCTTTGCCTTATGCTAGGGGTTAGAGGCCTGGACAGCCTTGTGCAGCACCAGAACTTGGTCTGTTCCCAGACCCTCTGGGCTGTGTCATCTGCACTGAGCTGCTGCCCCGTCTCAGTAGCTGTAGACCCAAGCCACCTCAAGTGGCTCCCAGGGTCTCTCACTCTCCATGCAGCGTCTCCTGCACCAAGCTCCCAGCCTCATTTTGGGGGTTGAGGACCTGAGCTGTCCCAGGGGCTCCAAAGATACTGCTGCATGCACCAGCCTGTGCACCATGTCTCTGGCCACACACCAGAGGTTGCAGACCCAAGCCGCCTTACGCAGCTCCCAGGGTGAGGACGTCATGCTGTGCAACGAGAACCTAACCTCTGGAGCTACCCCCGCTCCCCACTGATAGAAGTCTTCAGGGACTCTTCCCAGGCTACTGCTTTGTCCTACTGAACAGCTCTCCTCAGCTTGTCTAAACCCTGCTCTTCTCTCTTCTCAGTCCTTGATGCATCTGCCTCTTGTGCTGGGCATGCAACTCTGTTTATATGCTCCAGGGCTCTGTCCCTGAGGTCTTCCAGACTGACAGTTTGCAGTCTTCAATCAGATCCAGGAAAGCTCTTCTCCCCCTCCCCTTAGAAAAGGGGTGTGATGTTATTTCTCTTGCTGCCTCCTGATTGGTGGATGGGGTCCATCAATCAAAACAGCAGGATCTCAAGCCTGGGATTCAACCCAAGCTCTGAAAGGTAAGTCTGCCACAATTGTCTGTAGTGCAAAGAAAGGTTATCAGGAGTCAAGTAGATTATAATGTGCCTTGAGGTCAAAATAAATGTTTTGTCTCTGGTTCTTAGTGTCCAACCAGCTTATAATTTTTTTTTATCCCAGGCTTGTCTTTTGAAGGTATTTTGTAAATTTCCCTTGAGCTCAAGGATAATGAAGTTGGAAAATGAGTGGTTGTTCTGTAAAAAGTGTTTTCCTACATGTGCTTCTGTGTCTCCCTCCTTAATATTTTCCCTGTGATCATTAATTTGGGTATGTGGTTTTAGTCTGGTTTCAATCATGTAATTTCCATGAAGGCAACTAGACCCTAGGTGAAACAAATCTGCCAAACAAACCTGATCTCCTTCTTTGACAAAGTAACTAGTTGGCTGGATGAAGGGACTGCCTCAGACGTAGTGTACTTGAACTTCGGCAAAGGTTTTTACAAAGACCCACGTGACCTTCTCATAAAGACCAGATAAATGTGATCAAGGCAAAAGCACTACAGGTGGATAGACAACTGGTTTAGTAGCCACAAGCAAAGAATAAAAGTAAAAGCTGTGTTATTATCTGGAATGCTCTATTAACTGGTATCTGTCATTGATGGCATCTTGCCGTTTATGGATGCTTCAGGACACTGCCAGGAAGTGTCTCTAGCAGCAGTCTCATCCACTATTGTGATTGCATTGTGCTTATGCTTGGACTTTGAGCTGAATATTGCTGAATATCTCATCTATCCTGCAACTATGGCTACCAATACTCCATGAACAAATAGAGGACAGATGCAAAAGTGTGTTGTGTTGATGATTATGCAGAATTTGGGCATAATTAAGTGCCTGGAGAAAGGAGAAAACAGGAACAGGTTGATGCAGTGTGGTGTCTCTAGTGGGCGTAGTGAGTCTCTCATTGTCCCCCTTTATCAGAGCGCCCCCTTAACTCATCCACCATGACTTGTTGTTAATGGGTAAAATGAGGGGTTCAGTGGTGTTCCTCTTCTCATGCCATGATGTTCCTTAGGGCTCCGCCTCCCCTACACCCCATCCACATGCCAACCGCTCAGGTGTTTGTTTCATTGTTCTGCCATTCCTTGTAAGCCCCTTTTCTATGGGGTAAGGCATTAGCTTCAGCACTGGTCAGTTGCCTGGATGTTAAGGCAACTGGAGCCCCAGTCCCTGGTGCCAGAAGGCTGGGTTTACATTGTCTCACATCCGTCTCTCTTCAAGGGAGACAGACGCCCTTCTAATCTTTTAAAATCAGGTGGTTTGGGATTGATCCTCCCAAGCCCAGTGCAGGACATTGCTCCCCCTGCTCCAGGAGCGGGCACAGCACCTGCAGCAATGCTTCTGCCAGCCTCTGGAGTCACCTCCTGCCTGGCGTGGTCCCTGATGGCTTGCTCCATCCCTCCTTTCCCTTGTCGGCTTCCAGCGAGGTTTTTTTTAACTTCCCGCGCCAGTGTCCTCAGCCACTGCAATTAGCCCATCACTCCCCCACCTCGGGGGCAGTTTAAAGAGCCAGCATAATGCTGGCTCACGTGGCTCCGGCTCCACCTCTGGCTCCAGCTGCACTTCAGGAGGTAAGTTTCCTGGAGCGTGGGGGCCTGTTTGTTCCCTGTGGGGGCTCTTGGGGTTTCCCTCAGTTCCCTTGGTGCCTGTGGGGGCTTCTTACCACCACAGACCTCCCCTCTTAAGCTGCTTTGTGACATCTTGACATCTTGTATGGCCTCCCAAATAGCCTGATGTTCCCTCTCGTGTGCTTGACGTACCTCATCAGCTGGCCCCTCTGCCCTGATATATCTAGAGAGAAAATCCACCATGAGGTTATCCTTGCCAGGGCGGTGCATTATCATGAACATGAATAGCTGAAGAGCAAGTGCCCAGCAGGTAATGCGGGTATTGTCACTTTGTTTTCTGGTTAACCACCGCAGCAGGGCATAGTCTGTCACCACCAGGAACTCCCAGGCCATCAAATAATATTTAAAATACTTTATCGCCCAGTGTATGGCTAGGCACTGGCATGGTTCTTGAAACCAATGTATTGCCTCCACCTTGTCTGCCAGGCGTCGGATGGTTCCCTGTCCTACACAAAACCTCAGGTACTTGGTTTTTGTGCCCGCTACTTTGCATTTTTTTGGGATTGGTGGTCATCCCAGCTGCTTGAAGCTCTCCCAAGACTGTGCTGAGGGCATCAAGATGCCGGGGCCAATCTGAGGTGAAGATGATTATGTCATCAATGTAAGCTGCTGCATATGCCATGTGCAGTGCCAGCAGGCCATCCATAAGTCTTTGAAAGGTGGCCGCTGCTCCATTCAGTCCAAAGTGCATCTGTACAAATTTGAACAGGCCCCAAGGGGTTGCAAAAGCAGTTTTGGCCCAGTCCGCAGCTCTCATCGGGATATGCCAGTACCCTTTGGCTAGGTCGATGGTGGATATATACTTTGCTTCTCTAAGTCTTTTGATGAGGTGGGCAATATGAGGCATGGGGAATATGTCAAAGGTTGCTAGTGCATTTAACTTTTGAAAGTCAATGCACAGGTGGAGTGACCCATTAGGTTTGGCCACCAGTACAATTGGACTGAGCCACGGGCTTCAGGATGGCTGGATAATCCCTTGCTTCCATATCTTTTCTATCTCCTGTTGTACCTCCTGTTGCAATTGCTGTGGTATAGGCCTCCATCTTTCTCTGACTAGTGCACCTGGTGGCACCCTGATCTTGTGCTCCATTCCTTACGCTAGTCCTGGGGTCTCTTGAAACACATCCTGGAAGGTCTCTATCATCTTCTCCAGTTCTAGTTGTTGATTTGTGTCCAGATCTTCCCCTCATTGCACTTGCCCCTCCAACGTGGATCCTACTAACGCTGGGCAGGGGGGTCCCAGGTCCTCTACTGCCTCCTCCTTTAGTGCCAGTCAGCCTTGTGGGGCCTTCCATTCCTTGAGGAGGTTTACATGGTAAATTTGGCACTCACAGTGTTGTCCAGTCTTGAGCACTTCATAATCTACCGGACCTACCTGATGAATCACCCTAAATGGGCCTTTCCACATCGTGAGGTGTTTACTCACTGATGCTGGAAGCGAGACTAATACCATATCCCCTGGCTGGAATGCTCTGGGTTTCGCTTGTCGATTTTATACTGGGTCTCCTGTTGTTCTTGCATGACTTGCAGATTCTGGCAAGCCACCCTCTGGACCTTGTTGATCCAGTCTTGTAGCTCCTGCTGGTACCTTTTGGCTACTATTCCTGGCTCCACAGGCCTTTCCCATTCCTCTCAGATGGTCTGTAACAAACCTCTGGGACTGTGACTGTATACTAGATGGAAAGGCAAGAACTGCATTGACTTTTGGGGTGCATCTCTCAGGGCAAACACTAGTGGGGTCAATATGGTGTCCCATCTATGGGGGTCCTCCTAAGCATTCTTTTTATGGTTCCATTTAGCCTCTCAACTAAGCCATTAGTCTTGGGGTGGTAAACTGACATTTTCAGGTGGGTAATGCTGAGAGTGTTACAAAGAGCCTTCACTACACCCAACATAACATTTGTCCCCTGGTCTGTGAGTATTTCTTGTGGGATTCCTACCTGGGCAATCCATTTTAGGAGCTCTTCTGTCACACGAGTAGCCGTTATAGACGTAAGTGGAACCGCATCCAGGAACCGCGTGGCGTTGTAGCAAAACCCCCATTTTTTTTTTCCTTTTAAAATGCATTCCCTCCCCTTCCCCAACCATTTCTGATTTTTTCTTTCCCTCTCTGTTCCCTATAGATAAGTCTAAATGAGCTAAGACATAGGATAGGCTTCAGCATTTTATTTTGGTAGCAAGTTGTATTTGTTTTGGTTTTTTTCCTTCTTTATATTGTATAATTATTAAGTTTATATTTAATTTTTACTATTCTATATTACTGTTTTACTGGTACTATACGATTTAGGCCTACATATGTAAGTTAGCATAAGTCATGTCAAGTTTC
>NW_017728931.1:7518708-7524657 GCF_001723895.1 Crocodylus porosus
GCATTGAAGGGGTAAAAGATGATTGGAGGGCTTGGGATTCCTTTTCCTCACCAATCAGGCCCCAGAGACTCACCCTCCATGTCCCCTGATTGGCCCCTTGGGTCACCTGGAGGGGGGATAAAAGGGGCAGTGCAGCTGACCCAGGGAAGACCAGCGAGGGACCACAAGGAAGGAGGTTCAAAGAGCTGGGTCAGCGGGGTGGGAACAGTTGCCCCAGAAGTGCCTGAAGGAGTGGGACCTGCAGGCAGCAGTTGAACCCTCAGCAGCACGGCGTGTGGCCGGCAGGAGAGGCTCCCCACTGGGCTCCAGGATTGCCTATGAGAGGCTGCAGCCAGCAGGAGAGGCTCCCCAGCTCCAGCAAGGATCTGAGCAGTAACCTAAGAGGTTCTCAGCTCTGCTTCCAGCTCCTCCAATAAAAGGCCAGGCAGCTCGATGTGAGGCCGGAGCTCCAGGAAGGTCAAGACCCCTAGCAGCTTAGCACAGTATCAGCACTGGTGGCTGTGTAGTAGAGTTTCTGCCTACCATGTAGGAGATCTGAGTTCAAGTTGCAGCTGGTGTGATTTGGGATGAGTAAGCTAATAGGGAGAAATTCTTCTTGCAGTGGAAATGGGCCATTGTGTTTTCTCCCCCTCCAGGTACCTAGGCCCTGTATTCCTTGTTATTTGACATTTTGTATTTTGTGCCTTTTATATTTCACCAACCAGTATTGTTTGTTCTGCTGTTTGTGTTTTACATTTTGGTTAACCCTGTCTTTTCTCAACTTGATGAATATGTCTGTGATTGTAAGTGTCTAACCTTTGGTGAATCCTGCTCCCTCGGGGCGTTGTAGTGTCCTCTATACCCCCTGATTTATACTGGTTATGTTCCCAGTATTGTTCTCTCATTAAAAGGTATATGGTTAAGTCCCCATTAGTGGTCTGGCTCTGCTCTATAGGGGGAGGAGAGTCCCTACACCTCCCACAGTGCTTGTGCATCTGCTTTGATCCCTTCAATTGGAGAGGGGGTCCCCTTGGAGTACCACCTGAATTACACTATCACCCCCACCCTCTCTTCAACCAAGGACTTGGACTCTGCTTCTCTTCCCTACCTGGACTCCAGTCCTTCCACTGAGTGTCTTTTTCTCCTGCTGCCATTGTGGGTGCTTGTGTGTGTGTGGGAAGCAATAACTTCATGGGGCTGTGTAGTGTGTTGTCTGTTTAATAAACCTGTTATTTAGACCCCTAAGTTGGGTTCAGCTCTGCTCCAATCTCTGCTCCTTGCCCCTCTAACTTCTGTCTCATTTCTCCCTCTCCTGCTTCTGGCTCACTGCCACCTCCAACACCTGTCCTGAGCTCCTCTCTGCCTCCAAACCCCCTGTTTCTTTGCCACTGTCTTATCCCCACTGCCTTTTCCCCTGAGCTCCCAGATTTCTGCCTCAGTTTCTTTCCTGGCGGTGTCCTCCTTGCAACCACTTATCTGCCCCCCCAATATCTCAGCTCTGTGCCTCAGTTTCCAGCCCCAAGATCCCAGGTTTCTGTCTCTCTCTCTTTCCTGGCTGTCTTCTCTTTGCCACCAGCCTTCTCTTTCCCCCCCTGTCCCATGCACTAGTGACCTCGAGTAACCCTGGGGCCACTTGATCTTAAGTAAACCCAGGCCTCTGTTCCTCAGCCAGCTTCTCTCTAGCCCACTGGTTCTAATCCCAGTTCTAGCAACATTCACTTCTTACACTTTAACTCTCTCTCTCACCTTAACCTTCCCCCAAGTATCCCAGGTACCCCAAGCACACACATACATACTGTATCATCTAAGTTAGGAAATTACCTGTGTGTAGGTAGATTGTATATGTGTGAACTGGTGAGTGTGTGTGTGTATCTCTCTCTCTATATATATATCGATATCATTGTGTGAATGATATACGGATTAATGATCTGTGTACTGAGTGTGTGGGTATTGACAATTGATTTTTTTTCGCCTAATTTTTAGTGTGTATAGTGTATGTGCTTGAATTGGTGATAGGTATGCATGTGCCTAGGCTGGTTTGGATGTGTATGTGCCTGAGCTGGTTGTGTGTGTGTGTGTGCGTGCGCGTGCACCTAATTAATTTGTGTGTTTGTATATGTGCAATTGTGTCACACCCTCTTGTCTAACAGTGCAATATTGAGATCCTGAGAGTTGGCCTGACCCCACAGGGCAACAGTGTAATCCAATAGGATTAACACATATTGGTATCCTCTGTGAGATTTTGGGAGAGGACCCACAATGTCAAGCGCTATGTGGGAGAACAGTGTCTCAATTATGGGCATGGGTTGCAGCAGTGCCTGCTGAGGTCTCCATTCCTGGGCTCTCTGGCACTCTGGGCAGGCCACACCCTATCTCTCTACAACTTCTTGTAGATGGGGCCAAAAGAAGCCCTGGACTAGTCTCACCTGGGTTTTGGTTCACCCTAAATGACCGCCTAGTGGGGAGGCATGTACCAATTTCCAAATTCGTCAGTGAAGTGAGGACAGAACCACCAGCTGCCACCTTACCATCCCCTACTGACCCCTCTGGACCCAATATAGTAGCCCCCCCTATTACCTCAAAGTTAGGGTGACTTCTGGATGTTCCCTCTCCTGGGTCTTCTGTTCCTAGCCATTGTAGCTCTGAGTCTTCCCATTGGGTCTGCCAGAACTGCTCAGCTCTGGCCACCTGCTCCATGTCAATGCTGTCTTGGACAGCTTTGTTTTGCAGGGAAGCGGTTTCTCCAGCCCAGCCTTCCCTCTTCTTAATCACTTTATCTCCTCCTCAGTCACTTGCATACATTCAAGTACTGTCTAAAATGACCTCCATTCGTAGCCCAAGATCATCTCACAGGCCAATGCTGGGGCCAAGCTGACCCATACTCACCTTGGAACTCCATCCCCTTCAAGGGGAGGTAACAACTCCAAAATTGCATCTTGCCAAGTCATTACCAATGGTCTGGCTTCCTTTACTCCCGTGCTAGGGGCCAGATCCACGTGGAGGAGGGACTAGGAGCATCCCGTGTCCAGGGTTGCTTGCACTGCTCAATCCCTGATCCAGGCTGCCATGACAGGGTGGTCCCAGCCTCCCTCGTGGTAGAACCAAAACTGCAGACCATGGGCTCACCTTGATCAGCTTCCTTTCCCCTTTCTTGGGGTGGGGTGCGTGTTGCCAAATCACAACCCAGTTTTCTAAAGCCCAGTCTGCATTCCCTCGCAATATGACCAGCTCAACCACAGTGGTAGCAGACTACACCCCTTGACATCCTCTTCTGTGGCCCAGTTCACCTCTCTTCTTCTTTAGCTGTTCTCCCTATCGGGGAATGGAGGCCTCGCCTCCAACCATGCTCATTCTCCAAGCTGGCAAAAGTCTCTGCCAGTGGCATTCCTCTTCTCAGGTGACCCGGTGATGGGGCGTACTCACTTTCGTGCCGTGATGTTCCTTGAGGCTCCGCCTCCCCTACACCCTGTCCACACGCCAACCTCTTGGGTGTCAGTTTTGTTGTTCCGCTGTTCCCTGTAAGCCCCTTTTCTAAGGGGTCAGGCATTAACTTAAGCACTGGTCAGTTACCTGGATGTTAAAGCACCTAGAGCCCAAGTCTCTGGTGCCAGAGGGCTGGGCTCACATTCTCTGGTGCCCTTCTCTCTTCGAGGGAGACAGACACCCCTCTAATTTTTTAAAATCAGGTGGTTGGGGATTGATCCTCCCCAGCCCAGTTCAGGATGCTCCTCCCCCTGCTCCAGGAGTGGGTGCAGTGCCTACAGCAATGTTCCTGCCAGCCTCTGGAGTCACTGCCTGCCTGGCCTGGTCCCTGCTGGCTCTTTCTGTCCCTCCTTTCCCCTGCTGGCTTCTGGTGGGGTTTTTAAACTTCCCACAGTGGCGTCCCCAGCCCGTCACTCCCCTGCCTTGGGAGCAGTTGTTGAAAGAGCTGACGTAATGCTGGCTCACATGGCTATGGCGCCGGCTCCAGCCATGCTCCAGGAGGTAAGTTTCCTGGGGTGTGGGGGGCCTGTTTGTTCCCTGCAGGAGCTCTTGGGGTTTTCCCCAGCCCTGTTGGCATCTGTGGGGGCTTCTTACTGCCACATGAAGGAATTCAGTGTCAGCTCATTTACAATCTATGACATCAAAGTGCAGAAGGCAGAGTTACTCCAGTTCGTGATGAATGCTGAGACAAATAAAGCAACTGAACAATGGAACAAACCAAAATTGGAACAATTTGACAAGGTATTGTACAAATGGTTTGCCTTAAAACATTCGGAGGCTCCAATTTCTGGCCCAATGCTGATTGAAAAGGCAAAAGACTTCTAGCAACAAATGGAAATGATCGAGGCATGTGTTTTTTCAGATGGATGGTTGTCTTGCTCCAAATTTCACCATGGTATCAGAAGTCTTGATGGGTCTGGAGAAAAAAAATCTGTTGATCATGATTCTGCTGAAAAATATTGTGCATTTTTCCATAAATTGGTTGAGGAGCATGGCATAACCCCAGAGCAGATCTACAACGCTGATGAAACTAGCCTTTTTTGGCGTTGTTTGCTAACTTCTACCCTGGTTGGTGCAGCTGGTTTTAAGAGAACAAGGGCTGCCTGACTGTTTACATGTTCAAATGCAGCGGGCTCACATAGAATCAAGCTGCTAGTGGTGGGAAAATTCAGGTGATCAAGAGCGTTCAAGGGTGTTGTTCATCTACCCGTTGAGTACAAGGCACAACCTAATGCATGGATGGACAAGGAAATATTTTTGTATTGGTTTTACCATATCTTTGTACCAGCAGTGAAATAGCATCTGAAGAAACTTGGAAAGCCAGAAGACACAAAAATTACAGTAAAAGGTGCCTTAACCAGCATCTTACAAGCCAGCATGCTCTATTAACCAGCACGCCAGCCTGTAAGGTAAAAGCTAAAGTGGAAGTGTCCACCATGGCACTTCCAGTTCCACTGAGCCCCCATGGCCCGGGGCAAACCAGCCTGTGCCGCCAAGCCCTCACAGCCTGGGACATAGCAGCCTGCATGGGGCCCCCGTTCCTGTCCCTCAGGGCCCATGGGAGGGGTGGCAATGTGGTGGGAGGGGTGGTGACACCCCAGATGTGGCAGGAGAGGCAGTGGCCTGAACAGGTAAAGGGGCCTATTTGGGCCTCTCGGTTAACTGGCATATTTTGTTATCTGGCACCCTCCATTCCCCATGGGTCCTCAATAACAAAGCTTTTGCTGCATTCTGATTTTAGATAACTGTCGAGCTCACCCTCCTGAAGTAGAGTTAGTGTTAATGTCACCTCACTCATACAGCCTATGGATCAGGGGATTATTGAAAGCCTGAAATCCATCTACAGAAAGGATTTTATGAGGAAGCTTCTCAACTGTGGAGGCACTTTCCAAGATTTTTAGTTGCAGTACACCATTAAGGATTCAATTTTCAATGTGGCATGTGCCTAGTCTGCTGTGAAGAGTACAACTTTAAGAAGGGCTTGGAGAAAATTGTGGGCAGCAGTGATGTTTGCCAGAGGGGTCTTCTGATGAAGAATAATTTGAAGGTATCAATGTGAGACAGAAAAAAACTTAACAGAGATTCTTGATGTCCTTCAAAATGCTGACCCCACAAACCCACTCACTAAACTCAAAGATACTGAACTTGAAAGTGAGTAAACGTTGATCAAGACCTTGATGTTACACAAACCCTTATTGATGCTGAAATTAGAGAAAAGATTGTGTACCCTGGGAGATCTACTGCACCTGAACAAGACTTAGAAGAAGAAGGCCACTGTGAAGAAACTAAAGTGGCCTGGGCTACTGCTTCACAATGTCTTGAAACATTCTTGAGATCTGCTGAGCAGCAGTCTTCTTATTCTGCTCAGGAAGTGATGCAACTTCATGTTGTTCACAACAATTTCCTGAAAAAAGGCAACTGACTTGCAGGCAGGCAGACATCTGCAAGTTGCTTCAAAGAGCTTCTGCAGCTTGTGCCAAAGATCCA
>NW_017728931.1:7524762-7528414 GCF_001723895.1 Crocodylus porosus
CCTTCAGAAGCAGATGAGGGGCAGTAAATGTACACTATACTATTTACTATATTATTTCTTATATCATAGTTAAAATGTTATATTAAAAGTTATTATATCAGTTTAAATGTAACCTTTGTTTCTTTCTTGAAAAGAACCATAAGTATAACTCTCAGATAACTGGCATATTTGATTAACTGGCACCCCCCATTCCCCATGGATGCCAGATAACAGCTTTTACTGTATAAATGGATCCATGTCAGAGTGCAGAAAGTTTTGTGTGTGTTCCCACAGGAATCTGTCCTGGGTCCAGTACTGTTCAATGTGTTTATTAATTATTTGGATGCCATAATAGAGAGCTTCCTGAGTAAATTTACAGATGGTATTAAACTGGAAAGGACTGCAAACATGCTGGAGGACAGGCGTAGAATTCAGAAGGATCTTGACAGATTTGATAGCTGGGCTAAAAGCAACAGAATGTTCAATGCAGGCAACATGCAACACAGGAAAAATAAAAAACCCCACAGATACAAAATGGGTGATTACTGGCTGGATGGCAACTGCTGAGAAGGATCTTTGGATTTTGATGGATCCCAGACTCAACATGAGTCAGCAGTGTGATGCAGCTGCAACCCCCCCCCCCCCAAAAAAAAAAGCAGCTTAGGGCTTCATCAACCTGGAGTACTGGGTATTAGGCCTGTGCAAAGTGGCTAGTATTTGCTTCGGATTCAGAATTGGCTGATTTGGGGGACAGTGATTCGATTCGGTATTTCGAATCACTGTCCTGATTCGATTTGGCTGAATCTGATTTGGAGATTTGACTGCTGCCAAATCTCTGAATCTCCTAATCAGCCAAGCCAGGCCCATCCCCCCCAGCCCGGCAATGGCTGCCTGAGCTCCCAGCACTTGGGGAAAAAAAAAGCCCTGGCTCAGCGGGTGCTGCTGGGTGGGGGGCAATTCCCGCTGCCCCTGCTGCCCCACACTGCATGGAGGGCTCTGTACAAGCCCCCCATCTTCCCCTTCACTCCTCCAACTCCCCCATGGGTGCCCTCTCTTGATCTGCCCCCTCCTTTCCTGTCCCCCCACTCCTTCCCCTTCACAGACTTACTGGCACAGTGCTGCTGTACACACACCAGAAGAAAAAATCTGAGATTTGATCTCTATCTGGAGATCATGAGTCAGAATTAATTGGATTTGGAAATTGGGAGTCTTGCGATTTTTCCACAAGAGTTGGTATTACTGAGGGCTTGGAGACTGTCTGGGCGGGGGGAGATGTGGCAGGGGTGTGTGTGTAGAGTAGGTGTGTGGAGGGAATGGGTGTGTGTGTGTGGAGGGAGGAAGTGCCTGTTGGCACTGGGGGAAGCTGGGCTGCAGCAGGGTGGGGGAGGTACCTGCCCCTCCAGTGGGGCAAAGGGGTGGAGGGGGCCTTTTGAGGGTAGTGCAGAACTCCATGGCTGGTGCCCTTGCTCACAGGGTAGGACACCCGGAGATGCTGTCCGGGGGAGGGGAGGGGGCATGCCCAGGCCACCTGATACAGTGTGGGAGCCCCAGCCCAGGGCAGAGGGTGCCACATACATCCTCTCCTTTTCCCTCCAACCTGCACTGGGGCCAGACTTGCTTTGCCACTGCCTGCACAAATTGGAGCTCCTGCACTCAGGCCGAGTCAGGGCAAGGGCAGCTGGGGCCCCCTCCAGCAGGGTTGGGGAGAGCAGGAGGCTGTGGGTTGGGAGTGAGGGGGACTGGCAGGGCTGGGGGGTAGGGGCTGTGGGTTGGGAGTGAGGGACACCAGCGGGGCTGGTGGGGTGGGTTCTGTGGGTCAGGAGTGTGGGACACTGGTAGTGCCAGGGGGCTGCAGCCCCGGAGTGAGTGGCACCAGCATGGCCCAGGGTCTGGGGGGATGAGGGACTGTGGGTCAGGACTAAGGGGGCACTGGCAGGGCCGGGGTCTGTGGGTCAGGAGTGAGGGGCAGCTGGAGTGCTGGGGAACTGGGGGTTGGGACTGAGGGGCACCAGCATAGCCCAGAGGGGTGAGGAACTGTGGATCAGGAGTGATGGGTATGGTGGGGGTGGTTCAGGAGGACAGGGCACTGGCAGTGCCAGGGGGTTGCAGGTCCAGAGTGAGGGGCACCAGCAGGGATGGGGGGCTGTGGGTTGGGAGTTAAGGGCACCAGCATGGCCCAGTGGTGCAGGGTACTGTGGTTTAGGAGTGAGGGGCACTCGGAGGGCTAGGGTCTGTTGGTTGGGAGTGAGGGGCAACAGAATGGGCAGGAACAGGCCATTGGCATATCACTGTCGCCCCCAGTCATATCTCCCCTCTCCCGCCTCCCCCCCATGTGAGACAGGTGTCCTCTTTTTTGGAACTGGAAATATGGTAACCCTAGTTTTAATTCATTGAGGAGGTCCCTGCTAAATCAAGCTGGTCTTCTGCTATACTTGCTAGATTTCTTGGACATCAGGAACGTTCATTCCTATTAGGGCTGTGTGAAACACCATCATTTTGTTTCAATGTCTGTTTCACCATTTTGAAGGATACAGTGTTTCATTTCATCATTTCATTTCATTTCAAAGCACTGTTCCATTTTGTTTCATTGAAACTGTTTCAGTTTTTTGACGCCTTTTGACATTTCACCCGTAGGCTATAATGGGGAATCATGAAAATGCCTAAAGCTTTTTCATTTCCTGCCTGATTTGGATGCAAATTACAGGGATGGAAGCCCCTTCTGAAGGCATGACTCTTGCCAAGTTTCAAGGAGATAGGTGCAGAGGTTTCTGGGAAACTGCACCTGAAACTCTTCAAAGCAAAACTCGTGACACTTGCCAGCAGCAGCAGCCTCCTGTCATCCAGAGTGCAGACAAGGGGGTCCACACCCCTGAGGGGAGTCCAGCAGTGCTGGGAGGGAAGGTTGAGCTCCATGGGGCTGGCGGAGCTGGTCAGAGCTCAACCCTGACTCTTCCCGCCTCATGGAGCTCAGCCTGGCAGGTGGCAGGCAAAGCCAGGGCTGTGCTCCACCTCCTTCTGCCAGGCCGAGCTCAGTGGGGCTCCAAACCCCATCGAGTTCAGTCTGGCAGGCCCATGGAGCTCAGCCCAGCGGTGGGAGGTGGGGAGAGCCAGGGCTGCACTCTGACCAGCACTGCCAGCCCCATGGAGCTCAGCCCAGAGGCAGGAGGTGGGCAGAAACTGCTTTGAAACTCGAAATGTTTCAAAATGTTTTGAGTGCCCTCATTTCATTTTGAAGCTGTTTCAAAGCTTTTTGCTTCATTTTGATTTCACTGTTTCAAGCTCAAAATGCATTGAATCAGCTTCAAAACAGGACAATGAAATTTTGCAAAGTCCTAATTCCTATGCCCTAAGTAAGGTTTCTTTAAATGACAGCCAGGTCTCCTGGACTCCTTTCCCTCTAAGACTGGCTTCCCTGGGGATCTTGCCCATCAGTTCCCTGGGTGAGTCCAAGTCTGGTTTTCTGAAGTCTAGGGTCTGTACACTGCTGCTTTCCTTCCTTCCTTCCTTCCGCTTTGGATGCACCGGACCAGGCTCGCTTGGAGCTGCGTGGGGCGATCCCGAGCGTAAGACTCCCCGGCTTCCTATCTCTTTTCTTTTCCCACTCCCACCTGCCTAAAGGTCTCTAGCCTCTGTTTATCTCGCTTTCTCTCTCTTTTCTTGCTGTTTTGCAGCT
>NW_017728931.1:7546238-7572559 GCF_001723895.1 Crocodylus porosus
GGGGGGCTGGACTCCATGGTCTTTCAAGGTCCCTTCCAGCTGTAACATCTATGAAGTCTATGAAGCTTTGGCCCTTTTTCTCTGGCTGAGCCCCTCAGTCTGTAGGAAGAAAGAGCCACGATATGGCAATTCAACTGCTTCTCTGCTAGGATTAATTTCCTCTGGGCATTGAGCTACAGCCCACCCCCACCCAAAACACACAATAAACCTCAGTCACCAGTTAGGTTAAACAAGTTGTATTCAGAAAAACCCTAAAGAACAGCTTGTAGTAAGTACAGTAATATTAAGAACAGTGTCAAACAAACAGAAACCAGTAAGAAAACACACATACAAAACCACGGCAACCTCAGCTCACCCTGACAACTTGTCCTGTCCCAGCTGTCTTCCCCTTAGGGATGATACAGAGCTGGTGAGGATTTTTAAGCCTTTCCCCTTGCCTGGGGCACTCAGCACCTCACTTCATTACCTCAAATGCTCTGTAGAAGAACGGGTGGGCAGTCATTCAGGATCACCTCTCCTCAGGTAAGGATCCTCTCCCATTGCCTTTACACATCACTCAGTCCACAGCAGCGATAGATCCCCACTTCCTCAGACCCATGACAGACTCCAATTCATGTAAGACAGACAACTCTACACCTACCATGCTCTTTTGCTCAGACACACACTTTCACTCAGTCTCCTCACTCTTGAAGTCCCAACGAAATCACCTCCCAAAGACTCCCTGTACACGTCTCCAGGCACCTTTTATACCACACCCCTGTCAGTCACTGTCCTTCAAAATAAACCAATCTCACCCACCTCTGCACTCACTCTCACTCTGCACATGGTACTTGATCTATCAGTTAGTGCTTTACCTCAGGCAGTTTGCCCACCAAGAATGATATGCACTGTGCATGTCCCATAGGCATAAGTAGGCCAACAGCATCATCAAGGGGGAAGTTCAGATGTCCTGGAGCCCTTGCACCTCTAGTTGAAGCGTGCATGCTCGGGAGGGCGTCATGGCTGAATCCATCTCCATGAAGTCCAGGTCCACTGCCTCAGAACTTGGCCTCTGGGTTTCAGCTCCTCATGTTCTTGCCCACAGCAGGTCTCAACATGTAGAGTGCTCCCTGACAACCTGCTATATGGTCTTCAAATCTTCCCCATAGCTACAACCCCATCCATTGGTTAGAACGTAAACTCTAAAGGAAAAACAACTATAACACAAAGCATAAACCACCAGACTGCAATTCAGATCTAAACTCTACCTTGGGTCTCTAATAGTTGCCTAAGGAGCTGGCTAGTTTCCTTTACCCTCAGGGTACCTTTTCCTTGTTTTCTGGCAGACAGCTCCATCCACAACATATCACCCTGCAGCTCAGGCTGGCAGGCATTGACTGCCAGCCCTAGCCCTGGGGCTGGCTTATATGCAGACAAGTGCTGCTTCTGTCTGGCCACTTGGCTGCAGCCATTGACAATGGGCCCAGGGGTTTCTGCTTAGCCTAATGAGAAATTTGATTCACCTGTCTTACAGTCCTCCTCAGTCCTAGGCTTCAGGGTTGGGGCTTATGTGGCTGCTGGTTGTTGCAGAGCTCTTCCCTTACAGACCACAAAACCATTATTCCCCTGGGGACCCTGCTCTTCCCTCCCTATGGTGTTAACAGGGTTGGGGTTCCCTGTTACATCAGGTCATCTAGTCCAGCTCCCTATTCAAGGCAGGATCATCCCTACCTAAACCATGCTAGACAAGTGTTTGGTTAACCCAGGGGTGTCAAACTCACACCACCTTATCCAGGTTGGATCTGGTCCATGGGGCTACTCACAGGCTGAATCTGGACTTGGTGGCAGTGGATCAAGGAGTGGTGATGGCAGTAGGGCAAACAGTGGCAGCATTGGAGCAAGTGGCAGGGAGGGAAGTATTAGCAATGCAAATGGAGTGCTGGCATGGATGTTGGGCTTCACCTCCTGACCCCTCTCCTGCACGCCTGCTACCAAACATACTGCTGCTACTTACCGCGCTTCTGAATTCCTAGGTCTACCAGAAGCCCCAGGGGCTGGAAGAAACTTCCCTTGGGTCAGATTCAGTCCATAGGCTGTATGTTTAACAATCTTGGTCTAACCTGTTTGTAAAGTTTAACAAATAACCTTCTCATACAGCTACCAGGAAAAATTCCTGAAAACATCAAAAAAACTGTAGCTTGCCACAGGTAAAACATGGGGACAAGGGCACTGCCAGTTTCCTGCCACTGTGGGGAAAGTAAGTAGTTATTAAAATACACTCAAGAGATGCAAGGAACAAGACTACAGAGAAAGGCACCCCCTCCCTGGCACCAATCCATGCTGACTAACTAATTGACAATGGGGTAAAATTCCTTTCTGATCCCAAATATGGCAATTGTTCTGACCCTAAGCAGAGGATCAAGACCCTTTAGCCAAAAACCTCTGATTTTTTTTTAAATCCCAGCAGAACCAACACACCCTAGTCAAAATCCCCAGCTTTGATTGCAGCCAACACCGAATGCTTCTGAGGAAGGTGGAAACCCCCCCCCCCTTGACATATATAGCAACAGGAGAAGAAAAAAAATTCCTTCCCAGCCCCATCTCACAATTACCAAAGCAGGGGGAATTTAAACCCCTCCAAACTGCACTGTAACCTAGGGGCTATATACAACTCCATGCATTGCACACCCTGACTGGGGAGCTAGCACTCCCCTTTCTATTATCCTATCTCCTTCATAAAATTATCCCAGAAGATTCAATAATCTTTTTTCATAAGCAGAATGGTAGTGAAATTCTGCTTCATTCTTTGATGCTAAGGGCTCTTCTCTCTAATTTCTACCTGCTATATACTGTAGAGGTCTTCTCCTCAGGGATCCTGGTTTTCACTAATAAAAAAAATCCCAAATTTTCGGATTAAAACATAACCCCAAATCTACATTTTTATGCGATTGAAATGAAACACCACTATATATATTAGTTGTGTTTAATTTTAATCATGGAAAAATGTGGATTTTGGGTTATTTTTTGAAATCAGAGAATTTGGAATTTTTTTATCAGAGAAAACCACAATTTTCATGATCTCTGAGTGATGCATGTGTGAGGGTCCCTTGGGCTTCCCAACTATTGCTCTTTACAGGATGCTGCAAACATTGCTACAGTGAAATCATCCCTGGCCAATGCTTATCCTGTCTCATCCTAAAGCCCCTGATGAAGGAGATTCTACTACTTCCCTAAGTAGTCTATTTTACTGCCTCACTATTCTAACTTTAAAGAAGTTTTTCCTGATATTGAAACCTACTTTGCTACAACTTCGAGCCATTCCTGCACATCCTACTCTCTGCAGCCAGGGAGAGAACTTATCTTCCCTCTATTTGATGGCAGGCCTTCAGATATTTGAGGACTGCTATCAAGTCCACCCTTAATCACTTTTTATGTAAGCTGAACATTATTATTTATTTGCTTTCATCAAGCAACAGCCAAAGCTCTTCCTAGAAGACCCAGATAGGATCAAATTACATTAGTGATGGTGCAGAGTTTTCAATTCTCCCTGAAGCCAAAAAAAATCTCAAGAATTATTTCTCTACCCCACTACTCCATGCCTGTGGTCCCCAAGCTCAGCAGTTAATCATACACATCCCATCTTCTATATCAGCTTTGCCCTTTGCCTTCACCTACTTCAGCCATGTGTCAATCCATCTCTCAACACACCCATGCTCCTCCAGAAGCTTAGGGGCTCTTTGCTAGGGAAATGGCTGTGAATTCCTCTGCGAAGGAGTGAAGCCACGCTCAACTGCTGGATTACTTTCTGCTCCACTATCCCCTCCTTCAAAAGTGGTGTTAGCTGCTCCATTTCCCTCCTTCTGTACTCCAAAACATCTCTGGCTTCTGAGGGTAAGGGGTAGGGCCTTTCTGTTTCCCAAGCATCCCTGATAGCAGGGAAATAGGAAAGATAACATCTGTGATGGGATTTCCCTTGGCCAGTATTAAAAACACACACATGAGAGATGGAGTTTTTCAGGGAGAACAGGGGCCACAACCATGAGAACTGGCAATACAGGGATTGCATTACTAGGCCTCCCAGTAAAACAGGACTAATGCCCATGGCACAATTCCTTTTGCAAAAATAAACACCTGAATGCCTGACCCAGCCTCATTCCTTGTGGATCCTCTGGTCCAGCATTGAGCATATACAGTCTAGCTCATCATTGTTCCAAGGCCAGATAATTGGCATGGGGCCAGCCCTGGTGCCAGATTCTGGAAGTAGAGTTGGTCTGCAAACTGCATCCAATGTGGGCTCAACATGCAGGGTCAGTCCACAGGTGTCATATCCCATCCAGTCATGGAGCAACCCCATACATTGCAACTGACCAGGCAACAATGCTGTGCACTGACGATTAATGCTGCCACTGCTCCCCTACTGCCATATTTCCAGACCTGTAGGGAGCCCAGAGGCCAGGTTACACAGCTCCCATGGGCCAGATTTAGCCCACAGGACAAAGGCTGAGTACTCCTGTTCTAGGAGTAACTGCAGACTCTGCTGGCGTGAGCCCAGTGATAATCATTGTGACTTGACTGTAAGGTTCTCCCAGCCTTAAGGGCAGTTATATGCCCAGAATGCGCTCTCCCACTGGAGCACTGCTACTTTGCAAGGGATAGCAGCCTGTTCCCTCATGTGGCTGTTGGCTTTTTAGCCTCATCTCTCATGGGGAACCTTCAAGGTTCTTCTCCAGCTCCAATTCCTGTTTCCAAGACTGCATAGCCACACTGATAACTTGGATTTCAGCTTTTGGCAATGCTCCTAGATTCCACAGCCGTCAGATGTGAGAGACAAGAAACTGTATAGCAACTTCAGCTGGAATAAAAAAAATGGAGTTAAATAGGAAAGTAGATAATGCAATCAGTATAGTAGTTATTGTAGGGTTTGTTTGTTTTTTGACATTTTTAGTGTGCTGTAGATTTTTGTACTGATGACGAGGCAGACTTAACTATGATAAACATTGGGTTGTGTAGCAGGTTCATTGTTTTCAGTCCTTTACTTTCCTGGTGCAAAATTGTCCCCACAAGAAAATCCATTGTCCATAACAACACAAATACTTAGTCCAAACTATATAACCAATAAAAGGTTAACTCATGGCTGTGGTCATTCCCCAGACCTGGAGAGAGGATGCTGTGGCTCAGCTCAATGCTCTCTGCTGGCACTGTCTATCCTCCTCTCATGCCAGTTCTGCTCCCTGGGAACTTTTAGCTTTCACTGAGTCAGCGACTCATTGCTCTCGGTGACCTCCAGTTTAACAACTGAACCTGAACTATGCCGCCTGTTACCCCGAGGTGGTCGCGGTCTGCTCAGCCCCAGCACAAATGGTGGCCACAGAACTACTATGGATTTTGTGGCAGGGCACTGTTGGTACCTGCCATTTTAAGGGCTGGAGCAGGCAGCAGTCAGGTGCTTGAGGACAGTGGCCATTTTGAGACCCAGGATATATATAGGGTGAAGCAGCAGTTTGGCCAGGTATGCCCATGAACGCGCATGATGTACATTCAGTTGCCTTCCAGGATGTCAACCAGACTCACAAACTGCTCATGTACAAAGGTTTGTCTAGAAACCTAATTTACGAGTCCTATCACATGGATACCTCTGATCTGTACCGGAACTACATACCCTCTCAAGTCTGCATTCCCTTGTTTTGCCTCTGAGACAAAGGCGTGGAAGTATCTACAGTCCATCCTGTGGCAGTCTCGATATCTGTGCTCTTTCTCCCTGCCTTCCTCGACCTGGGCTGTGGGACTGATCCAGGGGGTCTTTTTCTCCTTGTTCCCCATTGTTCTAACACCAGTAGCTCCACGAGCTCTGTAGCTGAGCAAGAACCTGGGTTGAGTCATCATGCACTTATCATGTACTTAAGTGCTAAAGTCTGGGATCACATCTTCAGGTTCCATGCCTCTGACCAGAACCAGCGGTGATAAGCCTCCTTTTCAAGTCCCTGCTTTGAGGGCCCTATAAGTCCTGGTGTGGAGCTGTGATTCTCTTAATTAAAGATTGAGTGTTAGTAGACCTCACTGAGAATCATAATTTGAAACGGTGGACTTTGGGAGCTCTCTGTCATTGAGCATTGAGCATTGACCTGCAGCCTGGCCCCATTCTATGCCACTAAACTGTGAAATTCACCCACACCACAATTTTTAAGGGTTGCAAGCATAGGCAGTGAAAGGCCAGGGCTAATGGGGCTTAGCTCTTCCCAAACTCAAGGCAGTGCAGAGTGCTGCAAGGCCACCCGAGTGTGGGCTCTCGGTGGCTGAAGCAGAGTGGTGGGGAGGGGGAAGTGGTATGCACAGACAGACATGGAGCCTGCATGCAGCCAGGGTTGAAGCCAGACTGTGTGCAGAGCACAGCCCACCACAGCAGATAAGTCGGGGAAGGGGAAAGGGGAGAACAGATCGAGGCCCCCAGAGGGAAAGAGCGAGAGAGGCAGAGGCAGAGGCAGAGGCAGAGGCAGAGGCAGGGGCAGGGGCAGGGGTGAGTGAGACCATGGGGCAGGTTGTGGGATGCTCAGAGTCTGGGTGGCTCAACCAGGTACCCTGAGGGGCTCCCGCCACTGTGCATACCTCAGGAGAGACCTGGGCGGTGTGTACCCCACCCCCCATTCTCTGCATGGGGCAGAGGTGGGCTGACCACTGCGAGCTGGGCTCTGCGTCCCACTGCTACTGCCCTGGGAGCAGTGTGACACCATGTGCCTGCCATGCTGGCTCCTGGAGCCAGCTCCTGGGACAGCAACAGTGGGGTGCAGAACCCAGCCCACAGCAGCAGCCTGCCTCTGCCCTGCACACAGATCCAGGGGGCATGTGCCCCTCAGGCCTTTTCTGAAGTGCCCCCCACATGCCCCTTCCCCTTTCCCAACTTACCTGCTGTGGTGGGCAGTGGTCTGCATGCCATCTAGCTGCAATCCTGGCTGCATGCAAGCTCTGTGTCTGTCTGTGCACCCTCCCCCACCACAGCAACTGCCTGGAGCCCATGCCTGGACTGCCCTGCACCCCCCTGTGTTGCCCTGTATTTGAAGGTGCTAAGCCCCATTAGCCCTGGCCTTCAGCCACCTGTGCCTGCCTCCTGCACGTGCATGAGTAAATATCTTTTTTCATGGAATATTCACAGAACTATCGGGACCCATTTGCCAAGAACATTGGTAGCTCTGTGAATATTCCATGAAAAATTATACTGTACCCATGCACGTGCTGTGAATTTTTGACAAGAAATCCATGATTGTCTCAGTACCCTACTCATCACCCGATCAGATATTCAGTCACCTCAGGTGAACAGGTTGTGCACCTCTTTAAAACGGTAAGTTTTCATGCCAATCTTCAATTACATGACATATACTCAACTGTGCATGCTCTCCACATGAAACAAGATCAATAACATCATTGGAATCAAAAGCTCACTTTTTCCAGAAACTCCTGGCTCCTAGTCATTGTGAGCATGTGGAAACTTATGCAAGTTACTTAACTTAAATGACTTAACCATAGGCCAGGGGATATGCCACCTAGAGGTTTACACTGGGCTGGGACTGCTCCCAAGGCCCAGTAAGAAACCTGGGGCTACCCTCACAGCTTATGTCCTGAGGCCATTGACAAACCTCTGCCACCCATTCAAATGTAGTGAGGAAATCCTCTGGATCATCTGTCAATCCCATCTTTCTGAGGACTCCTCCCTTTATACTCAGGGAACCTGGTGACTCACTGACATGGGTGCTGATCCAACTCTGCCCCAGTTGCAGCCCCAGGAATTCTTGCTGCTGCTTTCACTGAAACTGCCGTACCTGTTACTGTGGCACTGTCTAATACAGCTGCTGTTGGGCTTGGAGGTGCAGAAATAGCTGCTCCTGTTGCAATTGTAGCCCGTCCGTCCACTGTTGCAGGTTCCTGTACTCCATGATTGACACTGCAGTTTAGTCTGCCTGCGTTTTCCACCATGTGGACCAGGTTGTCTATCAGTTTTTTATTTTCCTGGGGCAAACTTGTCTCCATGAGAAAAAACATTTTCCATAACAACATCCAAACTATAAACCAATAAAGGGTTAACTCACAACCATAGTCAGGAGAAAGGATGCTGCTGCTCAGCTCCACGCACTCTGCTGGCACTGCCCCCATCCCTCTCTCATGCCTCTTCTCCCTGGGAGCTTTTAGGTTTCTCTGGGTTAGTGACTCACTGCTCTCAGCTGGTGTCCCCCCACTGCCCCCAACAGGCAGTTTACCACTTCAGCTGCCCACAGCTGTGCCCCACCACCATAGTGCCTCACACCTGGTTACAAATTAATATGGGAGGTTTTGATAACTAGGCAAAGTTACCTGGAGACTTGTGTGAGGCAGTATGGGATTGTGGAATAAGGGCACTACCTGAATAATAAGAATAGTGTAAAAAGTATTAGCAATGTAGCAGTTAATGCTGATGTTTACACTGGCATCTTTAGGTTTCAGAGTTTATTTTGAATTGAGATCAATGAATCATTTGCCATCTCTAAGACCTACTGTTTCAACCTGTCTGGAACATCAGAAAAAACATCTGTGAAGTTTATACTAAAGCTAATCAGAATGTCTTTGTCAAAGTTAACTTTCTTCAGGTAACACCAATTGATTAAACCTGCCCTACTTTTCATTAGAAATATTTTCAAATTAAATTCATACTAAAGCACAATTCTGAGTCTTGGAGTAGATTCCATTAGGTAGTTAGAGCTACAGAGTCCTTAGTTATCTATATTCTTGTAACAGAACATGAGAAATCAGACATGCTTTCTGATACTGTTGATGGAGCAATATTTTCTTTCTCTGATCGCCAGCCTTTCCAAGGAGTAAATAACTATGAGAGGCGCATTAAAGTACAGTGAGTGGACATAGAAGACCTGGATTCAGCCTCTGTATGGACAATCCAGTGGTTGATAAGAATGCTTGTGTGGGGGTGGAGTGGTGTGGATCTTCTGGTGGGCATTGAGATGTCTTTAGTAGAGGCTATGTGGTTGTAATAGGATGGTGCCCAAGGGGAGCCATGATGCTCCCCCAGTAGGTATCTTGATTCTGCCCAGCTCTAGCTTCAGCCTTTCAGGGTCTCACCCTGCTTCCTTCTCTGCCACACCTTGGTGTTAGAGGTAATGAGGAGAGACTGCCATCAGAGCCTGGTGAGCCTTGGGTGCTGTCCCTCTGTACTCAGTACTTCTCTTGGGCCCAATTTGGCCCATCTGAATTTTGGGTTCTTGCCCCCCGCCCCCCCGCCTTTGCTGACAGTCTCTTAGTCTTGGGGCTTCTGACCCCACTGGCCCCAAATTGTCTTACGGGTTAAGTTTCTGGCCTCCCTTCACCTTTACAGCCATGCCCATACCTCACAGATGATACTCTGTCCACCATGTAGTGCTCCTGCAGAGTCCTCAGCCCTCTTGGCTTTTGTCCTCTTTAGATTTCATAGATTTCATAGACATTAGGGCTGAAAGGGACCTAGGAAGATCATCGAGTCCAACCCCCCGCCCAAAGGGCAGGAAGTCAGCTGGGGTCATAGGATCCCAGCAATATAAGCATCCAATTTGCTCATGAAGGTGTTCAATGTAGGTGCTTGAACCACCTCCAATGGCAGGCTGTTCCAGACCTTGGGGGCTTGGACAGTAAACAAATTCTTCCTTATGTCCAGCCTGAAATGGTCTTGCAGGAGTTTGTGACCATTCGACCTCGTCATCCCTTGGGGCGCTCTGGTGAACAAACGTTACCCCAGATCCTGGTGGTCACCCCGATAAACTTGTACGTGGCCATCAGGTCACCCCTGAGCCTACGCTTTTCCAGGCTAAAGAGCCCCATGGCTCTCAGCCTGTCATCGTAAGGTCTGCTTTCCTGACCTCTGATCATGTGTGTGGCTCTCCTCTGGACTCTCTCAAGCTTCTCCACATCCTTTTTGAATTGTTTTATTTTATTCTGGCTGCTGTCTTTCAACTCTGACCCAGTCGTTTGGGCCTCAGCCAAGGGAATTTAGGTACTGGTGTGATTTGTATGTAAATAAAGCCAATGGAGATTGTTTGTTGGTGCGGCAGGATCTGAATATTGGCAAGATATAACTCCACTGTTGGTGTGGATTTGGAGGTGGGCAATCCAAGCAAAAATAGGCATGAAGGAGCAGGGGAGAAAATATGGAAACCTATTGAAAGCATATCTATTGAGCTTCCACGGGTCAAATATTTTCAAATGGTTTTCAAATATTCTTTCTTCAAGGGAGTTTCTATGTATGGCATTTACACTGAGATTTAGAAATGCCTAAGGGATGTCTTGGTAACGTTCTCTGGGTAGATGTGATATCTTTTATTGGACTGAGTAGTTGAAAGAAAGTTTTTAGCAAGCTTTCAGGCACAAGTACTCTTCCTCAGGCATAGGGAGACTCTGCTGTTTTTCTGAGATCTCAAAGGAATGAAAGAGATGTCCTGCCAGCCAGATTCCCAATAACCTGAAGAATAAACTTCAATAGGCCAGCTCGCAGCTTGGAGTTTGGTGCCTCATCAGAATGCATACGGCCAGGTTTGCAAAGATTGCTGCTGATAAATCACTAGCTAGTTTTCTTGTTATGTGCATAACCTTCACTTGTTTTTACATTAGTTACATGCACAGTTTTCAGCAATTCCCCCACGGTTTGCTCAGAGAACTACCTCTATGTTTTCTCTTTGAGACTGTTATTAAACAGGTCATATAGCTACCAATATGGTGATGGTTTTACAGACAGAAAAATAAAACACAAGTACAGAAAATGTGTACTTTAATAATTAATTAAATAATAATAATGTTAGCAAATATAAACTTTTACTTAAAAATAAAACCTTTGACTTTTTTACAAAATTATTTTAGTGTAATATGGCTAATAACTTATAAACATGTATGATACATGATCCCAAATGGCTTTACTCACTGGGCCATCTACAAGTTGCCCTACAGTGATGTAGTGACATGCTACATCGCTGTACGGTAGACTACAGTGATGTAGTAATCATGTGAGTCTACACGTGATTGCCGGCTACATCACTTTAGCAGTGCCCTCCCTGATTATAGGGCACTGCTATGGCGGTGTAGCAGGGAAATCTTCTCATGTGTCACCAGTGTGGCATAGTATGGGCAGTTACTGCGCCGTGTAGTAGTACTTCCAAAAGGAAGTACTAAAACATGGTGCAGTAACAACCTCACTGTACAGCAATGTGTAGACATGCCCACTCAGACAAATTCATCCAGCACTAATGTGTAATATTCTCTAGGGTAGAATGCGGAAGATGTGTACAATCACTTAAGAGAGGAAAAAAACCCTTGTAGCCAGCTGAAGTTGTAGGAAATCTAGATCAACAGAATATAAGTACCTTAGCTGCAATCCGACCAGAAAATGAGGTGCTAATACCCCTGTTGCTATTTTTTTTTTTTACTACAGGTGGTCATGATTCTGTGTTTAGATCTTGTCATTTCTATTGAAGTTCTCCTGAAGGCTAACAGATGCTTAAGAGACTACATTACTGTGATCACTTCTCTCCATCACTGCTAGACAGGCAGTCACCTGCTAAGAAGTTGGACTTATTCTGCATGCTAAGCAACTACCTAAATACAGAATAAAGTATGCAACACTTTCCTTCCAGACAATGCAAGGGGAATTAAGAAAGTCAGAATGTAATGAACCAAATTAGAATATCAAAGTCAGTGCTCTTTTTTAACAAAACAATCATTGATACGCCCCAAATTCATGCAAGTGAAGTTTCAATAATAATAATATTAATACTACTACTACTAATTTTAAAAAGTGTTTTGCTAAATTTTGTTCAGAGATGAATTACTTTCCTTTGCTTACATCTAATATCAAATGTTCACCAAAGACAGCATACATTTTCTTAGAATGCAGGCAACCGACCTGCAGTTGCTCTTTCTACTTCAGAGCAAAGGAGAGTATAGTCACTGACATTATATCCAGCTGACTCTTCCAAAATACTTATGGCCCAAGATTAATAGGAAGAATCTGCTCCAGACTATCTTTTCATTGAGGAATATGATTCACTGACAGGTCTAACCCCATTTTTTTCCATGGGGTATCCTGCTGTCTTCTACATGACACCAATTCGGTCACTTAATTTCAGGGTTAGGGAGTATATAGCATTCGAGTGCTTCATTTATGGGGTAGTGAAGAGATTGCAACCAACCATGAAAAAGAAGAAGCTGTTGAAAAATATAATCCTTATATATTATCCTTATAGAATCCTTGCCATTTCCCAATGTGGGCTTTTATCCTTGAAATTACTGTTCCTTAGCTAGTAAGACTTATGATAGGTCCAGTCACCAGACTAAGAAGTGAAATCAGAGCAAGTAGGGAGATCAGAGCAAGAATGTTTCTGTTTAGCTTGTCTTCCCAAATATCTAGCAAAGTCTGATGTGGCCCTGACCAGTCCAGGGAGGAGTACATGTTCCATGATGTGGGTTAACAAGTCCAAAAGAGACCGGGAGCAGTCACTGGCTGTGCATAGCTGGGCACCAGGTACTCTTGGAGAAGCTGAGAGATTTATGTTCTTTGGACAGTACTGTCTTCTTTTCTAGTTCATCCTTAACCATGTCTGCATCACAGCTTTCTCTGTGCTTCACCTCTACTTCTTTCTGGAGGGAGTTTCCCTGTTCTTACTGGATCTGGATGATCCCTCCTGGGGAGTTAATGGCAGGACTGCATTTCTCCTCTCCAAAGTTGCATGGTCATCGGTTTCAAGTCTTCATCTCTGAGGAAAACAGGAGTTAGGGAAAACAGGAGGAGTGTTAGTTCATATGATAATGAAAAAACCTCAACCTATGGGAGGCTCTGAATTGGAATTTCTTCTGATCTAATGCCCCAGTTACTTTAATTCTAGGTGCACCAAAATAATTGCCTGCAAAGACTGAAAGACATTCAAATAGGCACAGGGCAAGCATCTGTTCACTGCCAGGGGAAAATTAAAGCAGAAAATAACATACGCTGTGCTTCAGTCAGCAGGGTTCCCCATCCTGGCACTGGATGAAGGACTAAGCCTACCTCAGTCCCTGCTACATACTGTAATCAAAGTTGCAAAAATACTTACTTGTTATTAGGTTGTCTGTTCACTTCTGTTCCCATCTGACTAGCTACAAGGAGACATGAAATAAATAAATGCAAGATTTACAGAAATCTGAGAAATAGGAGTTAAGTAGGAAAAAAGAGCCAATGTTAAAAACCCCATTGATCTCAGGAAGTAGAGGAAGGGCCTTGTTATACAGGACACTTAGGAGGTCTTACCTGTATTTAACATGTAAGTGTCTGCACATTCAAGCAGTAAACCACATGCTAAGTTTGATAGTATCACAGATAGCAAAGTTAGGACCTTTTGTGCAAGGACTATCTCCAAGTTGTACTAAGTAACATATGTTTAGCTATTGTCTGGCTGTTCCATAGAAATAATACAAGCAGTATGTGGCAGTTACCCAGCGCTGACATCTACAAGGGACCCCTCTGATACACCAAGCCTTCACTGTTGGTCCCAGCCCTAATACAGCAGCAGTCTTGAACCAGCTGTGGTGTGGTGGGGTTAGGACTGGCAATCAGCTGATTGTCAGTCCCAGCACCACACTGTAGTTTTGAACCGGGTCTGGTGTGGTGCTAGGACTGGGATCAACAATGAACTGATTGTTGGTCCTGGCCCCAGAACCTCATCAGAATCCTGAACAGGTCCCTGTGCAGTTCTGGGACTGAGAGCAATAATCACCTGATTGTCAGTCTCAGCCCTAGCAGTGCATCAGACCTGGTTCAGGACTCTGGTGTGGTGCCAGGCTGGGACTGACAATCAGCAAACTGTGCTGTAAGAGATTGTATTAGAGATCATAGTAAACATTACCATGTGGCTGCTCAGATAAGTGGCTATGCATAGGGGGTGCATGTGCACACCCTGACAGCATTGGTGTACCCCCTGAGCAGCCATGCTCACCGCTTAGTCAATGGATGGGACAGGCAGGTGGGAGTGGCTGCAGCAATCGGCCGGCACTTGCTCCCAGAAGTGGCTGCAGCCACTCCTGGAAGCAGCTGCAGCGATTACAGTGATCAGCCATCAAGGGATTGCCTGGGGGACACCCCACCCACCCCCCGGTCTGCAGGATTGTCCAGGGGAACCCCCCACCCCAGTCAGTGGGACTGGTCATGGAGTAGGGGGGGCACAGGCCACCCCGACTAAGGCGGCACCAGTTGCCCATGGCTCAGTTCACATTCTAACTTTTAGTATGGCACAGTAATACCTACTAGGTGAGTCTACATGTTCATTAATGCACTTTTTTTATCATGCATTACATTTAGCACCTCTAATATAAGGTACTAACTAAATGTGCATTAGGCTGCCCTATGCACAGTAGTGAAAGCACATGCTTTTTTAGTGATGCTCAGTACTCAGTAGCCTAATTTTACCTGCATTAGCATATTAGCACAGTTTTTCTGTGATGCTCGAATGCTCAGGAAAACAGGCTACTGCACATTAAAGTGCACATGTAGACGTGCCAACTATGATCTAAATAAAATGCGTCTTAAGTGTTTTGTGTGACAATGCCCCTCAAAGAGAATTATGTCTGCTGGGGACTGAACTCTGTTTGGCTGTGTGAACAAATGTAGGCCCGGAGACTCTGGGGAACATATTTTACTCTTGATACAAGAAAGGACAGGACTCCCATATTAGAGTAGGATCCTTTTGATTTGAGGTAACTGCAGGACTTTGGGATTCAGTGCTGGAGCACTATGGAGAAATTCAAGCACAGACTGAAAATGAAGACTAAATTCAGTTCTCATTAAGAAGACAGGTCCTTCAGTATAGCATCTGGAGTAACTGATATGGGAAGTGGACAAATTAATTACTATTAATTGCTATGAATTTGTCACTATTACTATTAACTGGTTTTGCTAGTCTTGCTCCAGCTGGCAGTAGTGCTAGACAAAGTAAGTTTACACAATTCCTATGACAGTGAGCCAAATCTGTCAGGGAGGGAAGCTGGCAGAGGGATGGGACTGAGGATGTGGAAATATTTTCAGACTGTGAGAAGTACATGCAGGATAAGAGAGAAGAACACGTCAGTTTGCTAAGGGAACTGGGGACAGCAGGGAATATATGGATATGCTGGTATATGGACATGCTGCTGGAAGGAGGATGCCCTTGAGTGGGTACGCAGTTGTCTAGCATAGTGAGTGTAACCAAGTTGCTAACTTATGTGATGGCACATACACCTTGCCTCTTGGGTGGAAAGACATCCATCCACTCCTGTTGGAGATATCATCAGTAAGGGGGATGCTTGGAGAAACATAATTTCTTCTAATCAAGACTAAGCTATGCTAATTGACATAAGGAATCCTTTCCGATTCCTATCTGTTTTCTCACCTCTGACTATCTAGTTGTTCAAATGAAATCTCATAATCTCCTCTTCTATCCTGATCCCTATACTCCTAGTCTTTAAGTTACTGGCCAAAATTTAAAACCAAATCACTTTGCAGGTAACAAGAGCCTGATATGATATCTCAGGGGAAAGGGTGTCCTCAGGAGATTCCCATCTCTGTGCAAACCAAAGATGAAGTGGTGCTTTAGATATAAAATATTAAGAAGTTTTGTTTTGCATTTTAATTGATTCCTTGCTGTTCAGTATGCATGCTGATAGCCAGTGTATTAGCAACTAGCTATTTCCATTTGACTGTAAGATGAAGGATAATGTTCAGAGGGACTCAAAAGAAGAACTATGATGTGGAAAAAAGCAGGACTGAATGGGAAGCAAAAACTTACAATGGCTGGTAGAAGTGTTACATCTACTTCTCTTTCTCACCACCATCACAAGGACCACACCAGCTATGACCACTCCAGCTATCAACCCAACTGCAGGCAGAATAATGGGTTGCATGACTGGTGTTACTGGTTCTGGTGCTGAATAAAGAAAGGAGTACAGACTTTAAATCTTTAACACTGATAATAAACTCATTTAATGACAGTTATGACCCATCCCATCTAGCCCAAACCATAAAAGCACATAAATCAAAAGATAATGCAAAAACATTTCCAGAATTCCTTGCTGCTTTTACATTGCTTCATTTGAGCTTGAAATCTTAATGGCCACCTCAAAAATATTAAGGGAAAATAGTTTCCCAAAAGCGTGGAATGTATAACAGTTAGATGTGTTGCTCTTTTGATATAAAAGCATGTGAAACTTCTGTTAAAGTTTTGTGCTAGAGTGTAAATTTGAGGAACTGGACTAAATATTTCTTGGTAACTGTTGGAGGTGGAAGTCATAGAACACATGAAATGTTCTACTGTGCTATTCATAGTGTTTCAGGAGGATATGAAAGAGGCACAGAATGTAGGGGAGTTTTCCCTTAATTTCTTATTATCATGTCCTTAAAGTTTAGGTTTGGTTTGGGGTATCCTGAGGCAAGTTGAAGTGAATTTCACTTGAGTTTAACTCCTGGGTGCCAATATAGGGTTGGTGTTGGGTAGACCCTCAGTCAGGGAGAGAAGCTACCTTCACTGCTAAAGTCATCTTTGGGAGTCTTGATCTTTCTGAAGGGCATAAGAGGCTGTGTCCTGTCCTTGGAAGATTTATCTATGAATTGTATTTCCCTAGTGTGGTGTTTGAGGAACGGAGTGTCCACCCCCTCATGCTTTTTTAAATGGGACACAGGCAACTGCAGCAGCAATAGCAGAGAACATGCCTACTCAACCATGCTTTCTACACTGCTGCCATTCCCTCTGGAAGATGAGATATGCAAGGGACTGGCATATAGAGCTCCTCTACCCTGATGTATTCATGTCCTCATGTACAAATTAAAAAATGTGCTAAGGGGTACCAAAGGATTTTTCCTCACATTGTGAATTAAAAAGGGTTTTTATTTTAAATGGGGAGGGGATTAAAAACAAGTTATCTCATATACAACTCTAACATCTTCTGATGTGCCCACAGCAGGGTTTGAGTATTAGTTGTTTGGTCCCACAGCTCAGATGTTTCCAACTTGAGCTACAGATGTAACTGTAAGCCTTTCTTTGGCTCAGCCAGTACAGGAGGCCTTGACTACACTTTCATAGTGGATTACAGAACAGCAGCAGTAGACTGGAATTAGGGGTTTCCATTCAGCAAGAATCATGTAGCTCAGTTGTTAGAGATGGGCTAATGAAAGCGCTTCTGTGTGAAAGGCAGTGGGTTGGAGTGGATAAATTTGGGGCTTACCATGTTAGAATATTAGGTTCAACTTTTTGCCATTTTTTATTATTTATAAAATAAAGGTTTTACACTGATGGTGACTGCCCTAACCTTCACTAGTGACTGTTGTGTCCAAATGCACCTCAATATTAATGGCACCTAAGGGCTGAAAAGTCAGCATGGCCAAAGCAAGACGCACCAATGCATAGTGACTTTGAGACAAGGCTTTCCATTTTCCATGTTGGGTAAACCAGGCAGCTGATGTTAATGTGGGTATCCATGGGAACCTGGAAGGTCCGAGTGATGGTAACCTTATACAGCTTTGTTTTATCATCCTGAAAAACTGCCACTTGGTCCACATGTTCCTCAGTCAAGTTTCCCTTTGAAACTTGCCAGCTCATCTGTGTGGGCTCTGGATAGCCCCAGCTGGAGGAGCAGGAGAGATTCAAAGCTGTGCCAGGTTTTACTGTTCCCTTGTGTAGCTTCACTATTTCTGGCTGACTGTAGTTAGCTAAAAACAGATCAGAAAAAAGCACCATGAGTCACACACATTATCTCTACTTGCCACCAAAGGTTCTCAGGGACAGAAGTGAGTCTGCCCAGGGAATGGGCCTGAAGCCTGTCATGGGGTATTTACTTCTTTTGCCTTCTTTTGGCAGTGTCCCCCAGCCATACTCTCCTTTGCCTCAGTACTGTAATCCCCCCAAGAGAAGGCCTTTTGAAGCCAAGCCATGGACTGTTTTCTTCTAGTTGGCTCTCGGCCAAGGTTTGGAGTTGTTATAAGGAGCAAATTCAGCTCATCACCTTTTTATTCCAATGGAAAAAAGCAAAAGGTATTTACTGACCAGAAGCCATGATGGGGAGTAATGAAGAAGCATCAGAACTGCCCTATTTTGCTGGTTCATCTTGGGTTTAGCAGTGTAAATCAAGGTGAGCATGAATATAAGAGCAAGTCATCAAGACATTTAGAAAGCCGTTCTTCAGCTATGTGTATACTAGAAGCCTGTGGGAGGGGGGCAGTGGGAGGGTGATGAGCACTATTAGGTAGGGCTGCGTGAAGCTTCGAGTGGTGATTCAATTCGGAGGAGATTCGACCCGATTTGGTGGCTGAATCTCTGAATCCAAATAGAATCAGGGGACCAATTTAAAGGTCTGAATTGATTTAAAGCTCTCCGAATCTTCAGAAGACATTCCTGCCAGGCCCCTTCCCGCTCCCCCAGTCCCCCCATAGCTGCCTACCCCAGCTCAGTACTTTAAAGAAAAGCCCCAGTGCTCACTGGGTGCTGCTGGGTGGCGGGGCAATCCCTGCTGTCCCCCCATTGCATGGGGGGTTCTGCCATGAGCCCCCGATTCCCCTCTGCTCTGCTAGCCCCCCCATGGGTGCCCTGCCTGGGCCAGCTCCAGCCCTTTAAGAAAAAGAAACAAAAACAAGAAAAGCCCCAGGACTCACTGCTCCTGCAGCGAACTTGGGGCTTCAGGGGCTCATGCAGAGCCCCCCATGTAATGCAGGGCAGTGGGGGCCAGCAGGGATTGCCCCCTGCCAGAGAGAGTGGTGAGTCCTGGGGTTTTTCAGGGTTTTTTTTTTCTTAAAGGGCCGGAGCTGGCCCACGTAGGGGGGCTGGGGGGGCTCATGCAGAGACCCCCATGCAGCATGGGCCAGTAGGGGCAGCAGGGATTGCCCCCTGCCAAACAGCACCCAGTGAGCTGGGGCTTTTTTTTTTTTTCTACACAAGTGCTGGGAGCTGGGGCAGCTATTGTTGGGCTGGGAGAGGGGTGGGAGACGGGCTTGGCCTGACTGATTCGGCCAAACTGAATTTGGACAGTGATTTGAATCACCAGATCAAATCACTGTCCCCCGAATCGGCCAAACCCGAAGCGAATAGTAGCTGCTTCACACAGAATTACTATTAGGCTCAAAGGATGAGTCATGATCTGGCAAGAGTATTACAATCACTGCACACTGCCCAGCTTGTAATGGGATGAATGGACAGAAGGACCAGGAAGCAACACTGCATTACAAACACTTTTTCTCATGTTAGAACAGAATGTATTCCTATTCCTGTCTCTGATTGTTACATTCCAGGGTCCCAGCCTTTTTATCATAGCATCAGGTTACTATCAGGAGCTTGTGTTAATTTGCTTGACCAGTGTAATTCTAAATACTTTTCAAAAGTTGTTCCTTTCAAAGATGCAAACTTCTACTCCATAGGTGCAGCCTTCATTCTTTGTTCTTGGATGTATAACTCTGTACAGAACTGTATTAAAAAACTCTTTTTCCTTAACGGGCCCAGGTTGCCAAGTGATCCAGAACACTCTGTGCGACTGCCCTAACCTTATCTTTTACCACTTGGACAGTTTAAGTTGCATCCACTTTAAGTGTGAAACTCTTTCACAGGAAAAAAATTCCTGGTAAGAGGTAATATTTTACTAAACATTAGGAAACTAACAAAAAACTTAGTGCAAAACATCTAGTTTTAAAAGCATATACATAGCAATCCTAATTAATTCTAATTAGATGGATTAATTAAATACTAGTTAATTCTAATTAAATTAGTTCTAATTTAAGATTACTCAGTTTTTAAAGCATAATTTTTATAAACCTTTGTTTGTATATTTCTCCTTTCCTGACTAGGAAAGCTGCGCTTAAGAAATGCAGCAGGTATGTGGTTTAAATCTGAGCTCCTGAAATGAACCAGAAGTTTGAGAGAATTTGTTGCGCTTACGTCTGAGCCATCTACTAATACCTGCTCAGACACTGGCCAGATTCATCTCAGATAAAGCTTCACTGATGTCAGCTCCTCCTGAATGTATCTTTAGGTGCCTCAGTATTGATATAGGTGCTGGTTTAATGTACTGACGTTCAAACAGTAGACCTTAGTTACTTACACATTCCACATTGTCCATCACTGAGACTGCTGGGATTAGCAGTCAGGATTCTGGAGGTGAGTAGACTGTCCAACTACACAATTGCTAGAGCAGTGGTTTGTGAACCATGTGCTCTCTCTCTCCTCATTTCCAGCTGCTGTTACAATTCTACTTTTTTTAACACTGAGGAAGGCCTTGAAGCCTGTAAATGCAGCCACCAGTTTTGCTGTCTTTATTAGTACCGGTTGCTGTAGAAACAGAATGACACCAAAGCATGGACTGGAACTACCAGCTAAACAACTAACAATCACTAATGAGTTTCTCAATACTTTTTCACTGGAACCAATTGCCATTTTTGTCCCGGGGATGTTGTGTACATGCAAATGGAAGAGGGAATTCCCACAAGATATTGTAAAAGAAGATATGATCCAAATCTCACTGTTTATTGTCTTGGGGTTTCCTTCAGTAGAACACTTTAGTTCACAGACACTGTGATAGGGGAAAATCTATGGCAAAGGAGACTTTAAATTCTCTTTCATTCAAAATGTAATCCCCCAAACTTAGCAACTGGTATATAGATAGAATAAAAACCTTCTAGCCAGGGAAGCTGGCATTTCAATGAAGTACTGACTTCTATAATTGACTATAACCAAAAAGGAGAGTACAAAGATAACGAAAATATTCAAGCCCTGGCCTCTTTCAGTTTACTTTGTTACTGGTTTTCTCTTCCCATTGACAATGTTTGTGATTCTTTCTCTTTTATCAAACCCAAATATAGCAGGACTGAGCCCCAGGGATGGCCGTGATGCCCCCTGGTGGCCTCGTGACTCCTGTCCTGCTCCAGCTCTCCGGGTCAGGGCAGACCTCTTTCCTTTCCTCTCTCTTGCTTGCCATACTTTGCTGGTTGTCATGGGATGGGGTCCCCAGGGATGGCCATGACACCCCTAGGGCTCTGTGTCTGTGTCAGTCTTGCCCAATGGGCACCCTTTTCCTCGCCTGCCACATCTTGCTGGTAATTATAAGAAATAGGGAGGCTGCCCTCAAGTTTGTGTTTGGACACAGTCCTGATAGACCCCACTGAACCCTGTGGGTTCTTGGACCCCTTTTGGGTCCTGCTCAAAATGGATGCCTCACGGGACACCCTCAACCTTATGGGCTAGATGTGTGGCTCCAAAACTGCCCCTTTACCATGCCCCAAGCCTCACAGATGGTATTTAAATGTTGTCCCTGTGAGGCCTTAGTCTAGTTCAGCTCTCCTCAGCCCTCTCTCTGTGCCCACACTGGTGCTGGGGTCTGCTCATCCCTTTGTCATTGCGCCCCCTGGTGCTGCACCCGCTGGTGCTGGGGTCCCCACACTGTAGTGTGCCCCAATGAGGCCTCCTGCTCCCCCAATAGCCTCAGCCTGGTTCATCAGTTTATAAACAGCAGCCAAAACATGAGCCCCTGGGTCAGAACATAATACAAGCAGTTCGGGGCATGCTCTGTCCCTTTAAAAGAGTAAACTTCCCCCCAGCACTAAGTGCCTTGTAGGCCAGGGTACCTGGTGAGCTCCTGGAGCCCCATTAGGCCTATATGCAGCATGTCAGGTGGCCAGCAGCGTCTCTGGGCAATTCTTCCCTGGAGGCTCCTTCCCCTGGCTGCTGCCAGAGAAGGAACTCCTGCTCGTCTCAGCCCTGAGTTCATATGTGCCCAGGGCCCTGCCTTCTTCCGGTCAGCTGACCAGGTGCAGGTGCAGGCTAATTCCCTTGTTAGCCTGCTGCCATAGTAACCTGCACCTGTGGGGGTTCTGTTTGGCTCTTAGGGCTCTCTCCCTAGGCAGTTTCTGCTCTTAAAGGAACAGGCACCTTAGTGCCCTGTGGCACTGGTATTATTTATGAGGAAAAAGGGAGGTTGCCCTCAGGGCCCCAGAACAAGCATTGATCTTCTACTAGTCTGTGGGTTCGCCCTAAACCCTGCTAATCCCCGGCCTGCTGACAGGCACTAGGTGGGGTCCTCCCAGCCCATCCGTACTCTAGCATGTTTAATTGCCTTAAAGGCTAATTTTGTGGTCTCCGACCTCCCCTACAACCACATCCATACCTTATGGAGGCTATGGGTCATAACTTAGGTAGGGCAGTCTGCCTTCAAAACAGCACAATCCAGTGCACTAATATTAGTCTACTGGTTATAATGCAAACTGTCCATACACAGGGTCCAAACATAAACCTCAGCTTGCTGGCTGTACAGCAAAACTTCCCCCTACTCAGAACTGTATTCTTCTGCAGGCCCTCAGTGCCTTCTCAAGGCAGCTTAGCTGTCAGCCACACACTCTGCTTCAGGCTTGCTGTTTAGGAGCTTCTCTCCCTGCCATGTGCAGAGCCAGACTGACTGCCCAAATATTAATATTACTCTGTCAACTTGGAGAAATCAGTGTAATTCTCAGTAATGCCTCCATTTTTCTTTGGAGTAAGCCTCCATTCCTCCATGCATAAACTTCCCTTTATTTTTAGATTTATTTTCCAGTTATTCATATCCACAACATAATATCACAGTGCCTAAAAAGAACTTAAATTGTTTCAATGACTCCTGCCAGTAGTTCACTACAAACCTATGGCTACTTAGACATTGGCACCCTAATACAAATCAAACGCAAAAACCCAAATTAAAGAGGCATGTGTTACAGAGTGTCCTAAAAAGAAGTGTGGAGTATCACAGGGGAGAGAGTCAGGAACTGTGTGAATCTGAACAAATCATTATCCTCTCTGTGTCTCAGTTTCTCTTGCAAGGCATGATAACATTGCCCAACTTCACCTGGGTGTTATAAACTTTCATTGGTTAGTATCAGAAAGTCCTATGTAAGTGTAAATATTATTATTTCAAAATGGAGAGCCCTCCACTAAAAATATCCAGCTATCTGGACTCAGAAATTTTACTGGGATGGCAGACTGTCAGTTTTAGAAATTAAGGTATATATCTAGTGATTCAAGAGTACAGCATGCTCTCCTGGGCAGAGAAAAGATGAAATGGAAACAAAGATACCAGTAGATGGCAGACACTAGTGAATACATACCAATAACAAACAATTGGCACTTGGAATCATATATCTTCTCCAGTCCGCTGCTTTTCTTGTGTTGTATAATACACACATACTGCCCTTCATCCATAATCCCAACATTTAGAAGAGACAGAGTCCATGTGTTCATATCCATCTTTGTGCGATTTATGTACTTAGGATCAAGGTTGTCAGATAGCTCCTCGCCACGATATACCTCATTCACAACCTCTGACTCCTTTTGCCAAAAAACTATCAGTTCTTTCACATCAATGTTGTCAGGATTGTGAAAATTACATTGTAGGTATGCAGTATGATTGACAAATGCTTCCTCCTGAAGCATGTTGACAGCAGTACCTTAGAGCGAAAAAGAAGAGTCAAGCTTCCAGAAATGAGAGTAAGCCCCTCTAGGGTCTAGGATCTGCTCCCACCATGGTGAATGCCACGAAAGTAGGCTATAAAGCCTCCAGCACTCAGGTATCTTCATACCAGCACATGGGCTTTGCCAAGGAAACCATTCTGGGAAAACCAACACCTACCTCACTCTAGTTACATGTTGGTGAAGTGAGAACAGCATGAGTCTCACTTCCTGTCTCTGCCTCCCAACTTCATGAAACCAAGTAATGAGACTTGTAAAAAGACTATTATTCTCATCTGAAGAGGAGCAAATATGAAGTTCTGTTCATATCTGATGTGATTCTCTAACTGTGCAAATGTTTACGTAGCTACAGCTGGTTTTAAGTAGACAGTTAGCTGGGATCTATCATTTCAGCTTCCTTTTCATCCAGATACTCTAGCAATAGTGTTTATGAATTAAGTACAAAACTGGATTTGAGCCAAGTGTGTCTGATTTAGTGATGTTCCTCTAAGTCTTTAGATTGTACAAAACAATAGTTCTTAGAGATATGAACTGCTCCTGTCTCAGTGGGGCATCCACCTGGAGTCTAACAACAGGTTAAACATTAGGGCTGTGCGAAACTTTGGTCCTTGATTTGATTTGGCGGCGATTCGGCCCAATTTAGTGGCCAAATCTCTAAATCCGAACTGAATCAGAGGACCCTGAATTGAATCAGAACCCTCCAAATTGATTCAGAGAGATTTGGAAAGATTCAGTGATTTGGACGTAGACACAGCTTTAAATGTTTTTTCTACATACCTCTAGGTAGCAGGCAGCTCATAACAGTGCAATGGTGGGGTGGATGGTGTGTCCCATGGGAGCGCAGGGGGCTTCCCAGCATGCTCGGCAGCAGACCCAGAAGTGGACTGGAACCACTTCCTGTCCACTTTTGGGTCTGCTGGGAGCACGCGGGGGGGGGCCCCTGTGCCCCCTTGGCTCAGTGACTGGTGTCTCCTGGAACTGGGGGGGCACCCGGGGTCCCCTTGTGGCCAATCGCTGAGCCAGGGATGCAGGGGGGCACCTAGCACTTTCTCCAGCAGACCCAGAAGTGGACCGGAAATACTTCCAGTCTACTTCTGGGTTCACCGCCAAGCACACTGAGGCCCCCCCCTGCACTCCCGTGGGACGCTCCATCTGCCCCAGCATCACAGCATTCATGAGCCATGCTGGTACATTGAGGTATGCATAAGAAACATTTAAAGCTGTGTCTGTATCTGAATCACTGATTCTCTGAATCAGCATTGAATTTTCAGATTCGGCTGAATTGAATCAGGGACAGTAATCTGAAACAACGAACCGAATCACTGTCCCTGATTCAGGCCAAATCTGAATCGAATAGTGCCCACTTTGCACACCCCTATTAAACATCCACCCAATTTCACTGCCAATCATTTTATCAGAAATAGCTAGCTGGTGGACAAAAATTGTTTGCACACCTATAAACTGATTTTTGTTGAGTTACTCCCAGATTCACACTGCTAGTTACAGTATGCCTGATGTTTCTCTTACTTCAACAAGTTTATCTACCACTGTTGGATATAGTGACAGATACTGAGGGGAGATAGCTGCTGTTAAGTGTTACTGGGATGTGTAATGGAATGGAAAGTGTTACTCTGAATGTATAGGCAGAAAAGGCTCGTTGGGTAAATCTGATATCTTTTATTAGACCAACTCAAATAGTTGGAAAAAATATAAATACCCAAAAGCTTGCAAAGAAGAATTTTTCCAACTATATGAGTTGGTCTAATAAAAGATATCAGATTTACCCAAAGAACCTTGTCTGCCTATGTCCTTAAACCAACACGGCTACAACCTATACCCCTGTAACTATGAATGTATAGGTACCTCTGCCCTGCCTGAAAGGAGGAGGGAAACAAGAGATGTACCTTTTCCCAGGAACCGAAAGGCTGAACTGCCTCATGGATAACAAACCGAACTCTCACCTTCCTAAATCCAGCCTCAGTTGCCACAGTTCAGAGACCAAGACTTCTAGCTTCACCCTGACATTTGCTATGATATAATTATTCACCAATTCAAACTTCTGAGACGTTAAAAATGAAAATGTAAAAGCAGCACAAAATGATTTTGACATAAAAATATATGATCCAAGTGATACTGAGGCTCTGCCACATAATTTAGATATAATGTTTCACATAGAATAGGTGGATTTGTTTTTAAAACTGAAATCATAACAAGTATGTTTGGAACTGGTGGGAGCCCAGCAAATGTAGCTAGTCAGCACAGTCTTAACAGAAGACTGGAAGAGGGCCAATGTGGTTCCCATCTTCAAAAAGGGGAGGAAGGAGGACCCGGGAAACTATAGGCCAGTTACTCTTACCTCGATCCTGGGCAAGCTTTCTCAGAAAATTATTCTGGCGCATATCCACGAGGGGCCAGCAGGGGAGATCATGCTTAGGGACAACCAACATGGGTTCATTAGCGGCAGGTCCTGTCAGACCAACCTGGTGGCCTTCTATGACCAGATCACCAAATCCTTAGATGCAGGGGTAGCAGTGGACATAGTCTTCCTGGAGTTTCGGAAGGCCTTCGACACTGTCTCTCACTGTCTTTCTCTTTAAGAAACTGGGGGGCTATGGTGTCAACACCTACACAGTCAGATGGGTCACCAACTGGCTGGAGCGCCGCACCCAGAGTGTGGTGGTGGATGGGTCATTTTTGACCTGGAGGGATGTGGGCAGTGGGGTCCCCCAAGGGCTCGGTCCTTGGGCCCGCACTGTTCAACATCTTCATCAGTGACTTGGACGAGGGGGTTAAAAACACCCTGTTCAAATTTGCTGATGACACTAAGATGTGGGGGGATGTGGGCATGCTAGAAGGGAGGAATAGGCTGCA
>NW_017728931.1:7573023-7574547 GCF_001723895.1 Crocodylus porosus
GACCCCAGTACTCTTTCCTGCCATGGCAGGGGGTTGGACTAGATGATCTACTCAGGTCCCTTCCGACCCTAGAAACTATGAAACTATGAAATTAAAATGGTGTCTCCTACCTGGGAGAAATGTCATCAAATGAAGAAAGAATTCACACAGTTCCATGACACTAGTGCAGAGGAAAATAAAACAAGAAATCAAACTGTTAGAATTTGAAAATTCTTCAACAGCCTGCAAAATTAATACTTTCTGCCTCTAAGATTACTTAGCATCTCCTGTAAGGTCCTAACCATTCTTACCTCTCCCTGAGTTAAAAGTATGCTAAAGAATCTACACCCCTTAAACAATTTTGACACCTTGAAATTTGAGGAGTAACAGATAAACTCCATGGTAATTGTATGTGTCCTACTTATTGTTTCTAATATTTTCATGTGCTTCACAACACTTTTAATCAAGGCTACACACCAGCTGATTGGGAAAACAGTTATCATGTGCACATTTTACAAATGAGGTAACTGGAACATTGGCTAAGATCACTGCAGGCAGAGTCTGGGAAATGAACCCGAGTCTCATCCATTTTGCCCCACTGATTTTTGAGTAAAAATGGCACAAATCTGCTTGTCTATCCCACTGTAATGACAACACAGGTCACATGACACACATTAACAATAAAAACATCTTCATCCACATGGGACAGAATTCTTGTAATAATTTGGGTCTAAGTGTTAGATGTAAGCAGTGGTTGATAGCAGCTATCAACACCTTTCAGTGTGGGGTGTCCCTCATCTCAGTTCTGCTCAGTCTTCCAATGGGATTTAAAATGTTGACACCCTGAATGACTTGTCTCCCAGATGGAAAAAAAAGAAGAAATAATTTAACAAGTTACAAGTCTGGGGAGAACAAGGGGACTTATGGAGACCCCAGCTTGCGCAACATGCACAACCTACAGAAGCCGTAGAGTTTAAATGACCTTCCAGACCTGAATAGGCTAAGGCAGGAACAATCACACGGGAAGCAGAGAGTACACAAAACCCTAGTATGTCGCAAAGAGGGTAGCAGGGGTACACAGAGCCCCTCATGACTCCTGCGTATGGAAAGTACAGGAGACCAAGGTCTATGGGACAGGTCAGAAGGCTGTACATTGATCCTGACAAGAGGGAAAGAATGGAATAGGGAACATGGGGGGAAAGGAGAATGGGGCTGGGTCACATAGAACATGGAAGAGTCCTGGATATAAAGGGTTTCAGGGGGCAATAGAGTAACATGGAGGCAAGAGAAACAAACATCTACTTAAGCAAAATGGGGAAGAGGGTATGAATGGTCTTGTAAACTAAAGATTATTACCATTGTTTCAAAATACAGGCATACCTTGTTTTATTGCGCTTCGCTTTATTGCGCTTCGCAGATATTGCGTTTTTTACAAATTGAAGGTTTGTGGCAACCCTGTGTCAAGCAAGTCTATCGGTGCCATTTTTCCAACAGCATTTGCTCACTTCGTGTCTCTGTGTCACATTTTGGTAATTCTCGCAATAT
>NW_017728931.1:7574839-7600608 GCF_001723895.1 Crocodylus porosus
CTTCACTAATCGCCTGAGTTCACTGAAATCAGCTTTCCTAAAGTCCAGCACGTTCACCCTACTGGTTACCTTACCCACTCGACGCCTTATGTTGAATTGTACTTTTAGTAGAGTTTATAACATTGATTAAAATTGTTTAGTATTTTATCTAGTGGATGCAGTGCAGATATTCCTTAGCATCTGATTAGAAATTGGAACTACTAAAGACAAGATGCAAAAATAGACCAGCTAAACCTTGTAGGCAAGTGAGTGTTTGAAGGAAATGCAGCAGAAGTCAGGAGAAAATAGAAGCAAAAGTTTGAACAAATTCCCTGTACTGTGAGTGGTGCAGACAACAAAGATGAATGGCTGCAAACCAGCTTTATTTCTTTTTGTGGCTGGAGGGGAACCAATAGAGCGATTTAATGCTCATCAGTCTGAGGATGCAGCAGATAAAGGAAAAACAAAAATCTTAATAAATGTGTTTGAGGCATACTGTGCACCAAGGGAAAATGTGGCACAAGGCATACAGTTTTCATTCATTGTCACCAGTCCCTAAGTACAAGCACAACTGATTTGCCTGTTTACTAGAAGACTTCAGTGAGTCTTTAGATAACTGAGGGGGTTGATCAGAGATCCACATGTTCAAATGCAAATGTGGCAAATACTTCCAGGAGGGAAGAATTGATCTTGGTGATGTTGGATCACAGATCTCTCCCTTTGTCTCTCTCATCTATCTGCCTCCATAATGAGGTGATTTGCTCAAAATGACTGATGTCTTGCTGTACATCACAACACCATTAGAGACAATTAATTAGTTGAATCTCCCAGGTGTTGGTGTTAATATTGCATTTTTTCAGATTGGCCTCCAGGCTGTTTTTGAATCTTTTTTTTTTTGCCCACCTTTAAAGCAGAGTTTTCCAACCACCAGGCCACAGCCCAGAAGTGCTGGGTCATGGCACAAGCCCCCCCACTTGGACCCCCACCTGTCTGCCTGGGCAAGCGGCATCTGCCACCAGCAGTCACATGTAGGGTTAAAGCTAGGCGGTGAGACAGCCCTGGGAGGGAAGCAGCCAGCTCCATGCAACCTGTCCTGCTCCTGTGCCGATTTGCAGGTTGGGAACCACTGTTCTAGAGGGATGACCATTGGTGAGTTGGGAGTATAGGTTCTGTTATGGAGCTGGTTGTCAGGCATGTCTGACATGTCCTGTCCAATGAAGCTGGTGCTTGTAAACAAAGCTTTAAACAAGGCTTCTATTCTGGTGGCATTTGCTTGAGCCAGAACACTGGCATTCATTCTTCTCTTTCCCATTGATACTGAGGATTTTCTGAAGACACTACTGATGGTAACATTCCGAAGTTTTCCAGTGTTTCTGATATGTCATTCAAGTTTCACACCCATACAACAGGAAGGTATGACAACAGCCTGGTATCTAAAAGTAGCACTGGCAAATTTTATCTGACACTGAATATTATTGTCTATGTTTACTTTTTAGGAAAGGTGGCTACCCAGGTAGGGAAAATGCTCAAATCTTTTCTGAGGATTGCCTTCTAATTGTAATGTGTGGAGGAGCAGCTGGTTGGTTGGAGTGGGTTGGCAAAGTATTGTTTTTTATGAAGTTGATGATGAGTTCAAGAATCTGATATGCTTCATAGAATCAATCAAAAGTGACCTGGAGCTCTTCAATTGAGTGGACACATGATACAATATTAAAGAATAGTAATGGAGGTGTTGGTTATCTTGAATATGGAACATAACCAGTTGATGTTAAAGGGATATCCAGCCATACAATAGTGGATGCTGAATTCAGATGAAAGTCTAGTATCATTGAGATGTGGAATAGCTGCAATACAGATAGAAAAGAATGCTGGCTACATATCCTTGCTTGACTGCAGTTCTAATAGTGAAGGGGTCTATTTTTGAGCCATTGCTTAGGACGGTTTCTGTCATGTCATTGTGAAAGAATGGTAACAAATTTTGGTGGGCATCCAAATCTCATCAGAATCTTCCATAGGATAACATAACATCTCCCATGTTAATTGAATCAAAGGTCTCAGTCAGGTCAATGAAGGCCCTCTAAAAATCCTGGTGTTATTTGAGGCAATTCTCCTTGTAGCTGTCTAGAAAAAAAAAAATCACATCTATTGTACCTCTGAGTGATCTGAAACCACTTTGGGATTCCAGTAGAATCTCCTCAGTGAGGAAAGTGAGTCTATTGATGAGGATGCAGATGAGGATCTTCCAGCTATAGATAGGAGTGCAATACCATGGTTATTGTTGCAATCTGTTCTATCTCTGATGGAGATAGCAATCTATCTCTGTATCTATCTTTCATAGATTTCATAGACATTAGGGCTAGAAGGGACCTTGGAAGATCACTGAGCCCAGCCCCCTGCCCTAGGGGCAGACAGGCAGCTAGGGTCAAAGGATCCCAGCAAGGTAAGTGTCCAAACATTTCTTAAAAGAGTTCAGAGTAGGTGCTTGCACCACCTCTGGAGGGAGTCTATTCCAAGCCTTGAGGACTCGGACAGTAAAGAAGTTTTTCCTTATGTCCAGCCTAAAATGGTCTTGGAGAAGTTTGTGACCATCGGACCTTGTCATCCCTTGGGACACTCTGGTGAACAGGCATTCCCCCAGATCCCGATGCATAACCCTGATGTACTTGTAGACTGCCCCCAGGTCACCCCTGAGCCTGTGCTTTTCCAGGCTGAATAGTCCCATGGCTCTCAGCCTCTTGTCATAAGGCGCATTCTCTTGCCCTCTGATCATGCATGTGGCTCTCCTCTGGATTCTCTCAAGCTTTTTCTACATCCTTCTTGAATTGTGGAGCCCAGAATTGGATGCAGTACCCCAGCTGCGGCCTCACCAAGGCCAAGAACAGCGGGAGGATGACATCCTGAGATTTACTTGAGAAGCATCTACAGATGCAAGCCAGAGCTTGGTTTGCTTTACCCACTGTGACATTGCATTAGTGGCTCATGTTCATCTTCTGGTCAGTCATGACCTCCAAGTCTCTTTCAGGCACAGTGATAGTGAGCAAAGCATTACTGAGCCTATAAGTGTGCTGTGGGTTTTTTCTCCCAAGGTGGAGCACCTTGCATTTGTTGGTATTGAACTTCATCAGGTTTGTATCCGCCCACTTTTTAAGCCTATGCAAGTCAGTCTGGATCACCTGCCTATCCTCAGGTATGGACGCTCTACCCCAAAATTTTGTGTTATTGACAAACTTGGCAGTCTACTTCTGACACCAGTATCCACATCGTTGATAAAGACGTTGAAGAGAACAGGTCCAAGGATGGAGACTTGGGGGACACCACTGGTCACGGAGTGCCATGATGATTCACTTCTGTCGACTACCACTCTCTGGGTCCAACCTTGGAGCCAAGTCCCCAGCCATCGGACTGTGATGTAGCCAAGGCCACAGTTGGCCAATTTTTCCATGAGGAGATCATGGGACACCAAATCAAAGGCTTTTTTAAAGTCCAGATATATGATATCTATCTATCTATCTAGCTATTTATTACTGTAAGTTACACAAAATGGGAAAATAGAAAACAACATATCACAGGGTTAAAACTGACGACACAAACTTGTTAATTTGGGGAACTAGGTGGATTCTTTACTGAAGATTGCACTGTATGTGGGATTGCATAATGCTTATTGTGTGCAAGATTATTGAAAATCATTTAATATTTGAACTTGCTTGGATCATTGAGCATTAAGCAGAGGAAAATATGATAAAAGGAGGACTGCGGGAGCCAGAAAACTGTATACATTGACAAGTAAACTCATATCTAATAAACAGTCAGAAGTATAGTCAAGGACCAAAAAGCATTCTCCTACCAACAAAGACTTGAAGGCAGAAAGAAAGAAAAAGGAAAAAAAGAATTAAAGAGAAAACAGAGATCAAGAATGTTTTAAATGTAGGCAAAGCCATGTCGTGACTGCATAAGGGGAAGGCTCCAACCATTTTGTCAAAATATGCCATTTGAGAAAGGAAAAGCCCCAGGGTAAGCAGATTTTAGCTTTTAAAGAGACTGATAAGCAATTCACAAAATGTGTTGCTAAGTATCAGTGGTGATGGGTAGGGAGTGCATGGGCGTGCACGTGCACTCCCTGAGAGCACCGGTATATCACTTGACAGGCAGTGCTCCCTGCTTAAGCAATGGGCAGGGGGAGCAGGCAGGAGTACTGGTGCCCTCCCTGCGAGTGCTGGCTGGGGAGTGAGGGTGCCAGGTGAAGTGCTGTTGGCACTTTTGGGAGTGTGGCGGCTGCCTCCAGGAGCGCCGCTTGCATTTCCCGGTCGACACGATTGGCCACAGGGGGACACTTTTTTCCCCCCAGTCGCTCACTGGTCGCTGGGCGGCCATGTGCCCTCCCTGACTCAGTTAGCACCAGTTGCCCATGCTAAGTATGTTGAATACAGAGCTAAGAATGAGTGGATCTCCTTACTGATTGCAAAATAGTGAGATTTATTATCGATACATGCATATAAGGCAATATAATGGGAAATATTGCAATAAGGAGGGAACATTTCCAGTTACCTACACTGGCAGAGGCAAATAGCATAGTCAGGTAAAAAAAGGGTCCAGATAAAATCATATGTGATAGATCTATTAATAGCTGTTGAATGGATGAGTTGGACATATTTCCTCTGGCATCTCTAAAGCAATAATTGTGGATGCCAGGGAGGGTAATGGATTAGGGGGCAGATCACTTAAATCTATGCAGTTCAATGCTCTTCCTCTAGTATCTACTTTTGCCACTGTCAGAGACAGGATACTGAGCTAGATGAACTATTTGTCTAACCCAATACGATACTTCTTATGTTCTTCTATAAGGGAAAGATTTACCAAACCTCCTTTGGGTATCTGTTTAATTCCTGAAGTGTATCAAAAGAGTGATACAACAGACATATGAAGGTCTGGAAAGCACTGAATATTATATAAATGATATACAGGCAGTCCTCACACCTAGAGTGGGTTATGTTCCTGGAAAAGGTGCTGTAAGTCAAAATGATGCAAGCAGAATCTGATTTTCCCACAGAAACAATGTTATACTAGGGGGTTATGTTCCTGACCAAGGGCCTGATGCTCAACTTTTTATAGAAATGATCATAAACACCATATTTAAATCAACTATTTAATCAGAAGTGAAGGAACACCTTCACCAGGTCATGGAATGAGCTTCTTTGGGGAGATTTTTGGGGAGACTTGGGCCGCTTGATGGCCTTTTGAGAAACTGATCCAGGGATGTTTGTTTTACTGTCCTCTTTTTCTCATTCTCAATTTTCCTGTAGCACGCATAGACATTAGAAATCAAGTTGCTGGTCCTTGTGCTGTGGTTGAGGTTGGGATCCATTTTTTTCAAAAATTGCCATTGCAGCTTCTAAATGCTTGAAGGCCTCACTCATCTGCTTTGTTGTCGCTGGACCTTGAGCAGGAGTCTCTTGAATTTGGGCCTGGTTTTCTGCCTTCCTTTGCTCCTCAAGATGGACAAGCGCTTCATTGGTCAGTTCCTGGGAATGAGAGGCCAGCAGCTCCTCAGCATCTTCTGTTTCAGCTTCTAGCTGTAGCTGGCCAGCCGTCTTCACAACATCAGCAGTGACTTCATTTACTTGGCCTTCAAATCCTTGGAAATCATAGACAAATTCTGGACACAGTTTTTTCCAGACACCATTGAGGTTGGATTCCTTAACTTCCTTCCAAGATTCTCCAGTATTCTTTACTGCATCCAGGATGTTAAAGCCCTTCCAGAATTCCTTGAGGACTGGTCCACCTTCCTGGTCTGTGATACTGATGGCCTGGGCAAACGTTCTTCTGAGATAGTAAGTCTTAACAGATGAAATGACCCCCTGGTCCACAGGCTGGAGCAGCGATGTTGTGTTGGGGGGCAAGAAAACAACTTTGATGTTAGGGTCTAAATCTGCAAGGTGTGCAGGATGTCCAGGGGCATTATCTAAAATTAACAATGCCTTATGTGCAAGGTTGTTCCTCTCACAATAATTCTGAACAGCCAGCACAAAACAGTCAGTGAACCATTCCTCAAAAAGGGCCCTAGTCACCCAAGCTTTATGATTTGATTTCCAGATGACTGGAAGGCTGCCTTTAACATAACCCTTAAGTGCTCCGGGATTTTCAGAGTGATAAACAAGCAAGGGTTTGAATTGAAATCACCCACAGCATTTGAACCAAACAAAAGGGTAAGACTATCTTTAGATGCTTTAAAACCAGGCATAGTTTTTTTCTTGTTGGGCGATGTACATCCTGTTCTTCCAGAACAGCCCAGTCTTGTTGACATTGAAGACTTGCCTGGCACAGTCACCTTCCTCATCAATGATTTTAGCCAATTTTTTAGGAAAATATTGAGCTGCAGACTCATCAGCACTAGCAGCTTCACCTTGATGTTATGCAAGGCATACCTGCCTTTAAAACGCATGAACCAACCCTTACTTGCACTGAGTTTTTTATCCTTGGATCCCTTACCACGTTGTTGCTTCACAGTGTCAAAAGACTCAAAGCCTTGGCTTGAATGTTGGCTAAACTCAAAGGCACACAGCACTGAGTTTGATCCTGAATCCACGAAATCAAAAGTCTTTCCATCTCAGCCACAAGTTCTGCACATTGCCTTATGATAGTGAATTGCAATGAGGCTGCACTTTTAATTTCACCACTTACCACTTTTTTCCTTTTCTCTATCAATAGTTTGCACAGTAGTACAAGCTAGGTCCAATCACCTACCGATTTCAGTCGGTGACAAGCCACTCTCGCTAAGCTTGATCACATTGGCTTTCACTTCTAATGTGATGGCTTTTCTCCATTTCTTATCAGAACCCTCACCATCACTAGAGCACTGCCTTTTCCTTTTATCAGCCATTTTTAAGTCGTGAATATAAGAAACATCAGGAAGCAGAAACCCCTGCACTAAGAAACATCAGGAAGCCACTAAGCAGAAACCCCTGCACTAAGAAACATCAGGAAACACAGACAGTCATACAAAATACAGGCAGTCCTTACATTTACAGCAGGAAGCAGACTGAATATAGTACTGAATATAACAAAGCTTAACACTAAGCACTAAGAATCCAAGAATCCAAAGAATACAAGAAACTTATGTGCTGGAGTACATCAGAAAGCAAGAGCACTGACTGGATGACATACAGTGCCGGATCCTTGCATGCAGTAAGTGCAAGGATCCAGCACCATAAATAATAACATAGGTGTAAATGGCAGAGCGCTGCAAGCGCTGATCACCGCAAGTTGAAGTGCCGTAAGTCGAGGACTGCCTGTACTAGTGTCAGGAAATACCAGATAAAACTATGATGAAGCACTTAGGAGAGTTATAGACAAGTGTCATGAAAGGAACAATCTATGACTGGACAACAGCAATTGCTAAGTGACTAAGGCCTTGGACACACATTACTTTTGTAGCAATACAATTATAGTCCTACAAAAAGTGACCATCCACATAGCTAGAAATAGGTGTCACCTAATGGAGTGTTTCAGTTGTGCCACAATGTATCCTGGCACAGCTGATTCACTTCGCTGGGCAAAACACACATTATTTGGTTTGGAAAGCCACTTGATGATTTTTTGTGAGCTGTTGTGGGCTGGGGGAGGGGTGCTGACCCAGCCTAGCACAGGGCAAGGGGGAAGGGGGGATTTACCCATCTGGGCATGGGAGGAGAGGTAATTGATCCTATCTGGCCACAGGCCTGTCTGCCCTACACCCACTGCTGGGGGCACCAGATGGACCCCTGCAAACAGGGAGCGATTGGCTGGGTAGATAGGATTGGGCCACGGGTGGGTGGGGAACAGGGTTTGGGAGCAAGATGGGCAGGAGGGGCCAGGATTGTGGAGCAGTGACAGTATGGAGCCAGGGCCCAGGGCAGAATCGTAATCTGCTCTTCACACATTCCTGCAACAGGTGCCAGTTCCATGGGCAGGGTCTTGCAAGGAGTGGATTGTGGCTCTGCCTCAGACCCTGGCCCTGTGCTGTCACTGCCCCACGATCTCAGCTCTGGCCCTTGACCCGCCATGCACCCTGGGCTGCCTCCCACATTTGGGCTGGTTAGGGCCAAGGGACCTGCTGAAACTGGATAGAAAACCTTGGTGGGCTGAATTGTGCAGATGTGCCCGCTGAAACTGTGAGCCCTTTGTAGCAGGAACTATCTTCTCTGCCTTGGTGGAGTGTTCGGCTGCTAAATATGATGGTAATACAAATAATAAGTATCAAGAATGATAGATAGGGAGAGCTGCCTCCTTAAGCAGCCAGTGGCCACTACTACATCTAACTTGTTCCATGAATGAGGTCTAGTTGGAAGGTGTTTTGTTGTTGAGCCTCATCTAGTAAAGTAATTAGCTAAGACTTGTGGGTTTGGCCACCTCTTACATACACAGTTAGGTTTCACTGATTTTATCTGATGTGAAGTTATGGCAATTGTATTTTCCGAAATCTCTTTTTTTTTTACTCCATTTTATGGGCATCTTTTGCATGTTTGCAAGAGTGGAATCAGTGCCTGGAAAAGCAGCTAGGAATATTCCATTCCTAGTGTCTGGAATGAGAGAGCAAACATGAGGGCTTGAGCACAGAGTTTGTTTTAGAAGGGATCTCTTAGGCCTATTAAGCCCCTAACTTATTGCTACCCTTTTTGCCTAGGAGAGAGGATAAGTACATGCAATGGTATGCATAAAATGTACTTGCTGAATATGTGTTCTGATTTCAAATAACACATATAATTAGTTCATGATTATTTGGTCCTAGTGAGCCACTAATATTTACTTCTGACATTGATACATTCTTCATCTGTCAGAGTGAGGCTAATACAGAATTGTCCTTAGTTGAAATACTGGGTACTGAAAAATTGTCTGTAATTTGAGATAAATGCAGTCTGTTTTTTTCTGTGGAAGCCTCACAAGGGGCCTTTTTTCTCCCACAAAATGCAGATAATTCCCTTTATAGTCAATAGACTGAGTTGTATAGAACTGGGCCCCTGTGTGGTGAGGTAGATATGAGGGAAATGTGTGAACGTATGTACAGGATATATTTATGGGACAATGAAACCTGTTTCAGACCTGTAAAAGCTGAAAACCTGCTCAAGTCATAAAATGTCTATGGTCTGAGCATGCCTTATGGAGAATTACATATATTTAGTTTGTATAAGTTAAAAGCTTCCTAACATGGAAGTGGAAAGGAAATTTGGGATCTGTCTGTAGAAGCATCCTGCATATCACATAATGTAATTACATATTTTGTATGTGTATGTGTGTGTCTGAGAGAGAGATTACCATCTTATCTCTGAGAGAGAGATTACCATCTTATCAGCCCAGTGATTTACTTGGTTGGTACAAACTGTCCAGCACAGAGGGAGTTAAATTCAGCAGGTGGCGTGCGTTACCATTGCTAGTGGTTGTAGCAGAAGAAAGATTCTCTCTGACCTTCTGCACTCCCCTCTCTACACTGCTCAGCGTGCCAGAATTCCCAGTTACACCTCTGTGTTTTCTCTATAAGACAGAAATGTGTTTATGCCAAAACTTTTTCTTGGTCCTATGAGATTCTGTTTAGGTTTTACTGTATTTGTAGGTCATTCTCTTTCTGCTTCAGCCACCAAAAAAGCTAGCAAATCCCAAGTTGCAGGGTATCCTTTTTTTATCAAGGGGATTTCCTTCTCTTACACTGGAGCTCCCTTATTAAATAAAGCTGCTCTGATAATCTTCTTTCTGTAATGCTGAATTTCAGAGAGCTACAAAAAAGTCTCTTATTAACAGCCATATTCCCTTTCCATACAGGAGAATCCTAGCTTTTGATAAAATAAATGAATACATTTTTAGATCTTTTCTGCAGAGGTGCAAGGGTGCAAGTCAAAACAGCAATTGGCACCTACAATAAAAAATCTACAGTGCGCCACAACCAGCAAGGCTTGTTTTGCAATGACTGCCTCACAGCAGTAATATAGGAACTGAAAACAGATGAGAGAAAGAAAAGAACACAAGCAAAAATACCAGATTAAAGGTTTTTCCCTTCATTTGATGTTTGGTATGAGTGGGATTCAGAGGCATGAGGGAGTGGGGGCAGAGAGGATGGAACATATTATAAAGGTCAACCTTCAGGGTTTCCTGGCAATTACCCTCTCAGGTAGGATGGGAAATAGAAAAAGAGTGAATCCCCACTGACTTCACAGATACAGGGGATCTACAAAGTGGGGAACCCCCAACTGCACAGCAGAAAGATGATTCCCCTGGAGGTGCTACCCCTCACTCTCTCTGAGCTGTCCAGCTTTTACATGGTGCTGCTAATAGACACAACTTTTCAGGGACTCTGTTTAGAACAAGGGTTGGAGCAGAGGCCAATGAGGACAAGTGTGGTTGGTTATGGCATTTCATTTGTACTTTCAGTATAAACGCTTCTCCCCCTCTTCCTATTTTTGTATTCCCTCACTTTACATCTCTGCAGCCCATATAACCCAGAGATGAGGGCTGGAGAAATCCTAGGTCCCAATGTGAGGACTTTTTACACATATTATCTAATGCAGCAGTTCTCAAACTTTTTGGACTTGTGCACCCCTCCATAATTTTTGTGAACTGAGTGGTGCCCAATTTGAAAAATGACTTTATATACTACAATGCTTAACTCCTTGCAGAGGGGCTAGGCAATAGGGTAGGAGATTGGCCAAGCAGACACAAGCCTGAGTCTGCATTTATCTGCCTATTTCCTCACACCTCAGCACATCCTTCAAAGGATCCGGTAGCGGACAAGGGTGCTGTAGCACCCTGGCTGAGAATCACTGATCTAATGACTATTTAATGCAAAATGCATGAACAATCAATGAAGCAGAGATCAGAACCAAGACCCCAGCATCTCCTAGGGGATTGCTCTCATTTTTAGGCCACAGAATCATATTCCCTTGTTTATTCCCTCCTCTGGTCTGATGAGTCTTACGTTCCTTTCTAAACAGTGAGTCAGCTTCAATAAGCCTAGTTTTAACCTTTGGCTTCATAATTCAGGCACTCACATAGGAGATGGGAGGTGCAGGTTCGAACCCTCTCAGGTAGTTTAGAAAATGCTATCCATAATTTTTAATGGTATCTAGGAACATACATTCATTTTCTTTGTGCATATCATATGCCTCCTGAAGTCAAAACCTAGCAACTGCTAAACAAGTAACCCATTGCCTTGCCTTCTTTACAGCAGGGAAATTTTCTAAAATTTCCACATGGCTGTCAATACTGATTCATCGTAACTCGTGGTGGCAATGTTGTGAAGCTTTCAGTAAATGAAAAGACTGTGGCTGAGGCACTTATAATGCTGTGTCATGAAACCTGGCTCAGAGCAGTTTTAAGCAAAACCAGTACTAAAAAGGTTGCTGTAGTCAGGAACCTGTACTCCAGCGCTCCAATGGGGCTAACAATGCATGAGCTGAACTGGTGTTAGCAAAAGAGAGAAAGCTTGAGAACATTTTCCTAATATAGATAAGTCTGGAGAGTTTAGGATTCATTCTGCCCCCAAAACTAAGTAATATAATTATCTAAATATCAGACAACAGACTTATCTTAATGTGTACCTGGCCAGGCAACCTGCATCTAAAACTGTATTTACTTAGCAAGGAAACACCACTACCTCAATAAATTGGTATGGTACTGTATTTGCTCACATACAGTTTGCTCATGTTTGCCAGGATATAATACACACAAGGCAAAATGAAGGAAAAAAAAGATCTTTCCTTGTAGATTTCATAGACATTAGGCCTGGAAGGCACCCAGGAAGTTCATTGAGTCCAGCCCCCCTCCCGAAGGGCAGGAAGTCAGCTGGGGTCATAGGATCCCAGCAAGATAAGCATCCTATTTACTCTTGAAAGTGTTCAATGTAGGCTCTTGAACCACCTCCGCTGGCAGACTGTTCCAGACCTTGGGGGCTTGGACAGTAAACAAATTCTTCCTTATGTCCAGCCTGAAACCGTCTTGTAGTAGTTTATGACCGTTCAACCTCGTCATCCCTTGGGGTGCTCTGGTAAACAAACGTTCCCCCAGATCCTGGTGGTCACCCCGATAAATTTATAGGTGGCCACCAGATCACCCCTGAGCCTGCACTTTTCCAGGCTAAAGAGCCCCATGTAGCAGGTAATTGAATTATAGCAGCTAGGGAGCCAAGCACCTCATTGTTCTGTTCCCTGTGGATTGCTGCAGGTTTTAATTTTAGTTTTACCTGTAAGTGGCAGAACCTGCCCTTACCATATTTTTTCATATAATGCACACTCCAGTTTCCAGCAGCTGTTTTTTTGGGGGAAGGTACATGTTGTAAGAAAATACAATATTTCTAGTGTCCCTCCTTTCAAGACAAGATGTAGACCTGAGTTATATTTGGAAGCTGGGTTTTTTCTTCCAAAGTTATTTTTAATTTTTCTTCCTTTTAATTTCCTTCCATTCTAGCTGGAACCTCTCAGCACAAGGCCTTAGACACCCCCCATCCCTTTCCCTTTGATTCTGGAATCACATTCACAGCCTTAATTGGATATAGAAACAATTGTTTTATTCCTAGGATTTGTTGGAATAACTGGGAAAAAATGGTAAGTATTAATGGATTGAAGTCAGACCATTAGGAGGCTTAGAGCGGGGTTTCACAGGGGTCTGCTCTTGGCCTAGCGCTGTTTAAGATTTATATTAATTGTTTGAATGAAGGAGTAGAGTTTACTGGTCAGATTTTCAGATGACAAAACTGGGAGGGGTTATAAATACTCCGAAGGATAGGAATAGTATTCAAAGGGTCTTGACAAGTAGGAGAATTGGACACTAGAAAAAAATACAAATCAGTGCAGACAAATGTAAGGAGCTACACTTCACAAAGAAGAAACAAATGCTAAAATAAAGCGGATAGATGGCTCAAAAGTAGTATTGGTGAGAAGGATCTGAGGATTACAATTGACCACAAATTTAACATGAGCCATCAATGTGATGCTGTTGCAAAAAAACAAATGAAATTTTGACTTGTATTAACAAAAACATGAGATGCAAGACATGAAGTAAGAGTACCTCTCTACTCAGCACTCAAAACTGGATGCAGTACTTAGAGTTACTCACTGCATTATAAAAATAAATAAAGATATAGATGATCCAGAGGCAAGTGAGTAAGACAAAAAGGAATTGAAATGTGCATCGTACAAGGAAAAGTTGAAGGAACTAGATACATTTAATAAGAAGAAAAGAGATGGGGGGGCATGATAGCAATTTTCTAATGTCTGGAAGGCTGGCACAAAGAAGTTGGAGAAAAATTACTCTCCTCCCCCTGCCACCTTAGCACTAGACAGTGGGTTTAAACTGCAGCAAAAAACAGATTTAAATAAAATTTCAGGAACTACTTCCTACAGTAGGAACAGTAGAAAGACACTGAGATAATGGAACCAGCTGTCCAGGGAAAATGTAGAATCTCCTTCATTAGCGGTCTTCAAGAAGAAACTGGACAGGCATCCGTCTCGGATGATTTACAAACACTGCATCCTGCACCTGTGCAGGTGGTCCGGAATATATAACACTTGGAAATCCCATCTCAATTTATGGTTTTGTAGTAACAGTTAACAAGTAAACAACTAAATACTGTAGTACCTTTCTCTAATAATCTTGCAGCATTCCATCAACTCTGTGAACTGAATTCTTTACCCACTAGTAAAATGCAGGGACCTCAGCGATGTAGGAAACCAAGTGTTTACTGGTATATAACCACAAAGCAAGAGTTCACAGGATCCAAAGGAAAAGACTCCATAACATCTAAAATGAAAGGAAAATTTAGGGAGGAAGAATAAATAACCAGGGAATGAGGATGTCGTTGGAATTAGCGGCCCCACTCTTTTGTGACAGCCTGGTGCACTAGTTGTGCTGACAGCAAAGGTTCAGGACTGTAACTGCATGTTTCATCTCAAGAACTACGCAGTACACATTTGCCATACCTACCACCTAAATGCATCAAATGTTCCTATCCTTACAACATAAGAATATAAGAACTGCCAAAGATAGAAGAAGCATATAGGAAACATGCCATATGTAGAATGATTATTTCCCTGCCTGACCCTTCTAATCACTATCAGTAGGTTGTACTCCTGACTGTTGTGTTTAATTGCTTTTGACTGACTTGTTCTCCACCAACTTATCTGCCAGCACTTGCTTTTTAAATCTAATTAGGCTCTTGTCTTCCTCAACATCCCATGACATGAAGTTCCATATATTGATTATTACATAATGGAGCACTTCCTTTTGTTTAAATCTGCAGTCTGATCAGGTGCCCCCTAGTCCTGGTATCATGAGACACTAAATAAGAGTTCTCCACTCACTTTTCCCACATCTTTTACAATAACATATCCTTTCCCCTCAAATCATTACTTTTTTCTAAGCTGAAGAGTCCCAATCTTTTCAGTCTTGCTTCATGTGAAAGCTGTTTCATACCTCCGGTATACTTTGTTGTCCTTCTCAATTATGTTTCTAGTTCTAGTATATCCTTTCTGATATGTAGTGACTAGAAATCCAGATGGTATACAAGTTGTGCTGCATCACAGATTTATATAATGGCATACAGATGTTTTCTGTTTTATTTTAAATTATTTTCCTAACAATTCCTCTAACATTCTATTTGCCTTTTTGACCACTGCTGCTCACTAAGCCAGTGTTTTCTGAGAATTCTCCAAAATGAGTCCAAGATCTCTTTCCTGGGTGCTATTAGTTAACTGAAAGTCCATCAGTGAATATGGATTATTAGGGCAATTTCCGGCCCCCCTCCCCCCACCATATGCATTACTTTGCACATATAACATGTTGTTTTACCTGCCACTTTATTGACCCTTCAGTCAATTTTGTGAGATCAATTTGTAATTCTTCACAATCAACTTTAGATTTGACTACCTGGAACAACCTTGCCACTTTATTATTAACCTGTTTTGATAACTTTAGCACAAGAAATCTGTCCTAGACTGGTGCTTTCATCATCACTCTCAAAAAGCTGAGTAATGGTGACTACTTAGAGCAGTTATTGTACATTAAATATATTGTCCCCATACATGATGTGAATTAAATAAAACTATTATTTAAACTCATAAATAATAAGTATTAACAGCCATGAAATATATCAAAGGTTTGTTCCATGGTCATTGCCCAACTGAAGTATAATAAACTGTTGTCATAATTAGCTGGATATTGTGTGTAATACAAAGCTAGTAATCCTTGTTAAATGTGGACTTTGCTGATCAGTGCATGTTTTCTTCTTACAATAACCAAATCTTAATTATTAAATGAAGATTTGAGAATCTTAAATGGAGTTAAATGAGCCAAGTTCTGTCAGTTTCAGGGAAAAAATTGCCTCATGAAACTCAGGGCAGATGATCCAAGTTTAAAAAGTGAAAGGAAGTAGTCCTGCCCTCACTATCCAGATCTGCCAAAGCTGAGAATAAAGGGCCCGGTGCTCTTTGGAAATTCATATAAAGATACCAGTAATGTCAATAGGATTACACTGGTATAAACTTGTGTAATAAAACCTTCCAGAGCCAGCTGGGTTCTTCTACTTTTCTGTCATTCTGGCAATAAAGACTTGCAACTGGGATCTAGCAGATTATTCTTTTGATGAAGACTGTGGAATAGACTCCAGTTAACGTATAGCTGCAATCAGGTTGGCATAGCTAAATGGAAAAAATGCTTATGTGTATCAGTATGATTAGCAGCTGTGACTAAGGCACAGAGGGAACAGATAAAGTCACTTTTTCTAAAGATTGTCATATTTAAATCAGAGTATTTAAGAAGAAGAGCATATAAGAGTATTACAAAGGTCTGCTGAATAATTCTTCAAATCATTAACAAATTAGTAAAACAAGCAGAAAAGCAAAAACACAGTTTAAACAATAGCAAAAAAACCACAACCCCACCCGGTACCTTATTTCCTTCTTTAGGACTCTTGTCAGAGGCAGCAAAACAATACAGATAAGAGCTCCAGAAACTTCTGTCTGCTACAGTGTCTGTCCTTACCCCGCTGTGAGCACTCAGGATAAAGAATGTTAAGGCATTCCCCATCCTCATACTTATGAGATCATTGTAGTGGGCACCCTGCATCCAACAGAACGCTTCCTCTTTCTGACTTCAAATTCCCCTTGTTGCAGACCAAGTTTAAATTCTCTCACGAATGCTGACTGCTTAGTTATGGCTGGTTTGCTTTAAAGTTTGATCTTCAGGACAGCTTCTCCTTAGCTTGTTATTATGAGGAAAAGAGGCCTATTAAAATGAGGCCTGTTGTATATAAGCTTCAATTTTCTTGATCTGAAAACTTTATTTGCTTAGTAATTCAGTCAAGGGGTGAACTTTATCCAGCCAGGATAAATAACATGATTTTTCCTTTCCCAATTCTGTGCTGGTAAAAGTCACCAAGAATAAATTAAGAAATGCTGAGAGAATAAAAATATGGCTGCCTGAGTGGGAAGTATGAGTTATGTAATAGATGGTAACGATGATTAAGTTATTGGTCACACTAGACCATAAAGGAAATGAAAAGGAACCAAAGTCTTTTGCACTCTTTTTCCCACGTGGATACATGGAGGTAGAAACTGAATCTATTAGGTCATTTTTGTTATTGCTCTCATAACTACATGAAGAGTACTCCAAGCATATGCAAAATATTATAAGATTAGGATTGCTAGTAAAAGTAGGACATTTGTAGAATGTTATAGACCAGCCTGAGGTCAAAGTACTCTCCTTACCCTGAATGGGACCACATTATCAGGATGCTGACTTCTCCTGGGCCTCCACAATACCAGAAATAGCTGATGCTCTTGCTGTCCTGAGACTGGCCCAAGGGAGGGAGAGAACCAATATTCTACAGGCCCAGCCAGTAGGGATGCCTGCCTATTGCTTATTAGTTTTTACTTTATACTCTTTGAGGTATGAATTTGAAATTGTGCGCGACCGGGGGTAAGAAGGTCACTGGGTATAAGTGATAGCATGCATATGTTATAATTGTTAGCAAACACTACTTTGAATCATCCCATGTCATTTCTGGATTATTCAAGTGCATTTGTGCAGGTGTGACCTATCAAAAATAGTATAACAGGGAGCCTTGGGCTCCTGTTACTTTAATGAGAGAAAAGGCAGCAGCTAGAACCCAGATGGCTGAACAGGGGCTAGCCACAGGAAGGAAGATAGTAAAGAAACACTGCAGCCTAGGCAAGAAGCTGCCCATTCAAGTGAAGGGGCGTACTTGCAGTCAGTTAGGAAAAATGCCTAGGGGGAGTTGGCTGCAAGAGAATAGGCAGCTAAGGAAATAGGCCCATTTGGTGGAGCCTAGCTCCCGCAGCAGGGGGGCTGCTAGAGTGTAAATCATAAACTGCCACGACAACTAGTTAATTTATTCAGTAATTGGATTTAATTTAAATTGCAAGGCTGATTTAATCATTGCATTGTTCAATTTTAGGTTGTTTAGTAAATATTATATTTTATTTTTATTAGTATTTTAATTTAAATATGCTTATTACTTTGCAATAAATTCTATTAAAACATACAAAACAAAATGTTCCGTTCAAAATAGCAATAAGGGTCACTAAGCGTAGAAGATCAGAGGTTACCAGAGTAAGCTGTGTTTTCTCTCAATTTTCTGTTTGAAAAAGTACTGTTTAGTTTTTTATTAACCCAGTGTCTGGTTTAGTAGCCCTCATGAAATTATTGAAATTCAGTTCTATATCTATCCCTGCAAGTGAGATCAGCCCAGGAAAAAATGTGTGAAGTAGCTCAAACTGAAAAAGAGAAGTAGCCTGCTATGAATGAAAAAGGGGAAGTTCTTATCTTTGGTCTGACAAACAGACAGGGAGCTATAATTTGTTTTGAACTCTATAGCTTCTTGAGAAAACAGCAGTAAGAATAATTTCCTAAGTTATATTGTTTAAAAATTAATTGGAGGTACTTCAAAATGTTTCCTAAACAAGTCCCACATAACCTAAGAGTTTTGCTTTCTTTATTTTTGCCTTGAAGTTAGTCTTGAGCTACAGGTTAATAAAAGCAGGGGAGCTGTCACTGTCTGTGAGAGACTTCAAAGACCTGTCACCGAGTGACAAGATGGAAAACTGCTAGACACTGCACCTACAATATTCAAGTTGTGAGTGATGGACTTTTTAAAATTACCTATCTACCTAGCATTATGACTTGCATCCAATGCTCCAAAACTGTATCGGCTTTAGTTTTTCAGTTTACTCAGACCCGTGATCATGAGTCAGGCATCTTGTCTGCAGTGACGTACTACTTCTTTATATCATGTGGGTTAGACTCGGTAATAGTAGGATTCAGTCCATCCAACACGGAGAAATGATATTACTCATTGACAGAACACCCTTACCTAGCCCGTTACCTTTATACAACTGGTACTCTAATGTGCATGGGTGACTGGTGCCTTCTGAGTCTGGGGGGGGCACCAGCGGGGCACGACCAGGGTGGGGAGGGATCCTCCAGTGGCCAGTTGCTAAGCATGCTGGTGGCATGGTGGTGGCAAGAGTGCTGGCACTTCCACTGCTGGCAGTTCTGCTGCTGACATGGCACCAGCAGAGCCAATTTTACGTGGGGGGCACAAGCCAGAGTGCTTGTTGTCAGGGGGGGCATCAGCACTCTCTGGGGGGAAGGGCTATGCCCCCCTCCAAGTGTCACCTATACTAATGCAGATTTTATTGTTATCTTGCTTATGATTCTGTATTGTTGAATCAGATGTATGTTGAGAAGCAGCGAACATAAAAGTTCACTTCACATTCATGAGATAACCCATCAATATACACCCCTGCATCCAATTCTTTAGGAAAATTTTGTGCTGGATTGCCTTAATGTTTTCTGCTTGCAGAGCTAAAGTCTATTTTAAAATCCACTTGTTGCTGACTTGTCCTTCTGATACTTTACTGTGTACTGTTGTTCATCTTTTGAATTTGAAGATGACCATGACATCACTGGTTGGTTTGGTTTCTGTGAACATGTGAGTGGCTGATGAGGCCACTTTGTGCTTTGAACTTTTTCAAACAGAAAATTGAGAGAAAACACAGCTCGCTCTGGTAACCTCTGATCTTCTAGGCTTAGTGACCCTTATTGCTATTTTGAAAGGAACATTTTGTTTTGTATGTTTTAATAGGATTTATTGCAAAGTAATAAGCATATTTAAATTAAAATACTAATAAAAATAAAATATAGCATGGCACACTAAGCAAGAGATGCCGCTTCAGCTTGCTTGATCAATAGTGGATGTGCTGTTGTTGCAAGACTTACGTGCTTTGCGATTTGGCTCTGGCTCAGCAGTTCTTTTCCATTCATAGACCGTAGCTCCAGTATGAATGGGGCTTTGCCAGGTGAAACAATCATGAGCAAGATCTTTCCAAGACTTTGGGTCAATGTTAGTGTAAATGTTTTATTTTATTTCTGTATAACTGCCGCGCGGCACTCTCACATTTATGTGACCTTGTAGTTTTGGCTTTAAATCAAAATGAAACCTTTTTATTTTCCCACGCTTGTATTAAGCTACACATGCGTATTTTGTAAGTTTCATTTCTTATCTATAAGTGTCATTCCTGCAGAAACGAAACTTATGTAGAAAATCTACCTAGTAACTATTATGCAAAAGAAACTATCCTATCCCTGTATGCTTAGCTTATATCATAGTTAGTGTCAAGAGGCAGTCCAACCAACATCTATAAAAGAGGCATAGAGGCAGGAAGTAGCAGAGACGATGACTGGACAACCCTTCAGCCTTGATCACCCTGTAGCCAGTCCTCAGCCTCCCTGCCTGGGCGTATCCCAGCGAAAACCAAGGCCTCGAAAATCTGACAATCGACAATGATTCACCGTGTTACAGTTTTGTTATCCACCATCCCGTTCATGAGCTGTTGACCAGCCCTAGGACTAACTAGTGAGTAGCCGCACCTATCCCACAAGGGGTGGAAAGCAAGGGCTCGCTAGTGAACCCTGTGGGCCAACAGACCCCCTTTGTATCTGGCATACTGTAACTGAAGAAACATCGGAGACTCCACCTCTTGACTGCCTCTCTTCGTAGCTTAGACAGCATATCTACGCTTTCTATACTTATATTTACTGCAACTCCGTTCCAGCCGGTCTCCCCTCTTATTCGTAAGAGGGTGAGGCCAGGTGAGTGAATAAAACAAATTTTTACTTTACCTTATATTTACTCCGTAATAACTTCTACCACTAACACCCTATCTCAATGAACTGTTGACCAGTTCTGGGACTTAAGGAGTTGGCAGCCGCACCTAGCCCATCGGGTTAGAACGCAAGGGCTTACTCCGGAACCCCGTGAACCAACAGACATCCTACAAACTTATTACAGAAAACTAACAACTTACTCTAACTTGTCTACTTGCGCTAACTCAGCGAACCTCGAAGGCGGTCATAAAGCTACCTCCAATTCTGCCCCACAAGCTGTGCGCTTGCCCACTCCGTAAAGCCCGCAGCTCCCCAAGTGGTGCTGGAATCGCTAGCCCGGCATTCCGCCACATGGCGTCATGAACAGGATCACAAGTAGACGACCAGGCCATGCTAGTCTGCATGAGTCCCTGGCGACTGGGACACCGTTTGCCCCCACAGACCTCTGATGATCTGTGGAATCATCTCGCCTACCATGAGGCAGGCAATAGCGACCCCGAAACACACATCTCCGGTCACATTTGGGTGAACGGGCCAGAGAGTAAAATCTGGACATGCTCGCTAGCTGCTGCTGCCCTGGGGTGTGTAATGGCCGCCCCCAAAGTCATGTTCTCCCCAGTAAACGCAGGGGGAAACGGAGCCCTCCCTGGCATTCTTCCTTCTAAAGGAGACGCGTTGCCAGCCAGCGACGAACAGGCCTCCATCTTAGGGCTCCTTCATAATGCCATAGGAAGACACCCCTCCAACCAAGTCAATCCCCAACAAATACCTGAAACCGGAAAAGCTTATGATAGTCTAGTCCGCTGCCGTCGCGAACTAGAAGCCGAGAGGGGAACTAAGAAAAGACCTTTTAGTAAAGCTGAATTTACACCCGGTAAAGCGGTAGAAGTTTTATTGTGGCACTTCATAAATGCCGTAGGAGCTATAGGAAACTTAGAGTCGCAGCTCCACACAGCATGCCGCAACGCCACAGAACTAGTAGCAGCGAAGGCATCTGGCATACTAATCAACCCGGAAGAGAGCCCCGAGTACTTAAAGGAGGCAGAGCCACATCCATGCTGCCTCCCAACCGCTCCGGAATACACACCCACAGAGTGCAAAGAAAAAGAACCACCCCCTTATTCGGAGCCCAACCCTCCAACTATCATCACCACCACGGAGCCCGACCCTCCAGCTGTCGTCACCACACCGCCATGAGCAATTTATCCATTATTGCCGCCAGCAACTCCGCCGTCAAATGTTTTACCCGTCACCACCCACAAAATCACTACAGAAGAGCAAGAGGGGGAAGGAGAAAACGACGAGAAAACAATTGAAAAATTTGAGAAAACTGTTGTCGTCTTCCGGACACGAAACCGCAGCGAGCTTAGAGAACTTTATGTTGACACTGGTATACTATCAGGCGAGACACCCATTACTTGGCTTGGCCATTTAGTCCTAGAGCATGGGGCAGAGACTCTTGATAAAGCAGAAGTGCACTACCTAATACAACAGTCAACATGAAGAGGGGGAACATGCATCGACACAGCTCTAATCGACGATCAAGATGAACTACCCCTGTTGTCCCCTGCTTCGCTAGCTGCAGGAGGAATTTCATGTTGCGCTTATAGAGCACATGAAGGAGATGCAAGCAACCTTAGAAGACCATGAGCACTACAGCTCGTTTATGCAATGGTTGGGTGCTCATTCTTACAGTGGAATCCAAAGGAGAATCCCATAGATGGAGTCAGACTCAAAAAAGAAGATGATAACTGGCCACATAAACATTTACTAGATCCCGGCAAAGTACCCATCACACTTGGGGGAGTAGAAGAAGCATACCAAGTGTATGGAATGGTATTCGGACAAGCAGCACGCCTCACCATGCTCGCCTCAGTAGGAAAACCATGTAGTACCGTGTTAAGCCTACAACAGCAATTTGGATCCCCATCGGATCGGGAGTCCGATCATCAAATGTTCCCAGTCAAAGTTCCTCCCACAAATGCAAACTCTCAGGTCCTTATGTCCCGGGGAGACGGAGCGGAGCTTACCCGCGGCAGCGGCGGAGCCCGAGCGGGACATTCGCCGCTTGTTTACGCCGGAAGCCGGTGATAAAAGCGGCCGTCGAGGAAGAACGGGGGCGGGGCCCGGAGAGAGGACTCTCTGCTGTGGAGGTGGAGGATCCCGGAGGGGAGACAACTCCGCACCAGGCGGGAGTGTGGACCCCGGTGGGGAGTGGCCGCCCGCCCAGGCAGAGGGAAGGACATCTGTGGCAGCCGGGCCCAGTACCATGAGCGGGGAGCGGCGGACCGGCCCGGAGGACGAGGATTCTAGCGACGGAGAGTTCCGGGACTGTGAACACCCAGCTTGCGGGACTTGCAGGTCTGGGGTCAGGGCGTGGGCCCGGGAGGGCACCGACGAGGCACGGTAGGGCCTAGACTGGTGCCGGACACTAGTGGCCAGGAACCCGGTGAGCAGTATCACCGGGAAGGTACAGGCAGAGGGCTTGGTGTTAGCTGGTTAGGTTTCTCACCTTAGACGAGGAACCCGGTGAGGAGTATCACCGGGAAGGTCCGGGCAGGGGCCCAGGGAGGAAGCCAGCTTTGGCCGGGACCCGGTCCTGGAGCCCTGGGCCCGGGGTGCCTGAAGATAAGGGTCGGCGGGGCTGGTGAGGCAACCGGCCTCGGGGATCAGGAGCCGGGGCTGTGGAGTAACCAGGAGCCATCCTACTGAACCTAACAGCAAGTCGTGGCGGGCGAGAACCAGGGCGGGAACCTGATGATCCAACGTCTACTATGGACCAATGGCGTCCCAGGGTGAATAGCGGCACCCTCCCACCTCAAGCCGCTATTCCTAAGGGGGTTCACCGCCACCCCCTTCCAGCCTGGCGGTCACACCTTATAACCCAAAAACAATGGACACCACCTGATGAACAACAGCCACTACAGGCCCAAGGGCCACCCACCCGAACGCCTCTAGAGCGAGCAAGATTTGGATTTTTATTAGGACAATCTGGAATCGAGAAGGCCACCCTATGGAAACTCTCAGAAGAGGAACAGTTAACCCTTGCCATCAAGCTTGGATGGGACCCCAACCGCCAACCGAAGCCAAAAAACGAGTAGCAGCCACCGAGGCCATAAACTTCGGTGGCAACTTTTAACAACTTCAGGATCCGCGTCCCTATATCACCTTACCTATTAGAGACCTGTCTTCACCCACTAAAGCTAAAGACATCAAATTTTTATTGGACACGGGTGCACAAATTTCTGTCATCCAACCGTCAACACCCCATATCTTACTCGACGGCAGAATACACGTACAAGGCCTAAATTCCACCGCCAACGTCTCCACAGCCTGTTATATACATCATACAACAGGAAAGCCATTCACCGCCGCAATAGGAGATGTCAATTTACTCGGCATTCCTGAAATTCTCAAGTTTCAACTCAAGACGGCACTCCTACAAGCATTCCCAATTATCTCTTACAAGGCACCAAGCATCATGCCACATACGCCAAAAATCACCAACCAACTGTCATGGCGTTATACGCCAATCCCTACAAAAGCACATCTCCAAAGCTCACTTCAAAAGCTTCTTAGTGAATTGCAATTGGCAGGCTGCATTTCTAAAATTTCACATGCTAAGTTTTTGTCACCCGCGTGGGGTATTGCGAAACCTGGAGACCCTAATCAAGCCCAACTCATAGTCGACTACCGCTGCGCCAACAAGCAAGTAAAACCTCTATCGCAGCCTAGCCCCAAGACACTACTACAGACTCTAAGCGAGATGATAGCCTATCAGGCAACTCCCTGGTTTGGAAGTACCCTAGATCTCAAAAACATGTTCTTCTCCATCCCCATCATTGATGATGTCGGAATACTCAACATGTGTGTAAACGGACAAATGTTCAAATGGAACATCTGCCCCCAAGGATACTGCAATTCACCAGCGGTAGCCACAGCAGCCATCAACAGCACCCTTGAGGCCTTCACTACACCTGGTGACATCCAAATCTGGAGTTAGGTAGACGACATTGCCATCATGGGCAGGACTCCAGAAGCAGTAACCCAAACTACAGAAAAACTAATACATCACTTACAAGCCCACGAATGGACTGTAAAATGCAAAAATCTCAACTCACAGCAAAGCCACACATTTCCTTCTTTAGTGAAGTATTCGATTATGAAACTCGCAAAGCAACAACACACACAACTCCACCCATCCCCTGGGGCAAAGGTACTACCCCAACGAGAAAAGAAATTCAACAACTTCTAGGCCAACTAAACTGGCATAGAGCTCATGTTCCAACAAGTTATTTAGAAGTCATTGCATGCCTACATCAGCAACTACGCACTAAAGCTAACACCTGAAGTATATGGGACCCCATCCACGACTATGATAAGTTACAAGAACTCTTAAAGGCCACCTCAACTACAATCCTCCACAGTATTACCCCAACTAATCCATAACTGTTACCCTTGGACATACAAGTCAAATACTCTGGGCAACTGGCACTACCAGCATCAACAAACTAGTATTCTCAACCTACAAGGCTCTGCAACTGTCTCAATATTGATATGGAGTCACAGGAACCCTTTTACTAGCATCCCAGCTGACCACAACCACCTATCCCAACATTTCTACAACTACCGGAACTCTCATCGGATCAGGCGTCACACTACTTCCACTTCTCACTCCTGACTGACCGGACCCAACCTTTCACGGCCTATGTGCCACCTAACAAGAATTAATACAAGTCTTTCATTTTCACTTCCACCATTGGAAGACGAAAGAGGCGCCAGCAAGTGCAACGCCTTCCCTTCATCATCAAAACCCTTCACTAATGTACGGCACTATTCTACCTGCCTGGATAGCATCAGATGGAAGTACAGCCCATGGCGGAGCACATGGATTCTTCTGTAACCCGTGTCAATACACTGAAGTAGAGCCTGCAGCCCCACCTCCAAATGCACAACTCGAAGAACTCCTCGCATTCAAAGGAGTCCTCCAACACTGCTTAGACTCCCATAATGTCCGTGAACCTGTCCCTGTAATAGCTATTGACTCTCAATACATCTACAAAATATTAACCGGACAGGCACAAGCCACAGAAAACCAACCCCTTTGGAATACAATCTTTGCTATATTGCCTCATTTTAAAACCATACCTCTGCTGCAACACACCTGCTCTCACCGAGCGGATACCGACCCAGTCCACGCCCACATCAACGCCGTGCTACAAGACCCAGAGAAGCGTGCAGAAGCCATCAAGAAAACAGCAAATCAACCACAACAAGTTGCAGCAGCCATTCTCGCCAAAACAAATATCAATAACCAACACTTAATACAATGGCTACATGAGTTCTGGAGCCACCCCAGCCCCAAAAAGGCCCATCTCAAATGGAAGCGAATAACCGCCGGGACACCACCATTCACCATCACACTTCAAGATTAGAAAACACAGAGTCAAACCTGTTACATATGTAACAAAGTCAAGGCCATGCCAACCGCATCAGCTAAACAAGCATTTGGCCCAAAATACTTTCCCCCAGGAAAGACGTGGCAAGTCAACCTCATGGGACCACTCCCTGGAGTCAAACGTCAGGCCAAGGTGTTAGTCCTAGTCGATCTAGGCACCAGACAACTACAATGCATTCCTCTTACAAAG
>NW_017728931.1:7601343-7602743 GCF_001723895.1 Crocodylus porosus
TCACTCTTTACCCTGAACCATTTAATTTATCCGATTGGTTCTCCCAAATCTCACTAAGCCCAAAAACTTCCACAGATATATTCTTAAGAGAAACTTTCGGTTCTATTAACTATTCTTGGCCACAAAATTTTACACTTGCTAGCCTGTCCTCTGAACCCACTGAAACGAATTGCTTTTTTAACGAAACCCCATACACTTGTTCAGCTACCCCCTGGGGAATACACCCTAATGGTAACGATTGGTCCCGACCAGACCAGTCTCTCACATGGAACCCTCACTTAGTTACTCCACCACGGTACCTCGACCTTACGCCACATAGTCAAGCTACTGTATCTGTAGTCACTTTATCCCCTCTTATCCAGCCAATACCCTTAGTAAAATGAAATAATTCTCTAGCTGTAAATTTAACTCAACCAAGTCCCTTCGGAAATGATTTCTGGTTCAGATTTTATTATCCCACGTTACGAGCAATATTGTTAAACGCTGCCTGCCATAGCATCACACTCCCAATAAAGCAGCCCAGCCCCCGGAACGAACAAGACTCGCTTTTCCTTTTCCTGGACGGTGCTCAGAATTATCCACCCCAGCACCAATAGACCTAGCCTGGGCCTGTTCTAATGGAAAAGTACATACAGCCTTACCTGCCACCCTCTGCGCCGTACAATGTTTTTTTTGCATCACTTTTATTCTGCCCACCTTTAAAAGCATCTACTGTTTACCCACCGAGTCTTCATATAAAACATAGGCAAACTAGATCACGTGTGCCGGTATGGAGTTCCCTAACCCATGGAGAGAAGGTAACCCAAGCTCTTAGTTGGGCCACCGAAGGCCTATTTGTTTGGGGAATCGGTATGACAAAAACCAGCATTGCCCTATCCCAATTAGCTGAAGAAGTAGAATTATTAGCGAACTGCACAGCTGACAGCCTTTCTCTCTTTAACCAACAGTTACAGGCCACCTCCCAAATGACTATTCAAAACCGCCTTGCGTTAGATGCCTTATTACTCCAACATGGTGGCCTATATCAATACCTCAACCTATCTAATGATCTATGTTGTATTGCAATTCCCAATGTTTCCATTCCACTCAACCAACAAGTCGATAGCATTCGTAAAATAGCCACCCGTGTCAATGGCATTGCTGGCATTGGCAACAGCTTACTTTCTCAAGTCTTTAACGCGCTAGGCTTTAATATCTCATCTTGGCTATCTAACTTACTTTCAGCACTTCTCTTATTATTCATACCTATCATTATCTTTTTATGCATTTGTTCTTGTATTGTAAAGTATATCCAAAATCGTATAAACTCTGTAAGTGCCTTCATCTACACCAAACTTCCCAATGAACTCAACAAAGAAAAAGATCCGTTCACTATCAACCCATTTCTAAATGAAACCACT
>NW_017728931.1:7603544-7609752 GCF_001723895.1 Crocodylus porosus
GTTGACCAGTTCTGGGACTTAAGGAGTTGGCAGCCGCACCTAGCCCATCGGGTTAGAACGCAAGGGCTTACTCCGGAACCCCGTGAACCAACAGACATCCTACAAACTTATTACAGAAAACTAACAACTTACTTTAACTTGTCTACTTGCGCCAACTCAGCGAACCTTGAAGGTGGTCATAAAGCTACCTCCAATTCTGCCCCACAAGCTGCGTGCTCGCCCGCTCTGTAAAGCCCGCGGCTCCCCAAAAGGTGCCGGAATCGCTAGCCTGGCATTCCGCCACAGTTAGAACTTCTTCAAGGGTGACTTGAGGGAATCCTTGAATTGTTTCTTCTGGCCTCCCTGAGAGTGCTTTCCCTCTTTTAGCTGGCCACAGAAAATCTTCTTTGGCAGTCAGTCATCTAACATCCTGGTGACAAGGCCTGCCCATCTCATCTATAATTTAATCAAAAGAGTGTGGATACTTGGAATGCCTGCCCATGTGAGAACCTCAGTGTCTGGGACATTGTTTTACCATTTTATACTCATCAGTTTCCTCAGACAGCCCATGTGAAAGTGGTTCAGCTTCATAGCATGGCATCTGTACACTGTCCAGGTTTTGCATGCATACTTCAGGACTGGAAATACAATAGCTTTGTAGACCTTCAGTTTTGTTTGTTGATTGATGCCTCTGCACTCCCACATATTTGCATGTAGTCTGCCAAAGGCCACACCTGCTTTGGCAATTCTGGCATTAGTTTCATAATTGATGTGAACTGCACATTACTAAGTACTGCTGAGATAGGTGAACTTGTCTGCTGCCTGGAAGGTTTGGCCATTCACTATGATGGTAGGCTCCACTCAAGGCTTTCCTGGTGCAGGCTGGTATATCACTTCTGTCTTAGTGTTGATTGTCAGACCAGAGTTGTCACAAGCTGAAGAGAAGTGGCCCATACTCTGCTGTACGTCAGACCCAGATTTGGCAATTCAGGGGATAGTCATCAGCAAACAGAAGACCACAAGTGGTCTCTTCCTTTAACTTTGTCTTCGCCTTTAGTCTCCTCAAATTGAAGAGCTTGCCATCAGTCCAGTATCTGATATCAATCCCAGCGTCAGTCATGAAAAGCATCTGTAAGCATGGTTGATGTCACAGGAGCACTTGGGTGCCCTGTTCCTATGAAGGAATAAGGGCTGCTGAAGCTCCTTGAGACAGCACAGGTGTTGGTTCCCGGAGCAGCCAGGCTGGTCACATGACCAGAAGGGGGCAGGGCCAGGCCTTTATAAACAGCCCAGGCCAAAGCCAAGATGCAGTTTCCTTCTGGCAGCCTGAGGTGCAGGAGCTCTGCAGGAGAGCCAAGTAGAGCAGAGACAAGCGGTGCAGCCTGAGCACCCAAGGGGCTGCACCATGGTAAGGGTGGAGAGAACCCTGACTGGGAGGCCTTTGCAAGAGAGCCAGGTGGGCCTGGATCCTATGCTTTAGCCAGGAGGCTTATTGTTGCGTTACAGCCGATTGGCTTATGGTTCTGTTTAGTTATTGTTATACTGGAGGTCCGGGCGAGGCTGTAAGGGTGGAGGAGGCCTCATCAGGAGCTCCCCAGGGAGATGGGGTGCTCCCAGCACCAGAGAGGGGTTCTGTATTGCGGGGCGGCTAGGCCCCCAGCCCCAGAAGGGTGAGCAGATTGAGGAGCCCGGGGAGGGCACGTTTAGTGAGAGGAAGCCCAGCGTGGGTGTAGGTAGAAGCCCCAGTGGGGTAGGACCCAGAGAAAGGTGTCAAGGGGGCCAGGTAAGGCTAGGGCCACCTGAGCCCCAATTAGGAAGAGTCCCCAAGGGGCTCCACAGTGGTGGGGGCCCTGGGGCCCGTGAGGGCACCATAGTAGGGGTGTATTACCCCAGCCCTGACAAGGTGCACAGTGCCGGCGAGGGCACTGTAGTTTGGGGTGTAATACCCCAGCCCTGAGAAGGGGCAAAAAGAATTTTAGGGGGCCAGGCACGGCTAAGGCCACCCGAGCCACCTTGCAAGGAGCACCTGTGAGAAGCCCGAGGGGCTTGTGTTAGGCCCAAGGGGGGGGGGCACACAGGAAGAGAAGCCCAGGGTAGGGTGCTACTATAGAGACGAACCCGGAGAGGGCGAGTCCGCGATTATAGAGAGCCCGGACAGGGCGAGTGCGTGGAGGGACAGGCCCCAGTGGGGGCACCGTCTGTACGTGGACAGGCCCCAGGAGGGGCGAGTATATTGAGCGGACCCCAGGAGGGGGGCAGGTATAATTAGTAGGCCTGAGAGGGCTAGTGGATAGAGGGGCGCCGGTTGCGTGACAAGCCCAGGGGCGCCAGTAGAGGGGCGCCAGTTGCGTGACAAGCCCAGGGGCGCCAGTGAAGGGCGCATACAGGAATCTGACCAGATAACGTCCGGTACATCTGCGAGGCTTGGGGTGTGCTAAAGGGGAGGTTGGAGGCACGCATAGCCCATAAGGCTGGGGTGCAGCAGGTCACTCCGTACGGAAGGGGGGACAGTGTAAGCATAGCACGGTGTCCAGGGTGACAAGAGGCAGCCTCCCTTCTAGAACCATATACCAACAAGATGTGGTGGGCAAGTAAGAGGGTGCTGGACCGTCTACTTAGCATGGCAGGGGGTGCTAGAGAGATCATGGCCTCTCCTAGGCCCCACTCTGTGACAGTTGACAACATCATACTGAAGAGGGTTGGGGCCAACACACCACCCTGCTTGACTCCACTGGTGACTGGAAATGGTTCAGATGGCTCACTGTCATCCACAATGCAAGGGAGCATGCCAAACCATTGTGATGAATTTCTCTGGGCAACTGAATTTTGCCATGATCTTCCAAAGGCCCTCCCGACTGACTGTATCAAATGCTTTTTCAGGTCAATGAAAATCATGTACAGGTTTGAGTTCTGTTCCTGGCATTTCTTCCTGAAGCTGATGAGCTGCAGACACCATGTCTATAGTCACGTGTCCTTTCTCAGGCAGGAGCTCTTGTTCAGTGTGTTGCACAAGGTGATTCAGCAGAATTCTGGTGAGGATTTTGCCAGCTATTGACAGCAAGGAAATGACCTGATGGTTGTAAAAGCAGAAAAGCAATAGATAATCCTGCAACAAGTGGACAATGGATGCATCCTTGTATCCTTGGGGTATAGTTAGTTGCTTGAGTCCACATTGACTGGAAGAGTTCAGTCAGTTTCAGAGCCATGTGCGAGCCTTTGGCCTTGTAGACCTTGTCTGTTCTAGGTGCTTTGCCATCTGATAGCAGATTGATTGCTTTCACAGTCTCAGTTAGCATTGGAGGATCAGGAAGAGATAAGTTAATGTCTACCTGGGGCAGCTAATCAATTGCCTCCTCACTAATAGATGATTGTTGATTTGGGGATGTTGTTGAAGTGTTCTGCCCATCTTTGCAGTATCTTTTCTTTGTAAGTGAGCAGTGTGGTGCCACCAGCACTCAGTATTGGAGATGTTTCTGATAACTCTGGCCTGTAGATTCCCCTCAGAGCATCATTGACGTTATTCATATCATTCCTATCTGCATAGGACTGAATCTCATCTGCCTTGTTCCTCAGCTATGAGTCTTGCATCTGAGTTTGCATTGGACGATCCTCTTGATGTTGTTGAAAACTGCCTTCTTAGATGCTGAGGTGCTTTCTTCTAGACAGGCCTTATGGAGCCAATGTTTCTCATTTAGTAGTCTCCCTATGTCAGTATAGTTTTCATTAAATCAATCTTGATTTTTATGTGTGGTGGGACCAAGGGTATTAGAGACAGCTGAGTACACAGAGTCTCTGAAGGATGCCCAATTTTCCTGTTTTATTGGGGTTTACATCAATTGTTCCTAGTTGGCTGTGTAGTTCTCCAACATGCCCATTTTCACATTCTCCTGTTTCAGTTTGGAGACATAGAGCCTTTTGCCTGCTTCTTTGTTTCTCTCCTTTAAAGGAGAATCTGTTTTTTAAAATTTGTTCACAACTGTTTTATATATTCTTGCAACCTATGTTGGGGTCACACCCATGGGTCTAGACTACTTTGCTGCTCCCTCTGGCTTGTCTTCTGACTCTGCTTATTTCTCTCTGGGCATATTTCTGGACCTTGCTCTTAGATGGCTCTCCTCGCTTCCTGACCTGCGTTGACCCTGGATTGTGCTCATTCCTCCCAAACCTGGTTGGACCTCAATTCCCCAAGTAGCCTTAGACCAAACTGCCCACCTCTTGGCATGACATCCAAATGAGCAGACTCTTAACTGCTGACTATCTGCAGCCAGGTCTTAGCCCTCTGTAAGCTAAATACCTCCTTACATACCCACAGAAACCTAACTGTAGATCTTGCTAACTGGGTGTTTTCACTATTAAGTTTACTTTTAGTACAGTTAAATATCACCCAAATCCTTCTAATGAGCCTTCTCTGATAGTGACTGACTTATACCATTATCTACGCTGGGTGGGGGAAAATGTTAAAGGCCTCTTTCATTTAGGAGTGAAAAACAACTGGGGAGGACAGGTTCTCTGATAATCACACTAGGGCTAGAGATACTGATCTCCAGGGATCCTGTTTTTCCCTGATTAAAAAATTGCAAAATCCCTGATAAAAATCCCCCAAAATCTGTGATTAAAAGCCCCCTACACACCCTCTGGTGCCCCTCACTCCCCCAGCTTTGCTCATGCCCCTCACTGCCCCCTCAGCATCCCCCCCAGCCCAACTGGTGCCCCTCGCTCCCCCCACAGTCCTCCAGCCTTGCTTATGCTCTTTGCCCTCCACTCACAGCCTCTGTCCCCCAGCCCTGCCAGAGAGGGTCCCCAGCTGCCAGGGTTATGGGGCCAGGGACCCAGGTCCACAGCTCCCTGCCTCCAGAAGGCAGTGGCTGCTGCAGAAGTACTGATGGCTTGGGTGGGGGTGAGGCTGGCTCCTGGTTGCAGTGCACACTCCTAGGGGGCTGGTGGGACCTACACTTTCCAGATCTGTGTGTGCGGTAGGGGCAGCAGGGGCGCGTGCTAGGGGCTTGCCAACCTGCTGCCCTCCCCTGGGGCCTCTGCAGCAGTGTGCAAGACCCAGCATGGCAGGGCCCAGTGGGGCTGCGCAAGAAAGCTCCTTGCTTCTGCAAGCTCTGTGATGCCCTAGAGAGACTTCTCCTGTAGGTGGGAGCAGCAATGATGGGAACAGCCCTGCGCTGCTCCGGTGCAGACAGACAAAGCATGGCCAGGGCAGCACAGAGCTTGCAGTAGCAAGCAACTTTCCTGCACAGCCTCGCTGGGTCACATATGCTATGCTGTGAAGGCCCTGGAGAAGGGCAGCAAGGCAGGGAGCACAAGTCTGCAGCACACACCTGCCCCGCCCTAACCCTGTGCATAGATCTGGGGGACACAATTTCCTCCTGCCCTCTGGGAATACACATTGCAGTGGGGAGCTGGACCCCTCCTTGGACAAGCCCAGCCTGCAGTGCGTGGACCAGGAGCTGCATGCTATTAGCTCAAGCTGGTTCCACGCTTCTGTGTGTGGCTTCCCTGAAGGGCCAATAGCGTGCTGCCACATAGTTTGACTAGATATCTTTTATTAGACCAGATGCAACCAAAACCTGAACACAAACTACGCATCTTCAGCGCAGGATCGCAGGCAGCCAGTCCCTGCGGTGCAAAACGCCTTCCCTGAAGCTGGTGAGGGCCAGAGCAAGGCCCCAGCAGAGGTTCTGGCCCTGGCCGGAGACCTAGCTGTGGTCTTCCCCAGGAGACGTGTGAGTTAATCACAGCGCCACTGCCTCTCCGTCCTGAGGCTGGGCCGAAGCAATTGCTTCTCTCAGCGCCCCTAGCTGCGCCCGGGCCTCTCAGACCCCCCTGGGTTGGGCAGGGCCGGGAGCCACAGGGGAACGAAGCTCGGGCCTCCGCGCTTCTGGGAGTCACATAGCAGCACCAGGCCTGCGCGGCGGTGATGACATAACCGAGCGCCCGCACGCTCAGGGCCACGTCAGACAGCGGAGCGGTGTCACGTCTGAGCGCGGGCCCCGCCCCCGGTACTGGGCGGGGCGCTTATGGCAGCTGCTTCCTACAGCCTCGCTGACGCATGCGCAGGCGCGTCGGGCTCTGGGGCTGGGTCTGGAGCAGGGCCGCTGTGGCCGTTACCGGCTCTGTTCGGTGCTGTGGAGGAATGAGCCGCCGCCTGCCGCGACCTGCGGGGCGGGGCGGGAGCCGCGGGCTGAGCCCGCGTCTGCGTCTACGTCTGCGCCGGGGCCGG
>NW_017728931.1:7609852-7622163 GCF_001723895.1 Crocodylus porosus
GCCGCGGGGCCCGCGCGTGACGGGGCAATGACCACGCCGGCGCTGCTGCCCCTGTCCGGGCGGAGGATCCCGGCCCTGAACGTGGGCACCGCCTCCTTCCCACACCACAGGGCCACGCTGCGGCTGTCCGAGAAATTCATCCTGCTCCTGATCCTCAGTGCCTTCATCACTCTCTGCTTCGGGGCATTCTTCTTCCTGCCTGACTCTTCTAAACACAAACGCTTTGATCTGGGGTTAGAGGATGTGTTGATTCCTCACGTGGATACCAGCAATGGGGGCAAAAACCTCGGAGGCTACTTGATCCACGGGCAAGGACATGATGAGCACCGGCACAGGTAGATGTGCAGGGTTTGGTCTTGCTGGGCCTGAGGCTGCTGTTGCTTAGACGTTGGGAGCTGGACACAGCAGCCGGGTTGGGTCCAGCAGAGGCCCAGTAAGCGGCTGGCCTGCGTGTGGTCTCTATCTCTTTCCTCTTGCTGTCTGTGGCAACGTGTCCACATGGAGGATCTCACTGTTTTCAAGGGAAGAGTTGGGGTAATTTACCAGTTGCTGAACAGGTGCCTTCATTAAGGACCTAAGAGCCTTTGGATGGGCCCACAAATAGAAGGTCTTCTGTTGCAGCCTTTTGCACCATCAAATATCCATTGTTTTTCTTCTGTGTGTGTGTGCCTGTTTCTCACTTTTTCTGCTTTCCCCCCATTCCCCTTGGTTACTATGCATCATGGTTTCCCTTGGTGAAATCATGATGGACAGGACTCTGAAATCCACCTTGAACCTCACAGCCTAATCCATACTTCTGTGCTTCATGGATTTTTACTTTCTCTTTGCTTAGCATCAGTAAAGGGAGTGAAGTTGCTGCAGCTTTGGGAGTAAACTCAGTTGGCAGTGACTGGCTCTGTCTAGCAGTGGTTACTAATGGAAGGTGGCTAGCAGTGAAGTGTGGGAACTGAATTCTCAGCGTGCTGCTGCTGCTGCTTGTTCTAGGTCGCCTTTATGGATCACTTGCAGCATCCAGCCTCCCCTGGTGCTGTGCTGGGTCAGATTAAGTTGGCCTCTGACTTGATTGTAACAGGAAAACTAGGCAGCTTATGATCTCTGTCTTACTTAAAATAAATCAGATGAACCAATTTCTTTGGTGTATGATTAAACACATGTTGATACTTGGCTCATCAATATTAAAAGTGAAGCTTTCTCCACTGTCAGAGATATGTGCAATACAAAAAGTATGGCTGATAAAATCTTCTCGGTACTGTGAAGATTAGTAATAATAATAATAGAATTCGGAGAATATTTTTTATGTGCTGACAGTGACTCCATGTTCCTCTCTGAACATGGCAAAATATTTGCTTCTGATGTACTATGAGAATTTTTTAAAGGTAGCATTGCTGGATATTTTTCTTTGTGGTGTATAAAAGCAACCTGAATGCCATGAATTGGATATTTTTTCAAATATTATTTCTTTAAAACTATTACCAATTTAAAACGTAGTCTCTTATGTTTCTCTGCTGCTACCTGCCTGGAAAGGCATATTGTGGCATCTCATTCATTAATTGAAAGGGTGCTGAATATTTAATGAAGGCTTCCTTCGTCTCAGATGTTAATTTGGCCATTGTAATTGCATTTTAAACCAAACTTAGGTTTAGACATTCTTGATAATCCATGTCCTGTTATTGCCTTTCTGCAAAACAACAGGATCCTGAAACTCACAAGTTCTATAACTTTTTTTGGTGGCCTTGTAGTTATTGTAGTCATCTAGTACAAACAAAACCTGAAGTTTTAAAATGGAAAGCAAGCAAGATACAGAGGTCACAGTGGGGAGAGTGGGGGGGAAAAATTTTGGAATTTTGAATGTGCATGGTGCGGTACAGTAGGTGGGCCATGCAGATGAAAATGAGCTTGCTGATACCAGGTGCTAAACATTCTGAAGTGATTGTTCTGTGGCATCTGGAACTTACTGACCTAGGTTTTATTCCCATTTCTGTATGTGTATGAGATCTTATTTTTATTACAGTGAAGACACTTCAGTGTTTGATTTCAGTATTGTAGAATCATAGAAAATTAGGGTTGGAAGGGACTACAGGAGGTCATCTAGACCAGCTCCTGCTTGAAGCAGGATCATCCCCAGCTAGATCATCCCAGCCAAAGCTTTGTTTAGCCTGGTCTTAAAAACCTCCAAGGATGGAATGGTATCAAAAAGGGGTTTTCAGTAGGTGTGCACACCTTGACTTTGTTTACCTGTAGAAAGATGTAACTTTTTTATTCTGTTCAGAGGAGAGGTCAGTTTGTTTACGTAGGCTTTGTCCATCCTTGAGGAACGTGCATATTTACCTTTCAGTTCTTTGGCTTATCTTGCATCTGTAGTTGAAAGTGCTCCCATGCCCCTGTTTGGGTTATGCTTTTGAATATAGATGGGGTCATCATTCTTACCAGTTTCAACAATGCACTGTTTTCCCCTATACTACTAACTACTGAAGTTGGCTGTATGCACAGATTGGCCATTTGATTCAGCCTGTGGATATGGGGCTTTGACAACATTTGATGACCGAGAGCTTTGACAGCAGATGCTGGGGAAAAAACACCAGCAGTGAGCTCTCTCCCTTTATTGTCCACCCACCTCTGACTTGAACATCTGACCCCAGCAGTCTTTCTTGCCCAAGTGCAGGGTAACTGAACCCAATAATCTGTAAAGTCCCTTCCAGCCCCAACAACTATGAAACGGGGGCAGTCTGGCTCACAGCTTTAAAATGTTGCTGATTGCTGACTTAATTGGTTCCTTTTATAGCATATTTTGGAGGAATTAATCTTATGAATACACTGTCACCTAGTCTGGGGATGATGTGGTCATTGGTCTCTAGTTCAAGATACAAACAATTGTTAATTGTTATTGATTTGCTGACATTTTGGGTGTACCACCTGAAGCTGCAGGTGGTCTGATGAAGAGATGAACAGTCCTGCATAGGCAATTCTGGGTTGAATTATTGTCCCAATTTGGGGTGGAAAGGCTTTTTTATTCCGCCCCGCCCCGGTGCAGTGTGTTGGGCAAAATACACCCACTCAGAGATGCTTTTGAATAGCTTTGAGATGGCAGGTAGCAAAAGGGGCAGACTGGCTCTTTTAACTTTTCAGAGAAATGGTATGGGGAGCTGGACATGATACTAGATAGGAAGGATCTCTTCATTTCCTCTCTCATTCCTTGGGCCCTGAGATGAAAAGGTAGTTCATAGTGAAACAATGATGCATTGAATTTTTTGGGGGGAGGGGCAGGGAAGGGAATGCTTGGTGGCTATGGGAAGAGTTCTATTTTCTGTGAGTGCTAGTGTTAACATTCATAAAAAGATGGAAGTTACTTGTCTGGTATATAAAATACCATTCTTAACATTTATGTAGTAGAGATGCACATCCATCTTAATGCCTGTTTTTGGTTCAGTATTTGAGCAGTTCTCTCTAAGCAAATCCTCCAAATTTGCAATAACATTTTCAACTGATGTGTATTTATTTCCACCAAGCTGAAATCATTTAGCAGTTGGCATAAGCAGTCCTTTGCCATTATGCCTCCTCTTTCTTTTCTTCCCAAGATGGGATGATACATGCAAATAGTTCTTATGGGTCCTTGTTAATCAAGTAGCAGTGACCATTTCTTGGAGCATCGAGCTTTGATTCTTTCAACCTGTTAAAATAGCGGATCAATTGTTATCAGTTCCCTGGTAACTTTTAAAAATCTTTGTAGTTAATTATGGAGATTCTTGTTTGTTTGTTTAGAGGCAGGATGGATTCAGGCAGGATTATGCAGAAATTATGGAATATGAAAAATGTGCAGAGATGGAAGATAAATATTTTCTTTTTTGGAAAGTTTAATGCATCTTATTAACCTATCCCATTCAATATTATAAATGAGTTAAAATGTGTCTTGGTACTGTAGCTGTCTTCCAAATTTGTTTAAGAGATTACTGAGAAGAGAGCCTTTGAAATCTGAACATCAGCAATACAGATTCCTTATTTAAAGTATTACTTTCTCCCTAATCAAAATTAAAATGATGTTGTAATAGGAAATGAATCCTGCAAACAACAAGAGTATAATATCATCATCCCAAAGGTTTGAAACCACTTCAGAGCAGCAGTGTCCTATTTCTGTGCCAACAGTAGAGTCTGCCACAAACTCACTGTTTTATTGTCTGTAAGTATAAGATAAATACTACAAAAGGACATACCAAACATCACCAGTTGCAGTAAGCATTTCAAGAGTACGTTACATTTTGGGTGCACAGGTCCTTCTGTAAGTCATTGGGTTTTGTGCTCTTAAATTAATGAGGTAATACTCATTAAAAGCCCAACCCAAGCATTACTTGGAAGTTTGTCTGTTACATGATCCTCCTGTGTGTCATATCTGCTCAGGAATTAGTCTGTTACAACCCCAAGTTTTTTTTTCCAGCTCGATTGTAGAGCAAACTGTCTTCAGTTGAGGACATCCAGTTTAAGTTCTGATTGGTTGGATAAAACAATAGTTTGGATATGTACTAGGAAACATCTAATTTGTGACATGCTGACAGCTGGCAATAACAGTACAAATGAAAGACTCAATTCTGAATGGCTTCTCTTTCTTGCTGCGCTGTTCATTTATAGATGAGAATTCCTGCTGCTTTTCCCCTTTATTGCTCATAAGTCAGCACCTTTATTTCATTTATCAAGTTCATACTGTAATTGTTGCATTAGTCATTGAATAACTATCGGTCAGCAGTTAAACCCTCTGCCTTTTATGGATGGCTTGAAAGCACTTGCTCTGCCATCTTGGTGAGTGTTTAGTTAAAATGAACAATGTATGTGCGTGGTTTTTAAATACAGTCTCAGAATTCGTCTATTTAGCTTATTTGGGCATAGAAGCATGTAAGTAATCGTGCTAAAATTGTGGGCAGAATTGGCCAGGAACAAAGTAAGGATGGAGACAATGCTAGTTTCTGTATTCTTCCTTGTAAATAGTGTCCCCTCCTCCTCCTTGTCCAGCACCCACACTTGGTTGGTGGCTTACCTAAGTAATTGCCATTCCTGTCCTACAGGAGATGGAGCATATTTTCATGGCTTGGTTTTGCAGTTTTGGAGCCTACCTCAATACAGCGGTCTGGAAAATTTACTTTGTTTATTTGTTTGTTTGTTTATTTTTCAGCTACTGTAATTTATCCCAGCCCTTGATAACCTGGTCTGTCCAGTTTGTGATTTAGTTTCTGTATCTACAATCAGCACTGTGGTGGTGAATTTAATCCTTAAGCACTGTAGAGAGTTGAGTTGCCATTTGCAGATATGGAGGGGTCATAAATATTGTTATGAAAATGTACTTCTATCTCTGGATCTTTTGAGATGCTTCTACTAGATATCTCATGACTTCATTTCATAAGTTCTAGAAGAAAGTTTTCTTTCTTTGCTTGGCAGGAAAATCAATTGTTCTGGCTTCCATTTTGGTAAGGGTCTTAGGAAATGAAGTGTATGGAGACATGGAAAATTTGACTTCTCTTGGACTCTCCAAAGAAGGCCTTTCAAAATGAGTAGCATGGGCAGGGCAGGTAGAACACACAGGGCAGGCATTAGCAGCCCTAGGCACTGATTTAGAGTCCCTCCCCTCTGCACTCTACTCTGTCTAGGGCACTGAAATGGTTGGTTTTGCTTCAGTTTTAAAATCTCTCATAATCTGCTGGTTCAGGAAGTTTGTATTGGAGGGCTAAGTACCTTGAGGGTTGTTGCAACTAGACTGCTTGACTGGGCTCTGCAGAAGCAAAAGCTTGTGCAGTTGTTGTGTAGCCTGCTTGATGCAAAAATGCAGTTTGTCACTTTATCTACTCTACTTGCTGGGTTACCTTCTAGCTTGTACAGTGGAAGTCTTGGAATCAATATAGTGTTACGGTTTTAAGAACTTTGTCTTGTTTTCAGAGCATACAAAGGATTGTTTATTTAAAAATCTTCCTTTTTAATGTTTTGATAACATTTCTCTTGCTTAAAGTTTCATAAAAATAGGCTTTTGTAAAATCTATACTCTTCCTTATCAGTTTCCTTTAAGTTTTGTATTTTGGTCTCTTGTCCATCTCATATGAAGTATATTTCAACTTAAATACAAAATGTATCAGTGTATTTACTCAGTCCTCTTGGCCACTTCTGTATTTCTTTTTATTTATTTTAAATCACAGAATCATAGAGAAATAGGGCTGGAAGGGACCTCCAGAGATCATGTAGTCCAACCTTCTGCATGAGGTAGGATCATCCCTATCCAAACCATCCGTTACAAAACATAATTTAAGCTCTACATGACTCTCATCAATCCTGATCCAGCATAGACCTAACACCCTAACCTACCACAAGTAAAGCAATCCTCCTCTGTTTTGTGTCATCTGCAACTTGTTCAAGAAACTTTCTGTGCCAGGATCCAAATTGTTTATAAACATGTTGAATAATACCGAGCCCCTGTGGGACTCCGCTTGAAACCTCTCACCATTCTGACATAAACTGGTTAATATTTACCCTTTGCTTGAGCCTGCTATCTGTCTACCTTATAGTAATTTATATAGCCCACATATCTCCAGTTTCTCTATTGGAAGGTTTTGGGGCACTTTGTCAAAAGTCTTACTGAAGTCCAGATACACTATGCATGTCTTTCATCCACCCAAGTAGTTACTAGGACGGTGCAAAATTTTGATGAGTGTTTCATTTCGAAGCTATTTTGAGCTTGTAACAGCAAAATCAAAATGAAACAAAAGGCTTCGAAATGAAAGGAGGGGACTCAAAACATTTTGAAAGTTTTGAAGCAGCTCAGTGGTGGGAGGTGGGGGAGAGTCAGGGCTCTGCTCCGCAGGGAAAGCAGCCTGGCAGCGGGAGGTGGGGGAGAGCCACTGGCCAGGGCTGTGCTCTGAGCGGCTCCACCGCTGACTCTTCCCACTGCCGGGCTGAGGTCTGTGGAGCTGCTCGGAGCGCAGCCCTGGCTCTCCCCTGCCTCCCACTGCTGGGCTGAGATCTGTGGGGCTGGCTGTCAGTGCAGCCTGGTGGCAGGAGGTGGGAAAAGCAAGGGCTGTGCTCTGACCAGCTTTGACAGACCCATGGAGCTCAACTTGCCCTCCTAGCACTGCTGGACTCCTCCTAGGGGCCATGCCCCCAGCTCTGCAGGTGGGATGACAAGAGGCTGCTGCTTCTGCCTGGGGTGAGCGGAAGCACTGGTTTTCCTGGTGCTGGGTATGGGCTGTGCCCAGCACTGGTTCCAGGTGGTGGCGGCAGCCTCCTGTCATCCCAAGCACAGACCAGCAGCCCACACCCCCAGGAAGAGTCTGGCACAACCCCACAGCCCTCCCAGATCTGCAGGTGGGATGACAGGAAACTGGTGCTGCTGGCGAGTGACACAAGTTGTGCTTGTCAGCACCTTGAGGTGCAGTTTACCAGAAACCCCTGCACCTGTCTCTTTGAAACTTGGCAGGCTTCGTGCCCTCAGAAGGCTACATGTGCCCTGTGTTGAGCCCAGCGCATGCCCAGAAGAAACATCATGTTAGCTGGACCCAGCTTACCCAATATCTATAGACTGAGTATTTTAGCAGGGCTTTTTTTGGTGCTTTCTTCCAATATCTGATTGAATCAACTTTAGGTAAAAGCACCAAAAAGCCCCACTGAAGTGTATGATTTGTACAGATGTTGCAGATTCAGGTCGAACTAATGCACTGCTGCTTTGGATAAAGCTAATTTTTCTCCTCCTCCCCCCCATGTCTGTCAGCATCCTTTAATGATATGAGGAAATGAACAGAATGAGAAGTGAGCAAAATGATGTTTATAAAAATTACATATGATGAAAGCAGTTTGCCATAGAAACTTCTGCACATTTAAGGTTATCTTTAATTAAACCTGGTTTTTCTAAGTCTACTTATAGCAGCTGAATTGAAGTTATACATTCAATACTAGCATCTTTGGAAGTTAGTATAAGATTAAGCTAATTTTATCTAAAGTTAGTACTGTTCTATGGGACCTACATCACTTAGGCCAAGATCCTATTCTACCTTCTGTGGGTGTGTCTAGACCAGTGTGCACGTGCCTCTTGCAGCATCTCAAACCCCTTTGAGATGCTGCAAGAGAGACGTGCAGGAACAAAAAAACGCTCCCTGTGCTGCAAATTTGCAGCCTGGGGAAAATTAGACCCCTGGCCAGGAGTCAAACAATACCCCAAGGGGAAAAAAGTGGGGCAGGGCCTGGTCCTGGATTGTGTCCTGAGGTAAGCAGAGGCTTGGTTCTCCATAGAGACACTTTGGTAGCCTGCCAAAGCATCTCTGTGGCTGGCCCTTTCCCCAGTGTTGAAACGGCTGCCTGCCTGTGCAGGGCAAGCAGCGGTGCATGCTGCAGGGACCTGGACCTGGCTTCATGCCAGGCAAGTAGGGGATGGAGGGGGGAGAAGGGACCATGGGGGCGGCCCCACCTGGCCCCAGCCCCCATTTCTTTTCTTTTCCCAACTCCCTGTTCATTGACCCCATTTCCTGTTTTTTTCCCCCCCTGCCCGCTGTTTGTTCCCCCAGTCCCTCCCACACTCATAGGTAGTAGCAGCAGCCTCCCAAGGCTGAAGACAAGCAGGGGAATGAGCAGGAGGCTGGAGACAAGCCCCTGGAGAGGAGCTGGAGATTTCCTGTGCCTCCTGTTCTTTCTCTTGCTCATCTTCAGCCTTGTTCAGAAATCTCTGAGGAACTTTGGAGTCTCACATGTATTTTCAAAACTTAATGTAAGTGACATAACACTTAGTGTGCTAGACTTTCAATGAGACCTTGATTCCTAAATCACATAGGTTCTTTTCTTTTTTCTTTTTGTAACACCCTGGCCACTATTTTAGGGTTGGAGATAAAATAGACTCAAAAAAAACTTTTAGGCACCAGGGACAAAGGACCCAATCCAGTTCTCATTGAAGACAAGGGAAGGACTCCCACTGATTTCAGTGGAAGCAAGATCAGGCTCCTATGTGAATTCAAGTAACAACTCCAATATTAAACTATTCTGTCTATTTGGATTCCATTTTAAGTTGCATGAAATATGCTTGGGAGGCTGGAGATGAGCAAGGGAAGAAGCAGGAGGCTGGAGACGAGGCCCTGGAGATGAGTTAGAGACTTCCCCTGCTCTCTCCAACCTCCTGCTCATTCTTGTGCTCTCTCCAGCCTCCTACTTCGTCTCCTGTTCATCTCCAGTCTCCCAAGGCTGGAGACAAGCAGGGGGCTGGAGACCAGTGAGGGGGCTGGTGGGGAGCTCCTGAGAGGGGCTGGGACCCAGCAGGCAGGGTAGTCAATATGCTGTGCGGGGGCTCTGCCCTGTGTAGGGCAGGGGACCCACCCCTCCTAAGCAACCCCCACACCCACAGTTTCCCCCTTTCCCACCCTTCTCCTGCAAACCCCATATCCCCCCATCAGACACCCACCATGTGATAAGGAAGCCAAAAGGAAACATTAAAACATATAGATATTTAGGATTTATTTTATGCTGCTGCTAGAGACACTGGTAGGCTTCCAAATTTCTTTAACATTGCAAAAATAGGAATAAAACATTGCCAGTCTGATCATTCCCTCTCTCTTTTGTTCTAATTGTGGAAGAATGTGGATTTTGGGGTATTTTTAAAAAGTGAATTTGGGATGCTGCTTCAGCAGTCTAGCTGACACAAGGGGCTAGTGTCCCCAGACACCAAGTGGCTGGGCCTTGGAAGTTCCTGAGGGCAAGTAGCCCTAAGCTGCTGGCCAGGGTTCTTGCTCTCCCTGGCTGCAGATCTGGGAGGAGCCAGGGAGGGTTGTTTTGCCACAAGTGGCACAGTTTGCTTCATAACAAAGTGCATGTTCAGGCACATGCACTGAGGCGCAAAGCCCCGGCTCAAATTTTTACCACTTCTATTTTAGCTGCTGCAAGCACATGTGCCCTATATGTTTAAACCCGTGCAGGTGTAGGGAATTCTTCTGCATGTCAGCTAGTTGAGATGGAGTACAGCTGGGATAGCAAATGTTTTGTGAGAATAGATCTGAGTTGGTAGTTATGCCTGTCAGAAACCTCTAAGTCCATAGCAGGATAAAAAAATATAATTGGGAATCTGTATAATGCTTAAAGCAGTCATTCTCCGAACTGGAAACACAGGTAGAGCTCTTGGATTTACATTGATGGCTACAGTAGATGCTTTCATTTTTCGTTTAATTAATTAGACCCAAGCGCATGCTAACAAGGTAAATCATGCTTTTGCTTTGAGCAATAACATAATTAGTGGTTATTGAATATGGTAGATTCAAGTATCTTTAAAATTGTCATTTTTGAGCTCTTAACTGATTTCTCCCCCTCCCGCCTCCCCCCCGGAAACATATGTTTCAGGTTAGGATACAAAGTCATTTCTAGCTAACACGTTAAAATAAACTCCAGGTAAGTAGTGTCAAAAATAAGTCTTGTATAAGGATGGGTGTGAAATGTACTGGTGGGTCACATTCCAAGACTGATTACAACTTCAGTGTTGTCATGCAGTTATTGTTTTTGTGATGTAGGAAAAGGCCTGTAATGTCTAACAATGCTCCCTTTTGGTGTGTGTGGTTTTTAAAGAAATTCTGATCTTTCCTTAATTCGTTCTTGCCAAAAATCTCTCTGTTCAGCTGGAAAGTTAGTATGTTTGGCCGCTCCCCCCAGCCCCGGCGCTTAGCTTGTCCCTGGGCTCCTTCCCTGCTTGGAGAAAAGCGGCCCCTCGCCCACCCCATTCCTTGCCGCAGGCGCTCGCAGCCCATGCGGGGCTGTCTGGAGCAGGCACAGGAAGCCCCAGGCTGGCTGTGAGCAGTTGTAGCACAGGACACCGGGTGAGGGGCTGCTTCCCCACGCTCAGCACCACCTTGTAACCCAGCCCCACTGCCAGGCTGGCAGCGGGGCTGAGTTACAAGCTGGTGCTGAGTGTGGCCGGTGCCCCACGCTGCAACCACTTGCAGCCCACCTGGACTGCCTGTGCATGCTCCGGACAGCCCCACATAGGCTGCAAGTGCCCGCAGCAGGGGGCACCAGCCATGGGGTGGGTGAGGGGCCGCTTTTCCCTGCGCTCAGCACCAGCTTCTTCCCTGTTGACGAGCAGGGGTTTGGGGCTGTGCCCTGCCCCCTGCCTGTACCACGGGGCTGGGGGGCACTGGGTATGAGTGGGTGGGGAGCCCAAGATATTGGGACATTGGTCCCAAGATGGTGACCAGGGGGCAGGGCACCTGTCAAAGGGCGGGGCTACCCATGTGGCCCTTGACAGCCTGTCAAAACTGGGTAAATGGCTCTCTGCCCGAAATAATTGCCTGCCCCTGTGCTAGGACCATGCTGGTTCCTATACTGGCTCCATCCCCACTGACATTCTGCCCTAGCTTGCTCTCCTCTGTTTGCTCACCACTCTTGTCAACACAGTGTTATGGGGGGCTCTGGCAGTTACTGTCTCTTGGCCTTTCATCCCAGCATGAGTAATTATGTTGTGTCCCAACTCTGCTCCCATCCCATGTAGCTGACGCTGCCACCTCCAAGGACCAAGGGGGTGGAGCGGGCGAGGCTCTGTTGCAGTCGCTTCCAGGGAACAGGGCAGCAGTGGGGGTGAGGCCAGTTGTGCTGGCCTTGATCCCTGCTCCGTGCCCTGTGTCCTTGCCATCAAGGCGGCGTGTTGCCACCTGTCCAAACGCTTCTTCACGCTCTGATTGACTGTTAGTCAGCCAATCAGAGCACGAATAAAGTGTTATGGACAGACAGACGGATTAAGGATTTTATAATATTAGAGGTTATTGACATGGTGTTTCCTTGTCATTATTGGTCATTTACATACCTTGTTTATGGCTCTGTGGAGTTCTTTAGAGTCCTCTAAAATATATAAATATAGAGTCCCCCAGGGTGTTGAGGGAGCTAGCAGGGGTTATTGCAGGGCCCTTGGCATGGCTTTACAAGCACGCGTGGTGCTTGGGCCAGGTGTCAGATGATTGGAAGATAGCCAACGTGGTCCCCATCTTTAAAAAAGGGAGGAGGGAGGACCCGGGCAACTATAGGCCCGTCAGTCTTACCTCAATCCCAGGGAAACTCTTTGAGAAGATCATCAGGGAGTACATCTGTGATGGGCCGGCCTCAGAGATGATGCTCAGGGGCAACCAGCACGGTTTCATTAGGGACAGGTCATGTCAGACCAACCTGATTGCCTTTTATGATCAGGTCACAAAAGCCTTGGATGCAGTTGTTGCCGTGGATGTAATCTTTCTGGACTTCACCAAGGCCTTTGACACTGTCTCCCAACCCATCCTCATTAAAAAATTGGGTGACTGTGGCATTGATGCCTACACAGTCAGCTGGATTGC
>NW_017728931.1:7622968-7624248 GCF_001723895.1 Crocodylus porosus
GGGGGTCGGACCTGAAGATCTACAAGTTCCCTTCGGACCCTGCTTCTATGATTCTATGATTTAAAAAAAAAAAAAAAAAAAAAGGGCTTAGTCCACATGTCTGTCTGTAATGCTCTTGGGGGGGGATGTGGCTTCTGGTGTGGCCTGGCACCAGCCAGTGCTGCACGTAGGGTGAATTGCCTGTCAAGAATGATGGAGGGATGGTGGGGGGAATGATGATGGGGACAAAGTGTCGCCATGACGGAGAAGATGGAGTGCCCCCTCCCCACTTGGTGGCTCTGTTCCTTGGAGGTGGTGGTGGCTTGGTGCTGGCCTCGCCTCTCCCTTCCATCTCTGCTGTCATGGTGTTACTCCATTCCTGCTGTCCTTCTTGATGGGTGGTTTGCTAGTACTCTAATATTAAACTTTTGTTGCCAGCGAACTTTGCTCATTTTGCTGCTGCTTTTCCCTCCTCTCCAAATCACTAATAAATTCATTAAACAGTATGTGAAAATCCTTGGTAGTTAATCTTTTGCCATGTTGCAGCCAATTACAATGCCTACTGAAACAACCAGAGTGGGCTGGAGCCTGCCCACCTCTTCCATAGCTGGGGTGTGAGGTGTTGGTGGGTCCTGAGCTGCAGGGGGTCCCAATACTTCCCTCCGCGGAGGTGGCATGCCCCTGGGTAGAGGTTGCAGTTCTGTCCCTGGCTGCAGCCCATACTACCACACCTGCAGGGGGACTTCTCTCCGGTACCAGCACTGCACATGAGGGCGATGCTGCTGTGAATCCTTCAGCTTAGGGGCAGTCCTGTGCCTGGCTCCTCCACAGCGCCAGCCCCTGCAGCCCGGTCTAGCCCAGCCCTGTCAGCATTGTGCACCGGGAGCTAGGAGCCATGAAACTGCCTGGCAGCAGTGCCTGTGTGCTGCCACTCAGGGCAGTGAGTGCTGCTGCTGGGGTGTGTGAGCTCTGGTGGCAGGGTGGGTGGTGAGGGCACAAGCAGGGCCAAGGGGTTGTGGGGGCTGGGGAGTGAATGGCGTGAGGAGGGTTGTGGCGGGGGGGGAATGAGGGGCACGAGCATGGCTGGGGCAGGGGGAAGTGAAGGCCACGGGGTTGGGGGGCCGAAGTGAGGGGCTCAAGGAGGGCCACAGTGTTGTGGGTGGGGGGAAGAATGAGGGCAGGGCCAGGGGATTGTGGGGAGTGAGGGGCATGAGCAGGGCCTAGGAGCACAATGCTATTATACTATAATAAAAGATATTCCTATGTCTGTGTTTACATGTGGATAGCCTCATGTAGCCTTT
>NW_017728931.1:7624367-7630899 GCF_001723895.1 Crocodylus porosus
TTTTTTTTTTTTTTTTGAAACTGCTACACTGCTGCAAGTTTTAGCACAGGCACTGCACAAACATACTTCTGAGCAGTACTTTGGCACCTACTTATGTTATACAAACTACTTTTTCTTTCTTTTTAATTTTTTTGGCAAAAATGTTTTTTTAGATATATAAATTGTGTGTGTGTGTAAAAATACACCCCCCCACTCTCCTCTCCCCTCCCCTCCCCCTAACACTCCTGTTTTGTGACTGATATGGTTCACCTGAAAAGTCCATAACAAGTCCATCTACAGTTGATCACAGGCATCCCAATTAGAATAGCCCTACTGTGTGCTTGTTACTGTCTCCCTTACCCATTACAATCGCTCCAAGCTGCCTCTGTGCCCCCTCCCCACCCAAACTTAATTCCTCAGTCCTGTTCCTCCTTGCCATCCTCATTGTTCTTCCTCTCCTCATCACTGTCATTGTCCTCCTCCCCGTTGTTACCTTCTCTTGGGGTTTTGTTCCTGGGCAATCTGTGCTGTTCTTTCCTCTTCCATGCGTCTTCTGCCTTTATTCTCCCCTTCATCTCCTTCCGTCTTCTTATAGTACAACTGTAGCTCACTCACTCAAAGCATTTCAAAAGTCAACCCCACAGCTCAGCACTGGTCTGGCTTTACCTCATGGAGGGCAGGGCCACCCTGATCATATGCACCAGGCTGAGAGAGGGGACAACAGGGGGATTCTGAGTGAACTGTTTGGGGCCCTATTTGGTGCTGTTTACCAGGCCTTGAAGGCTGGTGAAGAAACAGGAATCATTGGAAATGGGAAAGAAAGGCACATCTCAGCTATGAGAGTGAAGAGGAAGTCAAAATATATTCTATGTACTGGTTTACTATTACTTGGACAAGAGTTGGTGGTGAGGGGGACTTTGCTTAATAGGCACTATCATATATCTTATTAGAAGGGTTCCACTAACCTATTCTTACCTGGCAGGGGTGCAGTACCATGAAGTGGTTTTCCTGTGGAGGTCAGATCACCTTGAATGGTATTTTGTAGTGAAATGTGGAGACCTGTCCAATGCTCTGCACACAGACTCCCCTATGAGAGTCTACTATAGCCTGTCATTGGGAGGATCTCTGCTACATGCCTATTTTATGGAGTTGGGGGATTTATCCCTAAGTTGGCAGGCTTTTTTGGCCTCTTGGCTAATGGTAAGTGAGACTCAAGGTCATCTGAACCCTAAGACCTCTCGGGTTGGGGCCTGCATGTAGGGTGCTTGCCATGAAGTTGGGAGCATCTGAAGCCCTAGGCTGAAGTGTCTGGGAGGGAAGATGCTTGCTGGTAGTAACACCACACAGATCTGAACGACTGGGCTCTGGATGGAATTCAGAACAAATTTGACTGATTTGGTTCGAGAGAGAGAATTAAAAGGAAAAAAAGAGTGGTAGGTTTCCATCAGTATGTTTGCCCAGTGTAGGCCATATGTTTTTATAGTTGTGCTTGGTGCTGGCTGCATTTAAGCAACTTCATAGTTGGTTTCCATTGCTGAGCACATGCTTCTTTTGGCAGCAGTTTAATGATAGACACTGTATTAGGCGAGGTTTCCTTGTATGTGATTATAAGCCAGGGGGCCCTTTCCCCTTCCATTTGGGGGGGGAAACCCAATTTGGTATTTGAGTAAATATTGTCTTTTCTTTAGTAGCTCTACTTTGTGGGACCTTGTCAAAAGCCTTTTAGAAGTCTAAATATGTTGTACAACAGTTTTCTTTTATTTGTTACTTTGGCTCAACTGAAGAATTCTGATATTAACAAAGTATGATCTTTTTGCTTTGTAGAATGGTCTTGGCTAGATCCTGTGATGCCAGGCCTTCTCGGTTCTGTTCTGTATGTGTGTACCACTTCAACCAGTTTGCTAAGCACAGAATTTTAGGGTGTCCAACCCTGTAATTCCCACAGCCAGCCTTGAGCCATTTCTAAAAAGCAGGGAGTGCAGATGCATGATTTCTTTTACTACAGAGTAAAAATGGAGTGGACATGGAATGCACAGCGGTAGTATATAGTAAATCACTTGAGTCCACTTGAAAAAGAGCATGCCAATCTTAACTGCCTGGGAAATAAACTGTGTAGAAGGTATTGAGTCCATTTCTTCTTGGGATGGCAGCCTGTGAGAGACTGACTCTCCCAGTATCTGCAAATGGGTACTGTAGTAAATTTACTACAGAGAAAAATTTTGAGTGAACTATTTCATAGTCATCCCAGCGCATGATGTTCATGCCTAGAACTAGTCTATGTAGGGAAACATTTTTTTTCAGGATGTTTTCCTTTTTAATGTTTTAGGTGCAACTGCTCCAAAAAAGTGCCTGCTGTTTATGCCTATTTAAGCTATTCCTTTTTAGAACCACTGCATCCACGATTTGTGAGATAAGTACACTATGTTCTTGGGAAATATCCTGTAGTGTAGTCTTCCACTGTGTGTTTGTTTGCTTTATAGAATGTTTCCTGTACTGCACTGTGGAATACTAAATGGTACCTACAGAAATACTGAGTTCAAATCCTTCTGAGTTCTTTCTCTGAAATCCTTTATAGAGGAACCCACTTAAATCAGTTTCACAATTTTTGTGGAAACTGTGAAATATGGTGGTTTTTGCAATCATCACAAAAAATGGTATTTCCTGCAACTTGGTGCCAAATTGCCCCCCCAAAATAAAAGCTTACCAGGATAAAAGGAGAGCGTAGCAGTCCTCCCAGCCATAGAGCATGTGGTTTGGGAGCACCAATGAGAGGCTGAGCAAGTGAAGTAGACTCAGTCAGGAAAACAAAATGGTTTTAGCATCAGTTTTTGAGAAGCCGGAAATAATATACAGTAGTGAGTGCTGAAGTCTGAATATGATGAGTGAAAAGAAATTCAGGAGAGCTAAATACATTTCAGCTCAGGATTGTGTAAGGCAGTTCCCTGTAGGAACCTTGCATGCAGATGGTGGTAAATTGTTTTGTTCATCATGCAACGTGACTCTGGATATGTCAAGGAAAAACAGAATTGATCGGCATTTAGAATCTGAATGGCATATAAAGTGAAAGGCTGCTGCAGATGCTGAAAGTTAGAGCCAGAAACAAGCATTTATGTCCTTGATCTTTAAAAGAACCACTGAAAGCAGTTTGATAAGAAGAGAGGCTACTTTCGTGCTAGTGGAGAGAGTCATGGCTGCCAACATTCCTCTGGAGAAAATCGATAACCCTAAATTAAGAGACTACTTGAACAAACATGTGCTGGCAGTTTCCCACATATGAATAAGCTTTGGCAAGATTATCTACCAGGCATAATTGCTTTGCATGTTCAGTCTACAAAATACAAATTGGCAGAATATAAATTAATCTAGACTGTAGCAGATGAAGCCACAGATGCCCAAGATAACTGTTCTGCACATTTTATTTGTATCTGGGAGCTGGACGGACTGACCTGCCTGTTTTTCAAACAGAGCTGCTTTACCTCGCATCTATCAATTTTTCTACTCTGGCACAAGCTGCAGTGAAGGCTGTTGTAAAAAACTGCTTAGTATTTAACAAGATTTCAGCATTTCTGTCTGATATCACAATGTATATGTGCAAAACTTTGTGATGTGCTCCATGGAATGATGCCCAGGGCAATTTGTCCTCTGCAATGCACACGTCCTTTCTTTAGTAAGTGACATCTGGTACATGTCTTCCTGATGTGGATAGCCTGGTTTTCTGTTTTAGAAAAGTGTTCAAACATAATCCAGGCCATAAACTTTGATACAGGCAGTTCATTGCCAATTAAAGCTGGGATCTACATGCAATTATCACTTCCACCAGAGCCAGTACTGCCAGCCATTTGTGTGAGAGGAGCTTGAAATCGCACCCAGTATGCAGTGCATGCTTAAACTACATGATCTCTTTAAGATGGGGTGACAGTGAAGATCAAGTTAAGTTTGTGGTTGAAAATGTGATCTGATTCGTGGAGCTTCTAATATGGTTTGAAAGTCAGCAGGCTTCTATCCACCAAGGACACAATAAGCTGATGGATTTAATAAGTCGGATCAAAGACATAGTAACATCACAACTTTCAAACCGTCAAAGTGAAAATCAGTGGCGACAGCTTCCAGACAATAGCTGTGAAGTTGAATCGGCACTACATGTATGGTCAGTCCCCAGCATTGTGGTTTAAACTACTGGCTGCCTCTCTTTTGTGTTCCTTTTCTGAGTTTTGACTCTAAACTACTGAAATCAATCCCAGGATGGCGGAAAGAGCATGACAACAAATGTGCTGCTTCCATGAACTTTGACAGAGTGCCAGATGCCTTTTGACTGTGTTTTGGGAGTCTTTTTGATTGGTTTCCACATCTTACAACTTGGCAAACCGCTGCCTCACCATTCCAACCAATTTTGTGGTCTCAGAATGTACAAACTAAGTGTATGGACAAGTGTTCACATTGCAGAGACCGGATGTCAGCTGACAAATGCTGATGGATGCTAGCATTTAACAACTAACATACCTTGTTTCTATCAAGGTTAGCATTATTTAGTATTACTAAACTTTTTGTACAATGCTAATAATAAATTATAATGATATTAGTTACAATTCATATTGTGTATACATTTATATTCATATTTCAATTAAGAGTTAAATTTAATACTGAGATTTATAATAATGCAGTAATATTTATTTGATATTTCTGCAGACTTTGCTATTTAATTATGCTGCAGGTTTTGCTTCTCAGTCTGTCAGCCGTGAGGGTTAGAGCTGCAAGGATCCCTCAACCAATCAACGGTGAGGCTCACCTCAAAAAGACTGCGGAGTTAGCTGTGTGCCATAAATGGCCCAGGAAAATCCCTTTATCTTGCCATGATTTAGGTAGGCCCTTACCTGTATAATAGTTTTGTGAGCCAGTGTCATTTTCAAATTATTTGTGCAATGTGGGAGCACTTTTGAGCACCTTGATCTTGGCAATTTTTTAATGTGAGGGGGTTGATATATGTGTATTCATACAGCTGTGTGGCTGACTAGTACAGGATGACTTAAGGAGCAGTCATGATTTTGCTTCTGTGATACAATGCTACTTGAGGAGATACTTGAGTGTATTTATACATTCAGCCTTCCTAGAATGGTTTTAAATCAGTGGTGCCCTACTCATCCAGCCCTGTGACTTGATATAGTGGCACAGGGCCAGTCTGCAGGCCCAATCCAATACATAGGACCACATCTTCTGACCCATGGTAGGATGAGCAGTGGTAGCATTAGTTGCTACAGGAACTGTGGCAGTGCTGCCACCACTCCTCTGCCACCAAATTGCTAGACCCATGAGGAGCCCTCTGGGTCAGATAACAACTTCCTGAGGCATATCTTTGTAAGTTTGGCTGAAATCAACATAATGCTTCTTCAGGGTTTGGGAAATTAGCATGGACTAGTAGGACAGAATAGTGATGTAGAATTGAAATGACTTCCTGGGGCCAATTTCCTAATGATTTGAACAGCTCACTTTGGAAGTCTAATGGTCAAACATCAACATGAGTTTTGCTAGCTGGAACCTCGCCACTCCCTTGGAATAGCAACTGTTTCTAATGAAGCATAGTTCTGCTAGTAACTTGGCTACTTCATGCTTGAACAGCTTTAGAACTTGTAGTATATACCATATAGGTTTGGTGTTTTAAAGATTTTTAAATTGTTCCATCAGCTCTTTTCTTATCTCAGTCTGAGTATCTCTCTTTTTTATTTCCAAGAACAGTGAAGACCTGTGTAAGGAAATCATGTAGGAAATGTCTGTGCTGCACAGTCTAAATTTAGCCAACCCACGTAACAACAGTGTGCACTGAAGTCTGTAGTGTAGTGTTTTTATTGCTGTTGTTGGTAGATAAGCATATATAAGCCATCTTTTAATGTGTGCCACAACACATTCCTTTGCAGTGTAGATGTATCTTTAGCTTCTTGTCATTGTCTTAAATTTTTTTCTTGTGATCCAGAGGACCCACTGATTCTTTTCCAGACTTGCTTATTCTGACATAATCGTAACAATTATTTGATTTATCTAATATAGGGGTGCACCGATTGGAGATTTTTTTTGGGCTGATACTGATGGTTGATTTTTAATGAGCCATATTGGCTGATAGCAGTCCGCTTGCTGATATGCAGCAGGGCAGCTTAGAGAGCAGTGTCCAGCTGGTAAGTCTGTTGTGGGGGAAGGGACGAGGGGAGAGGGAAGGGGCATAGGGGGCGCAGATCGAGGTCTCTGTGGAGAGGGAAGGAGTGGGACTGGGGTAGGGGCTGCACAGCTGGGATAGAGCATGGGACAGAGCTGCGAGTGGCTCGTCTGGGAGGCATGGGGGCATGGCTTCCACAGTTATGCATACCGCAGGAGGGCATGGGAAACGTGTGTCCCCAGATCTGCATGTGGGGTGGGGGTGTGCTGCTGCTGTGGACTGGGGCCGTGGTAGCACCGAGCTCTTCCTGAGGTCTGGGGCAGGTGGCAGCAGTGCTGGCAGGAGAGCTATGGGGGGTGGGGTAGCTACAGCCACCCCAAAAGTCTCTGTAGCCTCCCACAGTGCCCCCTC
>NW_017728931.1:7631034-7632437 GCF_001723895.1 Crocodylus porosus
GGCCCCAGCTCATCTTCACCCCATGTGCAGATTCTTGGGGCACGTGCCCCGCCCCCCTATCCCATGCCCTCCCAGGGTGCATGCAGTGGCAGGAATTGCCCCCTCCCCAGCCCCACTGCCTGCCTCACTGCGGGGGTCTCAATCTGCCCTCCCTGCCTTCCCTCACAACAGGCTTACCAGCTGGACCCAGTTGCACTCCATGCTGCCGAGCTACTCTCCTGGCCCCCTGCGTGCTGCACTGTGGCTGCATGAATGCACAGGGCATTTATCGGCAACATTATTGGCTGTATCAACCAGACAAAGTTCAACACTGAGAATTGTAAAGTGCTCCATCTTGGGACAAACAGTCCCCAACATACTTACAGGCTCGGTGGCACCATACTGACTAATACCATGCTGAAAGGGACCTACAGGTAATAATAGACCACAGTATGATATGAGCTGTCAATGCGATGCTGTAGCCAGCAAGGCAAACAATACTCTGGCATGAATCAACTGATGCATCTCAAGCAAAACCAGGGAAGTGATTCTTCCACTTTACTCGGAATTGCTGAGACCGCAGCTGGAGTACTGGGTCCAGTTCTGGGCACTGCACTTGAACAAGGACATGGGAAAGCTTGAGTGAGTTCAGAGAGGAGCCACCCATATGATCAGACTTGTGAGGCATGCCATATGAGGAAAGGGCTGTGGGACTTGGGTCTCTTCAGCCTAAAAAAGAAAAGGCTGAGAGGGGACTTGGTAGCAGCTTATCGCTATATCAGGAGCTCGGCGAACAATTGTTTAGCAGGGCAGCCTTGGGGAAAACCAGGAGTAATAACCATAAATACCTGCAAGACCGTTTCAGGTTTAACGCTAGGAAAAACTTCTTCACAGCTAGGGTGTCCAGAGTGTAGAATAAGCTCCCTCCAGAGGTGGTATGATCAGCTACCCTGGAAACTTCAAGAGAAGACTGAATGGTCGCCTCTCTGGGGTGACCTGACCCCAGTTGTCTTTCCTGCCTAGTGCAGGGGGGCTGGACATGATTTTGCAAAGTCCCTTCCAGTCGCTTAAATCTATGAATCGGCCAAAAAAAGCCGATTGCCGATGCTGTCAATTTTCCTTATATTGGTGCTGGTCCGATATGGGACTATGTATCAGTGCACCTCTAATCTGATAAGCTCTTTGAAGTCCATTTTGACCTTCTAATTTCTCTCCTACTTAATGCCCAACAGTCACTTGTTTGGTTTCATAATTAACTTTCAAAATTTGAATGGTTTTGTTGCTTGTGATTTATTAGAATCATAGAATCAATGAGTGGGAAGGGACCTAGACAGATCATCTAGTCTGACCCCCTGCCATGGGCAGGAAGGAGCACTGGGGGTGGCAGGGGTCATAAGACCCCAGCCAGGTGACCATCCAGTCTC
>NW_017728931.1:7632537-7637691 GCF_001723895.1 Crocodylus porosus
TGTGTGTGTGTGTGTGTATTGCTGTCATATATACAGATTTACTTGGTTTGGTCTGTAATATATATGTATTTCAAGACTCATAGGTAGGGCCCGACTGAAGTCATGGTGGAAATAGCATGCACTGTGGTTCCTTTAATCTTCCATGTTCCCCTGCGTATCCCCCTTACTGACTGGAGGGTCCCCTCTTGCAGCTTGCTCCTGATCAGCAGGGAAGCCAAAATAACTGTTTTAAACATGGCACCATTTTTGCCTCTCCGCTAGTCAGAAGGAAGCAGCAGGGTCATGCTAGGTTTTCAGCAGGTAAATAAAGCAAAGATTCAATTGATACTGACCATAATTTGTCCATGAAAGAAGGTCCGGGATCTGGGCTGTTAAGGGCAATGCTGGATCAAAATCTGTGCATTTTAGCTGAGAAGAGAGCTTCTCATGATTGTGCTCACAGACGTAGACAATGTAGAGAAGGAAGCTACCCGATTCAAATATTCAGGGGACTAAACCAGATATGTTTAGTTCACTGGAAGACAATGGAATGGGGAATGTGACATCTAGAGGCATGACTGGAAACTAGAATGGTGAGGAGATGCAGAGTGGATGAGCCAGTGTGATGGAGGTGCCAAGACTAAGACAACAAAATCAAGGAAAGGAGACTGGGCCTGCTTAGGTGAAGAGTTGAGTGTAACAGGTTAGGGGATGATAGACAAGAGAGCCTGCACCCAGTCCTTCCGGGGACTGGATTGGAACTCCAGTATTCCTTAGTGTCACCCACAGTTCTTCTACTGATGGCTGTGAAAATCTCTTAAGTGTTCTACTCCTACTGTCCTCAGTGCTGGCCTATGTTGAGAGTAACAATTTACTAATGGTATCAAGTATTTTGTTGACTCAAATGAGAAGTTATCTGGCAACTGTCATAAACACAAAGCGTAAGATTGGGGTTATACTCCAAGGACAGTGCATTACCATGTTCTTTTCTCTAGCTAAATTTTCTGTGTGCTCCTTTTTATGATGGAGGCATTAGTGCTACTTTTTCCATTACAGGAGGGACACCACTGGATGTTTTTATGTAGCTTTCTGTTCTGTTCCCCGGAAACAGTTTCTCTGGTGGTTGACAGAGTGTCTTATAACTATTTAGTACTTCTAGCCTAATTGAGTGCATCCTTTTTCTGTATCCTTTCAGTCACAAATCACTAGTTCACTTAGATTTGGTTTCTGTTCTCTCCTTATTATAGTCTTCCTCGTCACTGATAGTTCTTCTGGCCTCTCATGTAATGACTTCCCAAAGTTAGTTGTTCAAGGAATTTCACGACTGTAGCTTGCAAGAAAATTAAATTTGTACTTCCAGGACTACACCAGAAGCTTCTGTTCTTTGGCAGAAGGGAAATTGTTTCGGAGTAGTTGATTGATCATCAATATCCACAGCCTGGTAAAGTCACTTATTTAAATGGAAGGAACTATACTGAAACTCCCTTGCTGTAGCTATATTTGTTGGGTCTATTGAGTGTTCACTTGGCAAATGACTTAATAAATTAGTTTTTCTTGCTTGACTCCACCCCTTGCCAAAGTCTTTTCTCTGTCCTTCCAGTTCATTTATATTAAAACCTGACATCCCCAGGTTTCTTAGCATGTTAGAATTTAGGACTGATTTGGATCCTAAAATGAAGGGAATTGATAGGAAAGCCTGTTGTATTTCATTTTAACTGTGGTTGAGAGTGAGATTGATGACAGTGAGAGCAATTTCATTTGCAAATTGAAAGCTTTATTAGGCTATGCAATAGCAAAGACTTATTTGGATCATTAAAGACAATGCCTACATAGGCTTCAGTTCAGGGGGAAAATAGGTCTGCTGGCCAAGCTTTTGTGTTCCCCTGGGAGTTGAGCTTCAAGAAAGTTCAAATTTAAAAGTCCAAAAGTAGAAGTCCAAATTTCCCTCTAGCCTATGCCCAGTACTTACAGATGGCTGGTCCCAGTATTTTAACAAATGATCTGTGCTTGGTTTTATTTACATTTATCTGTTTTGGTGAAACTTTAAGAACTGGATTTAACTAGATTTCTTATGGACCTGGAAGATGTCAGTTAGTTGAGATTTACATTCTTGGGAAAGCAGGGAGGATTCCTTATCTCCTTTCCTTTTCTATTTTTGAATGCTGTTAACACTGGTCTGTTATCTCTTTACTTTAGTTTATGGTTTGACAAGATGGCTTTTTTACAACTTGCCTAAGCAAGCATTTTAACAAAAATACATCTGTTATAGCCTTCAATATAATAGCATTCAGTACATTTGGTTATACCAGTTACTATTTCTAATTATTTTAAGACAAAGCTACAATATTGAATATTTGGATTATTTGAGATGTGGTTCTTCCTTACAGTGTTTCCTTCTAGGCCTTGTACTCTATTTGATTGTGCCCAGTAAAACATGAATGGCTTTCTTTTTGCTTTGCTGGCCAAGCTAGCTGTTGCATATGTGAAGGTTCATGCTATGGTCACTCAGACATAGGTTTCCAAGGCCCTTTGCCTTAGCTACATTTCTGCAGCTTAGGCATGAGCCTTTTGAAAATGGACAAGGCCAGCAATAGCACATAGCATTGCTTTATGAGTCATGTGACACTTGAATATGTGATGGCCATATACTGCAGTTACTTGCGAACAGCTTAATCATGCACTCCATAACACTTAGGAGAGAAATGAAAAAATATTCAGAATGTTAGTGAACTAAAATTGCGTAAATCCACAAAAATGGACAAGGGATATATTTAACCAATGACAAACTCATGATTGTGATGTGACCTAGTTGTAGCTGAATGGTTTATAGGATGTTTCTGTACAAAAACCAAACACGCTTTTGAGTCTAAAGCCTAGTGGTTAGGCCATTCTCCTGGGAAGTGGGAGCCTGAGGTCTGAACCCTGGTCTCCTGCTTCCTGGGTGGCATTCCTAAAGCTGTTGAGTGTTTATGTTCCTTATGCAGTGAATGGGAAAAGTTAGGGCAGCCAGGGCTCCAACCACTCAACAACTATATAAAAGGTGGGTGATTTAATATAAACTATCTTTTCAAAAGTAGAGCATTATCCATTCACCTGTTTTTATAGTGTTGACTTGAGTGCTGAAGGCCAGTAAATAATTTCAGGCTGTCAGTCCTGATTGGGATCTACACACGAGCCTGATAAAGGCCTGCATGTAGGTGCTTTAAGTGGTAGTGGGTAGGAGTAGACTTCCTGTTGGCTGGCTTAGGCACCTTCCCCCATCTGCATGTTGGTTGCAACCAAACTCATTTTAGCTGCCTGTCTTTGTCTATTTGCTATATAAGGAACATAGCTTTCTGAATGACATTCCTGGTAACTAAGTTTGGCATGACAGCTTTGAGCATCACAACACCTATGTCCCTTTGTGGATCTGGGCCTGAGCTGTTGTAATATTCTCCATGGAGTGGGGTTGGGCTGGAACTGTAACAAATGTTCATGACTATGCTTGGATTCAAGAATGCTGGGCATGGTATAAATATTTGGGCAAAACAGCGTGGGCAGTAGAAATGGCAGTGGCTGGGTTGGAAGCAACAGTGCCCTGCTTTAGACTGTTCATTTTGGTTTGCCATTGGTAAAATTGTGCCAACCCTTTAACATAGCAGAAAAAAATAATTTTCAAAATCAAGGTATAGGGGGCTTTTGGAGTAAAGGTGGGGTATTCACAAAGCTCATTTTTGTAAACACTGACTTCTAGGGTTGTATAGATTTCAGAGTTTTGCCTTCTGATATTAAATTGTGGCATGGATTAAATCACTTCATTAATTTGATGACAGCTAATTTTGGGAGTTTCAAAATGTTGTCCAAATATAGCTTTGCAACTTTCAAATGTTGTGGTTCTTAGTAGCCTTTGATGCATCTTGAGCAGTGACTCCTCAAACATGAAGACAGCTGAAACATGAAAACAGGACTTTTAGCTTTTGAAGCTATAGCTCCCTATTAATGATGTAAGTGACTGCAACCTGTTACAGTGCACTTAGAAAAGGAGCAGCATTTTAACTCCACAAAAGTTGCCAGTGCAGCTGTTCCATGGGGCAAAAAGTGGGGAAGAGCCCTCCATTTTTTTTAAAGTAGATTATTGCCAAATGTAGCTTTTTGTGGTGAATGGGAGTGAGAGTTGCTTTTATGCAACCACGGTGAAGTACAAGACTGAGGTCTTTTCTCTTGAAACTTTTGAGCAGATAGGCAATTGTACTGGCATGGGTTATAGGTTATTCATGATTGCCTCAGAAAGGTGAATACTGTTATGTTTCATGTACAAATAAAACAGAGGCAAAATTGAGTTTTGCTCTAGAATTTGAAACACAATTTATTGTATCATGAGTTTGGGAGCTGGGACCAATTTCTATACTCACATGCTTTCTGTGGAATTGAATTTGAGGGTGTGGATTGGCCTTTAATAAACCAGCACAGAATGTGGCCTCTGCTCTCAAGTTGGGGGGAGGGTAACAGTTGCCATTTCTTTTAAGAAAACAGCCCCCTGACTAGCATTTTTTTTTTTTTTAGAGAAGAGGAGGAACGTCTGAGAAATAAAATCCAAGCGGACCATGAAAAAGCTTTGGAGGAGGCAAAAGAGAAGTTAAAGAAATCTCGAGATGAAATTCAAGCTGAGATTCAGACTGAAAAGAACAAAGTAGCCCAAGACATGAAAAAGAAAGATGACAAGCCACTGCCACCTGTACCTTTACCAAATCTCATAGGGATAAATGGTGGAGAACCAGAAGATCTTGACATCCGAGAGAAGAGGAACAAAATTAAGGAGGTAATGGGCATAGCATGGTACTATTGGTGGTTGAATGTGATAAGAGTTGCTTTATTTGTATGTTCTGTTGGTGGTTTTATGACCATTTTGTGTAAGATTACATATTGAAAATGAATATGGCCAACTTAAAAGCCTATTTGAAAATAAGCCCATGTAAGGTACTCAGAACTCTGGTTTGCAGTCAGAAATAACATGGGAATATGGATATCATATTGGGCTTTTCCTGCATTGAGTGTTCAGTTCTTTAGGTTTTCATAGATTTCATAGACATTAGGGCTGGAAGGACCTCGGGAGATCGAGTCCAGCCCCCTGCCCAAAGGGCAGGAAGTCAGCTGGGGTCATAGGATCCCAGCAAGATAAGCATCCAATTTACTCTT
>NW_017728931.1:7637702-7653909 GCF_001723895.1 Crocodylus porosus
GTCTGCGTGGAGCCCGGAACCATGGGCTCCATCTGGGTGGCCGTCTCTGAGGTGCCTGATGGGGGGCCGCAGCGCCTGAAGGGACCCTCGGGGTGCGGCGCGTGCCCATCCATGTCATGCCTCTGGTAGGCTGGCTACGACTGGAGCTGACTACTCTGGGGGGTCGCAGGCAGGGTCTCGTGCCCTCCTGCGCCCTCTCCTGTGCTAACTCCGTGCTAACTCGAGCGCCTGTTTATGCAGCCTGTTCGCGTGGCTCCTTTGGGGGGCTGGGCCAAGTAGGGGCCTGGGCGGGGGCTTGACCCGGCCGGCATCAGGCAGCGGCCTCCTCCCAGGGGGTCGGCAGGGGGCTCTGCGGTTGCTGAGGGGGTGTCTGGGGGGTTTCGGGGGAGCGGGGGCGCAGCGGGCTTCATCCGCGCGTGTCTCACCGCTCCAGAGCCTTACTCTCTAAATCAAAAAGTTGCTATAGCATTCAATACCAGGCAAATGGGATGTGTCCATTTAGTCGCATATGTTTTTAAATACTTGACATAAGACCAAAGGATAAGAACAAAAATGTTGCTGGACTTGATAAGACCAGTGACTTCTTTCGTCCAGCGTCCTGTATCTGTCGGTGGCCAGGACCATGTGTTTGAGAGAGAGATTCAAGGAGCTGTAAATTGTTGTGGAATAGCCTGTCCATCAGGGAAGTGTTTTCTTTTGTCCTTTATTTAATGGTTGGCTTCTCCCCTGGAGTTTTTAAAAATACAGTTCAGTAAAACAGACACAGATCAACAGTATCTAATATAAATATGACTTTGATTTAATCACAGTATATTAATTATGTAACAGTATATTTAACCATTCTTTGATTAACTCAAACTAATATTCATATATCTATTGTTGATCTGTGTGTGTTTTACTGAACAGTGTTTCACGGTCTTATCAGGTCCAGCAACATCTTTGTATCCATATACACACATTTTGTCTAATTTTTCTTCCCAATCAGTTTGTCTTGGTTTTGAGAAATAAGTCCTTTTAGCATACCAAGCATGTGTTGATGGTTAGGATTTATAGTTTACCTATAATGAATATACTTGAGTCATAACCGTTCATTTTTAAGCAGTCATCAACCTTCCATCAATTGAGGTGTTTTTCTTTATTTGGTATAACAAGATCCAAAATAGTTACCTGCAATACTTTGTGAGGCAGATGGGTATAATTTTTAGAAACTCCACCAGCAGAAATCTCCCACACAAGTTTGCAATTGCAGTTTCCCCCCTTTGTTAGATAAGGGGTTATGGAGCAACTTACAGCTGTCCAACTTGCAAGTGGCCAGGTGTTACAAGTTGCGTAGGTCAGGTTACCTTTGGGCACTTCTTGCATTTTCCCCCTATCTCACCACTGCACTTCATTGAACTGTGCCATGCACAGGTTTTCCCCCTACACAGTGCTGTGCATGTGGGGCAAGAAACCCTGGCCTCCTCCCCAGCTTCATGCACTGTGGGCTATGCTGCCATGTCTTGTGCCCTGCAAGGCCCATGACCGAGCAGAGGGAGAGGCATCCTGGAATCCTCAGCTGCTATGGCATGCAGAGCAGTGGGAGAGTGAGCAGCTGGGTTGGAGTCTGGAAGCATCCTCTGCCTGGGTATTGTTAGTAATTTTTATTTAAATTGGATCTACATCCTGAGGTTCTGAGTTAGTAATTTTAAAATGAATAATGGTATCTTTAATGTTTACTCTTACCTTTTCACGTTATGCTTCCTCCCCATATTATAACCACTTTATCTTGTAATTTATCCCATTATTATCAGTAATGTCAGTTTTATCAACTTTTTTCTCATCAGAGAAAACTTCCAATTTCTGTTGCTTGCTACTCAGACTCCTATTGTTTATATATAAACATTAAAAAATTTCCTCTCTTCACACTGTCATTTCAGGCTGTGATGCTTCTAACACTTAGCTTCATTTTACATTCTATTTTCTCATTGGTGCTTTCCTTTGCCTGTGTTATTTTAATATTCTAGGCTGTTCTTGATATTTTCCGATCTTGAAGAAAAGCCCCATTATTTCTTAGATGTTAGTATGAACCCTAGTTAAGGCGGCCTTACTGCCACTTTTCAGCATGGGGATGCTGGTATATGTGTTGATCTGGACACTTTAGCACTGCTCTAATTAAAGTTGCTCTCCCCACCACTCTCCTCCCCAGTCTCAGAGCATGTATATAAACACCCAGTGGCAGCAAATGGAGAGCACATATCAAACTTATACAGCAGAAAAGGACAAAAAGAGGAGAAGCATGCTGGGAAAAGCTGTTCCTACTAAGTGGCATGCCACTAAATACAGGTGACTATCTAAGGCTCATCTCCTCAAATGGAGACTACTTTGGAAAAGCTTAGATGGACACTTTTATAATGTCTGTAAGTGCTACTCATTTGAAATAAAACAAACTTTAACAGTAACTCAAGAATTTGTGATTGTTAGAAAGTAGTCAAAACATTAAAAAAATTATTTTCCAAGTAGTGTTACTTTTTTATTAATATAAGCTTTCCCAGATGTCTTGGGAACTGGGTATTAAAGGAATTCAGAAACTACTTTGACCCACTGACAATTTAATTTGAAAAAAAAAATATAAGACTACAATTAAAAAAAAAAAAAGTATATTGGTGTATATATACAGTGTAGACTTCTTCTGGCATAGCTTTGTTTGTTGGAGGGAGGAAGGAAATGAAGAGGAGTGTGCTGGCCAAAGCCCTTAATGAAGATGCATTTTCACTTACAAAACTGGTTCACATTTTTTTTACTGGTATAACTTGTTCTGTGCTTTAGGGATAACTTTTAATAGTGGTATGAAGTGCAGCTTGACTGGTATAGTTGCCTCCACCGTAACTACGTGTTGCAGAAGCAGAATATCAGTATTGCTGTACTGGTAAATAATTTCTAACAGCCTAAATCTCAGAACAAAACATTTTCTTAACTAAGAGTATTAAAAATAAAACAAAAGAAAGTAAATGTGTACTCAATTATATCAATACAGGCTGTATTCAACATTCAAAATTTAAGGCAGAGAGGGAGAAAGTGTATATGTTTCTATTCTGATGATTATACAAGTTCCAGGTAGTGTTGGTCCCCAAAATCTTTGTGGTAGGCTGAACAAACATTCTAATTTCACAGTTTAAATACCAGAAAAAAATAAGCATATACTCTTTAATCCACTATTAAAATATAAGAAGAGAAAGCTTTGCATCTTTTTTTTTTTCCCACTTGTGTTCATGAAATCATGTAATTTAATGTGTGCTTTCAGTTTAAAGCATTTCACACAATGTTTTTTTCCATTGTAGATATGTCTGCGGTGGCACTCAATGTATGGCCTGAGGGGTAGATCAATGGGATGACTCTTCTCTCTCTCCCCAACTGAAGCTAGCAGGCAGTTGTGGCCTTTAATGCTTCTAGGTCACAATCACCCAGGTTGCTGCTTTAAAACAGTGATGCTCAGCTAGTGGCTTGCTGGCCAGATCCAGCCTGCAAGGCTCCCTGGGGGTCTGTATATTTGGTGGCAGAGGCATGGTAGCAGTATTAATTGCTGCTTTTCTGCTGTCAGATTTTCAGACCTCAGGGGAGCCCTGTGGGTAGGATAAGGTGGCCGTGTGTGCTAGATCGGTGGTGGGCAGTGGGGCCAGCGTACAGGGTCACTCCACAGCCAGATCTAGCATGCAGGGTCAGTCCAGCATGCGGCTGGATCTAGTACATGGTCTGAAAGTTGACCATCACTGACCTAATCCATTGAATGAACTATAATATAAATTAAGGGTCTGCCTTGGTCTCTTAAGACATCTACAACACCAGATTTTATGGATCAGGAAGTTTATGGTTAGTAGTACCTCTTTCCCCCACAGCTGTTTGCTGTGCTAAGCTCTCAAAATAAAAGTTTTCCATGTCTCTTATCTGTCAGAGATTGTGAAGGAGGAGGAAAATCCCCACTAGATCAGAAATACTAGATTATAAAGCTACAGATCACTTCCAAGCAGTAACTGATTCAAGGCGCTAATCTTTCTAAATGGTTAAACAGTGAAACCAAATGCATTGTAGCATTGCCACATATTGCACTCATTTCAATGCCAAAGCTCCCATTTCCACCTCAACCAACACAATTATTTTCAAAGGGCATTTATACATGTATGGGGGGGTGGGGGGAGGAGAGAGGGGCTCTTTATTTACAGTGGCTCTGAGAGCCACTGATCATGGGAAGCCAGGTATAGCATAATGAAAAAACAGCAGAGGGGTGGGGCTGAGTAAAATTACCAGGAGTAGCAGATACACACCTGGCAGAAGCAAAGATGAGAGAGGCAAGGATTTCTTAGGGTGAACTGTTTTATTGTATAGTTGTGATAAGGTTAGACAAGCTTTCAAATGCAAGACATTGTTTCTCAGGCCCTGAAGAATGATGATTACTGGGAGATCAGAGCCTATCAAAAGGGAATAGGGTCAGTCTAACCTTTCTTTTCATCATACTGTGGAAATAATTCAGGAGTTGGATAAAATACAATATACCATGAACCTGGTTGTAGCAGTTAGTCTGGGAGCCTGGAGGCAGGCTCCTGCTTGGCCCTGCTGCCTCAGGGAGGCTCGGGCAGCTCCACCGGGCAGGGCGGGCCTCCCGCCCATGTTGACTGGGGGGGAATCTCACTTTATAATCGAGTATATATGCCAATTTTGAATTAGTCACATGACAAATAGCGGCAGTGAAGACTTGATTTTTAGTTCTTGGTGCAGAATATGTTGTTCTGTGTTCATTTGTTTTGAAGTTCATGTTGAAATTTTCTTGAATAGTTTTTATTTTTCCTGTCCATTGTTTTCTGTGTTGATGTTTTGAAGGAAATGCTCAATATTTTTCTTGACCAAGAGCCATATTACGGACTTCTAATATAGACTGAGCTATACATGGTCATTACTACACATGAATAGGTCATAGCAGACACACTTATGTGTATGGATGCAATCTGTAGATACTAGTGATCCAAACACACATTACATCAGCCACCTGGATTGAAATGGGATATTGCATGTAAAGGATTTGTCCTATCAGGCTCCACGTTAGGTTTTAACTTTTAATGGTCAAGCTTGGAAGACCTGTCAGTGGCGTAGCAGGAGACAGGAAAAATTTTTTTTATGGCTAGGAGTATGTGAGAAAACACTGGATTACTGGAATTTGTAGGAACAGACTTTGTTTACTTACTTTATGTCCCCTATGTGGGAGCGAGGAGGATATAAATTTTTTTTGCAGGTGGGATAAAACAGATGGGAATGGGAAGGGTGTCTGTATCAGATTTAATAAAAAACTGTGCAGGGCTTTCTAACATAGGTCTCATTTTAATGAGGTTTTGCATTACATTATTTTTTGTATAGCATGCTGCAGGGTATATATTAGTATATAAAGGATTTATTGATTATTTAAACTGTTTGTCATAGCAAGTTATTTTTTGTCCACTGAAAGAGTACTGTGTTCTTATATAGGATTTTTTTTTAAGCCAAAACTTTTCAAAGCCTTTTAACTAATATTATCCCTATTTTATATGTAGGAAAGCTCTTATGCATATACTTGCCCTAGGGCCTAGGCCATGCAAAAAAGGAAAGAATGGAATATGCATCTCCTGATTCTGTCCTTGACTAATTGCTGTGCTTACTGCTTTCAAAATTCTGTAGTCTTTCAAGCTATTGGAGTGATAAGATTAGCTGCTTGTTATCATAGCTATGCTTTATCTGTTGTTTCTTTTTTTCTTTTTCTGAATTTGATTGATAAAAGCTTTTCAACTCAATGTTTGAGACTTTAGGAATATTTTGCTACTTCTACAAATGAAAGCATTACTTTTCCCAGTCTAAAAATGTTTGTATGCCTACTCCCCCATCCGCTAATCCTACTATTGCTTACCTTCCCTTTGCAATCCCACCTCTGGTTGGGTTCTTGGTCTGGCCATGGGCAGGGAGCACATGCTGCCTCTGACCTCAGCTTGGTCATATAGTGGTGGCAGCAGCTCTAGCCCCAGCTCTGAGGCCAGGTTTGAGGCTGAAGCTGTCATTGCCACAACAGCTACTGTGTGGCTGCGTTGAGGCTGGAGGCAGCATGTGCTCTGTGCTCCCTGCCCCTGCATAGTGTAGGGCCCCGGCAGGAGCCAGAGCTGCAAGATGGGTAAGGTAAGCAGTGATACTTGAGGGGTGGTGGGAGCACAGACTGAAGGGACAGGGTTTGGAGTGGGAAGGGGGGAAGTGGCTCCGGCTTCACAGCTGGAGTCCCTGCTCCCCGTCCTTTGGCTTGTACTCCAATCTAACATGGGTGGCTTTTTTCCCTGCATTGAATGAGGGGAAAAAAACTGTCTTGGATTCAAGTAAATATGATAAGCATATTTTGAATGTTCCAAATAACTGAAAAATAAATAATTATTGTATTTACCTGAATCTAAGACAACATTGTATTTAACCTCCCTCCCCAATAACTATATTGTATACATGGAAAATTATAAATTTCTTATAACTTTCCATGTATAGAATCTAATTAATAGAAGGTGTCTTAAATTTGCCCCGGTGCCCCTCTTCCCCCTGCTGCTCTGGCAGGGAAAGTAGTGGTAGGGGGCAAAGGGCCAGACCATTGACTCTTGTTGTTTGTTTCCCTCCCCCCCACATTCCTGCTGCTTGAGCCCCCATGACTATGCCTTCTGTCACTATCCCCGCCCCCTCCTGTATCATCTGCTGAAGCTCTGTTCCTCTGGGGCAGCCAGCAGTAGTGGTCCAACCTTGCCTGGCCATGAAGAAATAGTGACACCTCCTAGCGGGCCAGGTTGAGGCTAGAGAGACTGGAGCCTGAGCAGAAGGTAAGAGGGGTGGTGGGGGAGCAGGCTAGAGGTGAAGGGAAGATGCAGGTTCCTCCCTCCTATTCCCTACTCCTACACTCTACGCTGTCCCCTGTGTTCCCTCTCCTCTGCCAAACAAGACATTCCAGACTGGGGCAGGCAGTAGCTTGGCTCTAGCTTTGTCCCCAAATCCATGGCCAAAGCTGGAGCTAATATTCCAGGATACACTTGAATCCAAGATGAGGCTATTTTTCTCCATGCTGATTAGGGGTATAATACTTTGTCTTGCATTCGAGTAAACATGGTACATAAAGAAAACAACAAATAGACGTTCACAATTTACATGGAAAAGTTAAACACCCCCAGAAGTTGCATTGCTTAAACAACATAGTTTGTATGCATTGTGTTATACTCTTAAACTTCATGTTGTTTTTTTCTGGTAGACTCCTGTTTCATTGAGTACATAAGATTGGTGGTACAGGAACAAGACAATGTAGTATAGCGCAGGGGTTTCAAGCTAATCTGGCCCTGTGTTGGATGAATGGTCCTGTAGGGCACCCTCACTCTTGCTCTCCTACTCCCTCCCCTCCCTTCTGACAATCCATTGCACTTGCTCCCCTAGCAGTCAGGACAGGTGCTGCTTGCAGCATGGTTCCCAGACCATCTGGGGCAGGTGCTGTGTGGCACATGGGGCAGCACTGGAGGCCAGGTGATGGAGCTCTGCAGGCTGGGACTGGCCTGCAGGCCGTATCTTTGAAACCCTTGGTATAGATGCCAAGGCTTTCATTGAAAGAGAGGTTGATTTAAGTCAGGGACAGAAAGCAGACAAAGCATAGTTTTATAGCGAAAGTAAGCGGATGTAAAACAAAGAAATTAGTTCTGTCCCTGGCTCTGCCTGGTTCTGTCTGACTCGTCATTTTCTGAGTGCCTGTTTTGAGATACCTGACGTTTGAAGAAATACCGAGCACAAACAGTTTTACCTGAAGCCAGTGGGAGTTGTAGATGCTTAGTATATTTGGAAGTAAGGCAGTGGGATTTCTGAAGAAATTAGCATCTGCATCAGGATTTTGAATGGTTCATACTTACAGTCCTCATTCTGTTGGTGAGTCGTCTGGCTTTAGGCAAGACTTTATTTCCCTGTCTGTTGATAGGAATTACAGTGTATTCCTGTGTCACAGACAAGAGGTTCAGATGAATAGCTCAGAAGCATTAACCAAATTTATTAACTTAAGTAGCATGTGGTAAAAGCTGTGATTAAAATGTGATTAATTGTGTATTCGTCATAAACTATAGATGGTATGCAGTAAGACGATAAGTACATTTTTAATGAAGGGAAGATCAAAACAATTACTGTAAACAGTTATCTTTTCATTTGTGCCATACTTGTCCCATGGAAAAAATATGCAATCGTGTGAATAGAGACTACATAATAAGGTATATGCAGAGTGGCACCAAATTTAAGATTACATGGACAAACCTGTAGTCTGACAATGATTAACTTCTGAGGGCTTGTGTGCAAACTTTTAACATTGACTTCTACTTAAAAATAGTTTAGTCTTTTTGTGTGTTTTACTTTTGTAGCCTTACAGTTTGAATTTGTTGTCCTTTGTATTTAAGTTGTAGGAGAGAATGACTTAATTGTGCTTATTTTGCCTTGCCATTATTATTTACACACTTCTACAATACCCTCTCTAAGAATCTCATTGTAAGATGGACTTTACGACTTTGGATCATTCTTGTAGTTTGTTTCTGAATCTTAATTTTTAAGCACCTTTTTGATGTCTGAACCTCAGAATTGGAGGATACAATGTCACAGCGATGATTTTCAAGAGGCAGTGCCATTCTTAAGGCCTGCCCTAGTAATAAATACAGTATATTCATTAGTGACAACTTTGCCACCCCAGTCTTGCATCTGGTTGCTGATACTTCTCTTGCCCCAGTGTATTTGAATTATTTCCATTTGTTTTAACTTTATCTGCTATAGCAGTGGTTCCCAAACTCTGACACATTAGGCATGACCAATTTAAAATGATACAACCGTAAGTACCACCAGCAATTTTTCCAGTTCAACCTTAAGTACCACTAGCAAATGTTTGTCATATAAAGTAATTATAATAAATCTGTTAATGTGCACCACTGACAGGTTGTCTGCATAGCACTGGTGGTACCTGTACCACAGATTGAGAACTGCTGTGTTCCCAACTTTCAATAATATTTTAGCTTTCTTTATTAACTGTCTGTATTTCATAGCTTTTGATTTATGGTAATTTCTGTTAACTTTCTGTTTCCTCATTTAGAATAGTGGTGATGATGACAATGTACTTTTCGTAGCTGGTTTCACTTATCATCTTTATCATAATGTGTATTTAACTAAAGCAGCCTTCATGATTTCAGAATTATATTTGTGGCACAACTGTTGTCAACATTTTTCAGTTTAAATTTATTTCCCAGTCAGTTTTGTTCACAATTGTTGTAGCTTTAGAGCATAGGCTGTTTATAAAGTAGCAGCCAATTTATGTGATTACTAGTTTTTTGTTGTTGCAAGTAGTCACTTTGTAGATGTTCTGTAAACTGCTATGCTTGTCTTTTGACTTTATTTGAAGTGAGGTATTAAACTGCAGTTTTTAAAAAAATGAAAAACTTACAATGTCTTTGTATAAATAAAGCGACACAGATTCAGAGATGCCACTAGAGAATAAATTATTTTAAATTTTCACGCTGCCCAAAGGTTCATATTTCTCCAAATACAGCATGACGTGGCCAGCATATTTTCCTGTAGTTCTGAGGTCCCTACCATGGCTTTATTGGAGGAATGATATCTGCAGAGGTAACCTGTTTCTAATATGCACATCATCTTGTAGTATCCTGTCCAAGACAGGCAAGTAAAAGATGGCTCTAGGCAAAATATTGGGCCCCTATAATGTATTGGGGATAAGCTCACTGAGGACATACATTTCAAAGGTGTTTTATATAAGATATATTTCCTCATTTAGTTCTGTTCCCTTTCTCCCCCTCTCCCCACTTTAAAAAAAAAAAAATAAAAAAAGGGGGGGGGGAAAGTCTGGCTAATTATCTGTAACTATGGGGAAAATCATGATCTTATGTGCTAGTTTAGTATGGTGATTGTTCAGAAAAAAGTAAAGACAACTTGTTTTCTCACAATATGGCTGATGCTATATTTCTGATAAAGCAGCTAGGTTTCTTACGAAGTTTACCTCCCTTCTGTAAGCTTTGTAGCTTAAAGCCCCCCATATTACTCTAGGCCTACAAATACTATATTTTAGATTTGTGTGCTACCTTGCCCCCTCCCTCCCACTAATAGTTTGGCAGGCAGGTTTAAAAATTGGCCCACTTAAAGCATCCTGTTATTCCACAGTGTGTCTCAGTTGTGTTTAGAGACAGCCTTTTATTAGCGACCTGGGTGGCTCCAACTCCTCATTTTAAGGGACCAGTCTAGCACTTGCCTTCACTGTACGCTACACCGTAGTTCTATCTTCCTTGTCTTGCCCTGGTGGTGATATGGGAGGTCCCCAACCAGCCACAGTGCTGGTCTCCCACTGCCTCTGGGTGCACCGCCCGCCTCTCTCATTTGCCATGACTTGCTGTTAAGTAATTGGTTGGTAATTAGGTAGAAGGCTGCCCTTTTGAGGGCCTTGATGTCTGAGGGTTAAAGGTACGTGCTCCTACCATCCCTTAATGTGTTCCATGCCTTGCAGATGTTGCTCACAGCTGTGCTAAGCTCTAGCCTGAGGCCAGGCCCAACTCGTCACAGCATTCAGTCTTTTTCACTTGGCTGTGGTAGGGCTGCACTCCATACTGCCTCCCTATCACAGAGGCCTCTTGCTCTCCACCGGCTCTCACCTGGTCTCTTTCATTGCATTCTTCCCGAGCCTCCCATATTGCCCCTTTTCTCCCAGGGGCCACATTTTCCCTGTCCTCACCCAGAGGGTCCTCAGGCTTGCTACTCTTCACTCCCTAGCCAGCAAGTGCTCAGCCTTTTGGACATTTCCTGCCACCCTCATCTGAGTGAGCGCTGGGTGGTTGAGAAAATGCTGTGCTGACTCTGCCCTTGGTCTGATAGCTGGGTAACTCCCCCAGCTGTTCTCCGTCAAGGGGCTGAGAGCTCAGCCCTTGTTTTCCTCACAGCTCCTCTTCTGCTGCCCACCTCCGGTCTTAGGCACCCAAAGGCTTACCTGGGCCTAACTCAGACCCCCCCATGCTAGCAGGGCCTCCACTCAAGCCCCTGACTTCAGGGCCCCAATTCATGCCCCTCATCAGGCTTCACCCCTGCCACTCTCTATTCTGTCCTGTACTCTGGGGTTGGACACCCCCACAGACTCAGGTGCTGCTTGTCGGCGTGCCTGGCCTGGAACTTGCCTCCTCTCATCAGGGCCTTAACTGCTGGTGCCCTCTCTTAGGGCCCTAACTACTCCTCTCATGGGGTCTTTCACCCTTTCAGGCTCAGGCACTTCTCAAAGCTTACCTGGCCTTCACTATTCCCCTTCCAGGTCTTGCACCTGCGATGGGCTCGTGTGTCCCTTATGGACATCCCTGGCCCCACTACTCTTTCTCTGATGTTTTCATGTAACCCACGGGGTGATGGGGGCAGGGGTTTAGATGCCCCAAGCCACCTTTCACTGGGAAGGTCCTCAAACCTGATATTTAAGTGGCCCTGCCTACCACAGGCAGGACCACCAGGCCTCCCTGTCCTGGCAGGGTGCAGTTTTAGGTCATGCCCAGGACCAGGAGCCTCTAAGCCTTCCCCATAGTTCCTGCCTTTACCTCCTAGCTGTGTTGGTTCCACAGTGTCTGGCAGCAAATTGCTGCCTCCAGCCCTGCTGGCCTAGGGCTTAAGATGGCTGCTTGTCAGGACTGGGCTGCACTGCCTGCTGCTTGATCCAGATCTTAAAAGTGGCAGAGCACTTAAGGTGTTCTGACACCCACTTCCCCACTTAAAATGTTTACCACTGCTGCTTAGAAAAACAGGCTTCCCTAGAGTCTGTGATAGCCTTAAAGTGACAAGCACCCCACTGGTGCTCTGCCATAGTTCTGTTCTCATCTTCCTTGTCTTGTCTCTTCTCTGCCCTGGCTTCTTGTCCCTGAGTCCTGGTTTGACTTGTCTCTCAGCTTTGTGACTGGCTTCTGACCTCAGCTTGTCCTGGTTTTTAGGCTCTGGCTTAATCCCTTGGCTACTTAGCTCAATAACATTGGCACCTAACCTTGGTCTGGCCTCTCAGATGTGCCTCTTACTCCTGTTTCTTCACTTGGCAACTTAGCTCTTGACTCTGTTTGCCCCGAGACTACCCACTAAGGTGTCCTGCGTCTAGCCACTAGTCTAAACTACCCAAATACAGTGGACAGTGTTTTTCTGAGGCTTGTGGAGTATTTTCGTGGCTGGTTGCTGTTATGTTTGATATATAGGCTGTGTTCTGGACTGTAAAGGTGACCCAGAAAACACAACTTGGATACCTGTTTAGTGGTGAAAGCTCTGAAAGGTTTATTGTTATCAGACATCACACCAGTTGGTCTGATTAACAGTTAGTTAGTCCAACTTTGTAAAGCTTATCTTTGACAGGTGGAAACGTCGTAGGTTGCTCATGCGTCCCTAGAACTCTACAGGGGACAGGTCTCCCAATCCCTGTATTTATACTTGCATGCCCCTCATCTCATGTTCATTTCTATTTGTTTTGTTTGTTAAGTTTACATACCTGCACTTGTTATCTCAGTCTCATTAGCAAGTTCTACATTTTTACATTTGTCCTTGAATTGGAGTTGTTTTCTCCCCAAGTCCTGGCTGTGGTGTTGGTACAGCTTCTTGCCAGCTGGCCCAGGTGCAGGTGAAGGCCAGCACGGCCAAAGCACTAGAGCTCCGCAGGCTGAATCTAGCAACTCTGTGGGCTGGATCTGGCCTCTAGGCCTTAGGTTGCTGATCCCTACCATAATGGATTGTCAGATATTTCCAATCAAAGCACACCTAGCTGAAGAGGGTGGCGGTATTCCGACTAATCCCTGTAATACTGTTCAAGCACTCATGGATTATGTGGAAGTAGGCTACTTGCTTGTATTTACACCACATTGGTAAACTGTTCACTCTCAGTGGTTCAGATTTAACACTCAATCTGTTGAAAAGCCTGAATTTTTTTCCCTGAATAGCCATGTAATATATAGCATTAAAGTATGTGAGATTCAGTGAATGCACTTGATCCCCAACTAAATGGTTTTGTATTTGATAGAGTATTCTTGGACCCCATGTTTCTAGGGAAAGGCCTTCCATCTTCCCCCAAAATTAAAGTGTGTGTGTATGTATATGTATATGTGTATGTGTACGCCAGTCAGAATGAAAATACAATACCCAAGTAGAATTTTTGCCCCCAAGATGGAGAAGCACAAAAGATTCAGGTCTGCTTCCACTCTGGCTACTGATTTAGCATGGAAGATGCTGAGATACTAGTGATAGAAGGCAGCATAAAAACCGTGGATGGATGGATAACTCAGTTGCATTAAACTGGTTGTTTTTTTTTTTTTTGGGTGGCAGTGCTGTAGCCATTATGGTCCAAGAAATAATTAAGAGGCCAGGATTTTCATTGGTCATCTCTTTCATTGAACAAACTGTTAGTTGGAGGAGATCTAGATAAGCTTTGGCTACAAATTACCCTTCCTTAAGTAGTTGAAAGCTTATCTAAATCTCTTCCAGTAATCTAGTTGTTCCAATAAGATATTACCACAAAAATCTTTACCTTTCATGTTAAACTTTTGTAAAATTCAAGCTGGAATATAAATTTACTGTTTAAGAAAAATGAAGAAGAATAGTTTTATTATAGCAGAAATCCCAATAATGGGCTATTCTGTTTGCATGTATTTTACTGAACTCTTTGTTTCTTATGGGGACTACTGTAAAATATGTGGCTATAAGCTGATTTAAGCAAATTATTGTTGTTACAGGGTTTAATATAGGTTGTTTCTGATATCAACAAAATTGAAATACAGATGTTAATCGTGGTGCCAACATGCAAGTTGGCTTGCCTGTGGTAGACAGGCAGTCTCTTAAGGTGATATTTGCTTGTTAAGACAAGGGATACCTGCTCTGTTGTGGAGTTTCTCCACCGTCAGGAAACACGTTTTTTTTAAAAAACTGTTGTGTTGGTGTTGCAGTGTTTAAGTAATTAAGTGGCTCTTGCACAAACTGCTGGGTTTTTTTGTTTATTACACATGCAAAGGACATTTGGACTCTGAAACCTGTACTGCTTTCCTTATTTCCTTTTCCTTTATCTATAAAATCTTTTCAGAGAAATTCCCTTATCTGTCTGTCCTTTAGAACAGTGGAAACCAACCTTTTTGGCAGGTGTACCACAAGGTTAATGCTCTGAGCACCACTCTGTTCTCCTACTACCTGACCTGCTCTACTTTTTGCTCTCTGCCTGATAAACTGCTGTTTTCTGCTCCTTTTCCTGATCTGCTGCTCTTTTTTTGCTCCCTGTCCTATCTATCACTGTATTCCCTGTTCCCTCGTAATCTGCTGCATGCCACACTCATAGGCTGCCTCTGCCACTTGTGGTATCCATGCAGATTGGCCATCCTGCAGGATTTTACATATCCTTGTTGGGGCAGGGGGTGGGAAGTTTAGTTTTAGGTAGCAGTTTTTGGGTGGCAGTGGTTTTACATTTTGTTTTAAAGCAAAAATCAGACTCTCACACAGTGTGAGGCAAAATACTAGCAAACACGAACCTTCTGTGTCTCTACTGTAGCATAGCTCTTACAAAAATTCTATATGCACAATATGGTTTTATAAACAATTCTTAGATTTGAGCGAATTTTTACCAGTCAGGGTTTTTGATTCAGATCCAAGCAGTGTTGTGCTGGCAGGGTTGTTCTGGCTGCCAAAGCAGTCTGTACCTCAGGGTAACTCAGAATGTAAAAAGTAACACCTTAATGAGATAAGGGACTGTGTCCAGATGCCTAATATTGCAGGCAATTGCTTTGTATAATCTTTTTCCTAAAACTACCAAGCTCCATCTTGCACTACAAGTGTTTTGCTTCCACTACTCTTTTTAGGAGGGTGTTCTGGAGCGTTGTTCCTCCATTGGTTAAAAACCTTCTAATTTCTAACACATAAATTTATTTATAAACACTTTATACCCATTTGTCTTTGTGCCTGCGTTGGCCTTTCACTTGCTTTGCTTTTTCCCAGCCATGGTCATTGCTAAATCTTGGATCTACAGTCAGAAATCATTACCATATGCAGCTTTTGTTTTGCTGAACTAAACAAGATGAGAACTTCTCTTGTAGTTACAAAATTTTCTGAGCCCCTGCCCTTCTCTGTACCTGTTGCAGTTTGAGTTCATCTTGGATGTAGATGGGCCAGTTATTGCAGATGAGGTCTTACTGGTGATGGTACTAATACTCCTGTCTCTACTAGAAACCCTTCATTTGATTCATCTTAGTCACATTTTTCTTTGACCATGTCACATTGGCTGAGCTGTTCTGTGATATTCCTTGGTGTATTAGTCATTCTTCTATGCTATTTCTAGATTACATTTCCTCCCATTTCTATTACTCTAGTATACAAAATATTCCTGTTCTTCCTCTATGTCGATCTGATCCTCTTCCATATTTGTGCTGTCTCTCCAATTTTTGTCATCAACATATTGCATCAGCAAATTGCTTTGTGTCAAAGTCATCAATGAGATTATTAAAGGGAAAAGAATAATTGTACTCTGAAGGAGGTAAAAGCAAGAACATTACATTTATGTTGCATATGTTTACAGTATAACACTTACTGGAGGTGTTGATGTTGTCTGGTTCTCCTTGCATACTGGGCCTCATCAGATTATCTTTGTTAAGTAGAATAGAGACTCAGTAGTATCACACGTTCTGAGCCATGTGGAGCGATTTCACAGGTCGTATCTGGTTGCTGTCACATTTGATATGTAGGCTGCAGAAGTTGGTGTGTTCTGGAAGGCCGGTGCTAACGAGCGGTTTTCCGGATTGTAAAGGTGACAGAAAACACATCTTAGATATGTGTTTGGTGGTGAAAACTCAGTCCAGCTTTGTCAAGCTTGTCCTTAACAGGTAGAAACAGCATACATTATTCATACTCCTCTAGGTCTGTACCAGGCATAGGTCTCCTAACTATATTTATACTAGGGGTGCACCGTTAGAGATTTTTGGGGCTGATTTACTGATATCCGATTTTTAAGGAGGCATATCAGCCAATACAGATTTGATTTCTGATATAGCATGGAGAACTGGTAAGTCTGTTGTGGTGGAAGGGGGGGGGGCAGTTGCAGGCTCTGCCCAGCAGGGGTGGGGCAGGGTGTGAGATGGAGTTGTGGCTCGTTGAGGGGGTTGAGGTGGCTCCCCGTGCTGTGCACATCCTGGGGGGGCAG
>NW_017728931.1:7654309-7659787 GCF_001723895.1 Crocodylus porosus
AAAAAAAACAAGGCGTACCTCTGTCCTGCGCCCTGGCCCAGTCCACCTGGGCAGTTTCTGAGTGTTATAATGAAATGTACTGAGTGCTAAGTGTAACTAGATACATATTTTAAATGAGCGCTATAACAAAACCACGGTAGGTGAAACTACATTAAACAGGGGTTGCCTGTATTGGGTATAGCATGAGTTTTGTTCAATTCTTGAGGAATTCTTCTAGGTAGGCCATAAAAAGGTCATTGTGGGGCCATTTTGATGCCTATAGCTGTGCCCATGGTCTGGAGAAAATGTTATTTATTGAATCTGAAATTGTTGTGTGTGAGGATGAAGTGTATAAGGTCAATAATCTCCTTAGGTCTGTACTCTGAGTTGTAATCTTGCTCCTATAGATCTGTAAGGCAGACTTGGATGTTGGTATATAAGCTGGTAACATCTATGGTGGCTAGGAGGGTATTGTTGCGAAGCTGCTCTTATGTTTTTAAGTTTTTGTAGAAAGTCTGTTGTGTCTTGGACAAAACTCAGTCTTTGGGTGACAAGAGGTTTTGGGATGGATTCAGTGAAACCTGATATTTCCTCAGTTAGGGTTCCATTATTGGAACTGCCTGTATTCCGTTGTTTGTGGATGTTAGGGAGCATGTAAAAAGTCCCTTGATTAGATAGTGGGGGGATTGTAAAAAATTATCCATTTAATCTCTTCTAATTATATTGGTTAAATGGTTAACCAATTAACACAGCAGCTCAGATGAAGTTGCTGATGGGAGCTGGCTCCAGGGGCTCTTTGACAGGTAGGGAGGAGAAGGCAAGCCCTCGGACTTGTGTGTGGGGCAGGCTGTCATTGCCTTGTGGCTGCATGTGATGCCATGGCCCTTCCATGCACTGGCTGAACCAGCAACAGGAGGCACATGGCATTGCATGCAGCTCCTGAGGCACAGAGCCCAGCATGCAGCAGCAGCTGCCTCCACCCCGCACATAAATCCATGGGGCAGGTGGCCCCTGTGCCTACCCCAGGGTATACACAGTGGTGGAGCCCTCTCCGCACCCCTGGAAAGGCTCAGGTTGCCCCAGGAAGGGCTGTGACAGTGGGCAGGGCCTGGCTGGGCCAGCGCAGCTCCGCAAGGGAATATTGCCTGGCTGAGGCAGACTTCCAGGCTAAGGTGGGGGGGAGGGAGTAGGGAGACTTTTGGATCTGGGCTTGGCCTTCTTGAGCTCCAGGCACAGCACGAGTGAGGCAGAGACGCCCCTGCTGCAAGGGCCTGGCTACGGGAGCTCCTGGGAATAGCTTCCCTGGCCTTGCTCACCTGCAGCTCCCCTAAAGAGGCTGGGGCTGAAGTAGGTGCTGCGCAGGGCCAATGTGCTGTGGGCTAGCGGCCAGCTCAGCTCTGAGCGCCATCTGCAGCTACTGTTCCCAGAGCCCAGGGAGTCCCTGCTGCTGCCTGCAGGGCTCTGCCTGGCTTGTGCTACACCTGGTACACACAGGCCGAGCTGGGAGTCTCCCCAAACCTGGTGTCCTGCCTTGGCCAGGTGTTGTTCCCCTGTGGGCAGGTGGCTGCGCTCCAACCCCACGGAGTTGCATGGCCTGGGCCCCACCTCCCATGCCGCTGAGCACCCCCACTGTGGCCAGAGTCTCTGGTACCGTGGGGCAGCCCTGCTTCTGACCCAGCCCTTGCTGTCCTCTGGCTGTTGCCTTCCCAAGGGCCTGGCTAGGCCAACCTGCCCACGGTGCCTTCCTCCTCCACTCCCCTGCCTGCTTCTCCCTGTGCCTCTTTTCTCCCTCTTTCTCACCCCCTGATCACAACATGCTTAACAAGAAAAACATGACAACAAATGTAGTATATGAAGTTGTATTTGTCACCAAGTTTAGAATTTTTAGAAAACCTGGTATTTACTGTTTTAAAAAAAAAAAGCAACAAAGAAAGCAACATTTATGGTTATTAACTGTATTAATATGCAGTGTGTCCTGCCATGTACCCTTCGCCCCAGTTTTGGTTTTTTTCGTGTGCTGGCACTTCGGCACCTTACAGGGTACACACTGCGTTTTTTTCAGTTTTGTGGCTAAAAATGGTGCCTACCCAGGGTTAACACTGTTTTTTTCCCACTTTACAATTGTTTTATATGCCTACCATAACTGATAAAACAATGTTTTATGATAACTGAAGGTTTTAATGTTGTTTTCATACATAGGCTGTTACCTATGTGTATGAAAAATTTGCCAGTGGTACTTAAGGCTGTATCATTTTAAATTGGTGGTACTCAGTCTGTCAGAGTTTGGGAACCCCTGGCTTAATTTATGAGTCATTAAGCTGCCTGCTGTTTTCCTCTTTAACGTCATAGGTTATGGGTACTAGTCCCCCTTCCCTCCTTCCATCCTCTTCTCTTCTTCTTCTGCCTGCCCTGCTGCCTTCCAGTTCCTGATGGGGCACTGCATGTCTTCCCTTCCCTGCTCTTACCTGCCAGACTGCCCCCCATCCCATGCTAACCAATAGCCAGTAAGCTAACCAGTTATCACTGGGCTTATTGGTTAAACAGTGAATTGTTTCACATCCCTAATACATTACTGATCCAAATATCTAAAGTGTTATATAGGATACAGCCAGGTCACAGGACAAAACCCGGAGTCCACAAGGACCATCTGAAAAGTTAACAGGGCACATGGTCTAAGTGTCAAGTCAAGTCAGTCCCAAGCCCACTGCAACTGGTGGGGCACCTTAGGTGCTGTGCATCATTGGCGATTCTTCACGCAAAGCGACTTGGTGGCACCCATCTTTTCTCCAGGTATAGATGCAGTTGGCTCACAGGGAGTTCACCTGCCCTTTGACAGGTCTTTGTTTTTAGTCCTGCTGGGTGTCCACACACCCTCTTCACCCAGGCTAGCCCAGGTGGGGGTGCCGATTTAGTTGCTAACATCCTGACCTTGAACAGGTCTGTACTGGTTTACATGGTACCAGATAGCAGACCGAGAAAGGCCTAGCTTTATAGGGTGTCTAAGTATGGTTCCTCCCAAAACCTGAGAACATATTTGTTGAAATGATGAGTGGAAGAGTTGTGACAGGCACTAGAGGCAAATGGGCAAAGTACATTGACTGCATTTCCTAAGGGAAAGGATTGGCATTCCATATAGATTCATGAAAATAAATCCATTGCAGGTGGCAGGCAGGAAATTTGCAAAGAGAGAAAAACTCCAAGGAATTATGGATAGGAGTGACAGTATTTGAGGTGGTAATGTTTTTTTCATGTCCCATAGGGTGCTTTATGTATGTATTCAAGTTCCTAATATTTGTAGATTTGTACACTTAGCTCTGTTTTGAAATGGATCCTAAAGGATAACTTTTTGGGTGACTACTGCCTGTAAAAGGAAACTTGGAACTATGAGCAAAGAAACTGCCTCCTTTTTGTTTCCTACCCTTCAGAGAAACTGGAGCATTTTGTATCTTTCTGTCAAAGATAGATTCTGTCAATCCACTAGTTTGTTCTTATAGTCATGATATATGACCCCAAGTATTGGCTAGCCACTTAAGGTGAAAAAGGTATCATTCTCCTTCATGATATTGCCTTGCGTATACTATCTGCACATCGTTTGGACAATTATTATTTGCTGCTGCTGTAAATTTAGGCCAAGTAGTCTTAAAGTATTTTCATTTGTATGATAACATCAGTTGTCCTAGATTCCAAGTCTACTGTGTCAATAAGGTTTAAGTGTATAAAAAATTGGTAGTGTTCTGCTACAGACTTGACATTGGTTTCATTTGCAAACTGACTGAAAAAACCTAGCTGTTCTTTGTATATTTCTAAAACATGTTCCTCACAAATGTTTTAATTGGTATTATAAAGTCTTTTAATCCCTGGCTGTTTAATCCATGATAAAACCTATTCATGGGTCTTCAGAGTGCATTCTGATTCTCTGTCATTGTGAAACACTTCCTGCTGGATTCTCAACAGACTGCTATTTTAACCACCACACCAGGCCCGTGTGGTTTTAAAGTCCTTTGTGGTCTGGAGAGGCTCAACATGTTCTCTCTTTAGGTCTCTAGGAGCGCTTGTACATGTGATTAATGTCACAATATACACATAACAAATTTTCCTTTGTATGGCTTAATGGTGTTGCACATTACACGTACAGAAGTTTTGGGGGCTTTAAATGAGTTTCTATTGCTTCAAAGTAAAGTTTGCAATGTTGCAACTTGGAACGTTGCAGCCATTAGTTAGCTTGTTGCCTGGCCACAGGAGAGGTGGGGTGCCTCTGCAGCAAAAAAAAATCCTTGTTGCCTTCTCTAGCTGCCAGCACACTTTGCTGCCTCCTTGTGCTGTCCCAGACATTCCCAGGTGGCCTGGGGCTACCTGGGTAGCTCATTTCTGGGTGGCCCCAGCTGTCCTACCAGATGCAAGAGTCTGCTGAAGGCAGAAGTGGTGAGGGACCTGATCCTTTTTCTTTTGCAGAGCCTGCCTGCCTCCTGCAGCCAGGGGGCAAGCTGACAGATTAATGTCAGAGATTAATGGTCCCCTGGTGGTGGGTGACTGAAAGACTATGTAGCCTTTGCTTTAAGCAGTAGCAGAAACTCTACAATGGAGGCCTTTTGATGATTATCCATTTAAACAAAAACATGCTTGGGATGCAGAAGCAGGTTACCCTGGAAAAACAGCTTTAAGTCCAAACTTGGGTGGATGGTAAACAAGCAACACACCACCTGAAGGGTGGCTAGGTTCACCGAGAAGTCACCTGCCCAAGAGGGGCTAGAAGGTTTGGTTTTTTGAGAGCAGGAACCAGAAGCAGAATCAAAGTTGTACAGGCAGAGAAAGGAGAAAGACAATGTCCCTTAAGGGCTCTGACCAATCCTTAAGACTTTTGAGGGAAATGGGTAGGGAACTGCATACAGGTGTTACTTATTTTACATGGCACTATCACTCCTTTCTGGTCTAAAGAGTAGAAAGAATTCCTGAAGAACCTGGGAGCTTCTCATTTCAGCATCATCATGGATAATCATCAAGTATTAATGGCTCTTCATTGTAGGCTTTCTGCTATTTGCTGACACTTCGTCTTTCAGGTAAAAGCAGAGACTTGCACAGAATTTCAGCCAAAATGGTGCTCTAAAAACAAGGTATCTTATGGGTTGATGCATATGTGACACCCCCCCCCTCCCACCTACACCTATATCCACTTCTTCCCAGGTCCCTGATGGCTGGAACTCTGCCAGCCTACAGGGAGCTCATTGCCAGCCAACTTTTGCATAAAATCAGATTTTTCTTGCACAAAGTGAATTTGTGCTATAAATAAGGTTGTCGCATATAAGCGAATTCACAGAAAATGAATTTGCATAGAGAGAGACCGAAGTGTAACACAATTTCATAGATTTTGTAGATATTAGGGCTGGAAGGGACCTCAGAAGATCGAGTCCAGCCCCCCACCCAAAGGCCAGGAAGTCAGCTGGGGTCATAGGATCCCAGCAAGATAAGCATCCAATTTGCTCTTGAAGGTGTTCAATGTAG
>NW_017728931.1:7659887-7668044 GCF_001723895.1 Crocodylus porosus
GAATCCCATCCTCCATCCTTTGTAGGCCTTTCTTTTTAGCCTTAGGAGATCTGCTAGATCCCTGGAGAGCCAGGGGAGCTGCTGTGCCCTCTTGCTGCCTTTCCTCCGAGATGGAAGAGACTTAGCTTGTGCATTGAGGATTGCTCCCTTGAGGAGCACCCACTCTTCCTGAACTCCCCTCCCCCTGGCCCTATGGTCCCTTAGGACCTCCCTGACCAGCCTCCTGAGTTTGTCAAAGTCGACTTTCCTGAAGTCAAGGACTTCTGTGCTGCTGACTGACTTGCCAGCTTTACAGCGGATGGTGAAGGTGATCAGCTTGTGGTCGCTGTCACCCAGGTTCCCATCGACCACTAGGTCACCGATTAGGTCATCCCCAGTAGCCAGTACCAGGTCTAGTAGCGCTTTGCCTCTCGTTGGCCCATAGACTTCTTGAGTCAGGTAGAGGTCATCCATGCTTTGTGACAGCTCGGATTTTGCTAAGTGATCCTCCCTTGAGATCTCCGGGTAGTTGAAGTCACCCAGGACAACCATGGTCCCTGAGCACGTGGCCTCAGCCAGTTCCCAGGCGATCTCCTGGTCAAGCTCTTGACTTTGGGAGGTCTGACACCACTGTGTCCCCTGTGCCATGTTTCCCAGATGGATTTTTAACCCAGAGGGTCTCTAGTTGTCCACCCTGGTTGCCAAGATCAGCTTGCAGGCAAGTGTAGCTTTCCTTAACATAGCTATACCCCTACCCCTCTTATCTACATGATCTCTCCTGTACAGGGTATAGCCATCAGTACCCTTGGTCCAGTCATGGGTGGAGTCCCACCAGGTCTCTGTTATCCCTATGCTGACATAATTATTTGCATTGAGCAGGAGGGCGAGCTCTTCCTGCTTGTTCCTGAAGCTCCTGGCATTTGTGTACAGGCAGGCAAGTGTCCTCTTGGGAGCTCTTGCCTTGCCCACAGATTGTACCAGGGCTGGGGCAGGAGCAGGCTCCCTTAAGTGCCTTGGCCTGCTGGCTTTGCAAGCGTCCCACAATGACCTCTGCTAATTCCCTCAGCACTCTGGGGTGGAGATCGCCAGGACCAGCTGATTTAAATGCATCCAGTCCCTCCAGAAGTTCCTTGACTAGGTCCTCACTGACCTTAGTCCTGGGTGCGCCTCCCCTGGATCCTATGGGGGTTCCAGTGGGGAGGAGGGGGTGACCTGGTCCCTGCTCAGAAAAATGGACACAAAGAAACTGTTAAATCAGCGACGAGCAGATTTCCTAGCATGTCTTGCAGAGGCCTCACGTAACCCAGTACCTTCTTTTTACCCCCTATGTATTCAAAAAAGGACTTCTTGTTGTCCTTGATCTAGGTAGCTAGTCCTGGTTCCATCTCCGCCTTGGCCTTCCTTACTGCTCCCCTACAGCCCCAAGCAACTGATGTATAGTCCTCCCTGGTGATGGCCCCTACCTTCCAGTGGGTGTACGCCTCCTTTTTTTAGCTGGGAAATGCTCCCATATGCTATTGGTGAGCTTTGGGGGCTTTTGTGCCCTCTTGCCCTCTTTGATCTTTGGAATTACCTCCTTTTGGGCTTGGAGGATCGTCTCCTTAAGGAACGACCACTCTTCTTGGACACCTGACTCCTCTCCCCTACGGGACCTCAGTTCCTCCTTGACTATTCTCCTTACCTCTTTGAAATTTGTCCCCCTGAAGTCCAGGGCTGCTGCCTTGCTGCAGGCCTTTGCCACCTTGCACTGGATGGTGAAATCCAGCAGGTGATTGATCACTGTCACCCAGGTGGTCAAGCACCTACAGACCCCTCTCCAGGTCATTGCCTGTGGCGAGGACCAGATCCAACAAGGTGTCTCGCCTGGTGGGGCTGTGCACCTCCTGGGTTAGATGGATGTCCCGCATTATGGCTAGGAACCTACATGAGCGGTCAGACCTGGCTGACTGCTCTTCCCAGCAGATATCTGGAAAGTTCAGGTCTCCCATGATGACTACATCCTTTGACCTAACTACCTCCATGAGCTGACTCAAGAATTCCTGGTCTAGCTGCTCCCCTTGGTTGGGTGATCTGTAGTAGACCCCCCACCGTTAAGCCCCTTTCCCCTCGACATCCTTGTATTTTAACACAGAGCACTTTAGTGTGCCCCTCCTATGACCCCATGCTACTCATTGAGGATGTGTATTCCTCCTTGATGTAGAGCGCTACATCCCCACCTTTCCTTCCTGTCCTATTCCTCCTGTACAGCATATAGCCCTTGATATTCACCTCCCAGTTGTGTGTTGGGTCCCACCACTTTTCAGTGAGCCCTACTATGTCTGGGTTGGTGTCAGCTAGCAGGAGGGTAAGTTCTTCCTGCTTGTTCCCCATACTACGAGCATTTGTGTAGAGGCATTTGAGGCCTCCTGAAGATGTGTGCACTGGCCCCCTAATCTCAGTACTACCCTGGCCCCTGTTGCTTACCTGGGTATTTGTTCTTTTCGTCGTCAGTCTAGGCTGGGCTGTTCTTGTGGGTGACGCTTGGTTTAGTGGTCCAAGGCTTCCTCCTCCCTCGTCTTCCCTTTCCCCCAGCGAGCCTAGTTTAAAACCTGCTGGAGAAGATCTGCTAACCTAGAAGAGAACACATGTTTACCTTTTGGGGGAAAGGTGAACCCCAACCCACCCGAGCATGTCTCTTGTCTTGATATGTGGGTCGTTGTATAGGAAGCCAAAACCTGCCTCGAGACACCATTCCTGAAGCCAGACGTTGACCTCTCTGATGCAGTTCTCATGTCGTCTTCCACATCTGCTCACTGGTAGGACAGAAGAGAATACCACCTGTGCCACTGTCTCCTTCAGCATGCCCCCCAGAGCATGGGTAGTCCATCATCAGGTGATTTAGGGCTTCTCCTGGCCACATCATTAGTGCCTACATGGATTAGGACCATGGGGTAGTAATTGGCAAGCCAGATCATGTGCTGGATCATCCCCGTCATGTCCTGAATCTTTGCTCCAGGTAGGCAGTAGACCTCGCATGTCAAGGGGTCCTGGTGACAGATGGGACTCTCTGTACCTCTTGGGATGGAGTCACCTATGACGATTACTCGACGTTTCCTCCTCCAGGTCTCCTTTAACTCCTTCAGCCTGTTCTGAGTGTGGAGAGTATAGAGTTGCCTCCTCTCCGGAGGTTTCCTTCTCTCCTTCCTTCTCCTGCAATGTCACCATGGCCTCCTACCTGTTCTTCAGCTGCACTGGAGGAACTGGTACTGCTTTGCTGTGATCAGCCCTGGTTCTGGAGGTGACCATCTGCCACTCTGCTGTGGAGGGGACTTCCCAGGGTGCTGCTTCCTTGGGTGCATGGCCCTGCAGGGAGAGAAAATACCCATCAATTTCATCCTCCATCTCCCTGATTCCCCTCAGCCTGCTAACCTCCTCCTGGAGCTCCCTCACCTGTTCCTCCAGGGCCCTAAGACTGGCGCCTGCAGGACAGGTGTGGGGGCCCCCAATCCCTGCTCCCCCCGGCCCTGCTGGGCATCCCCTGCAGGTCAGGGGGACGGGGGATGTCAGCTCCCCAGTGGGCTCTGTCTGGGTGGAGGCCTCAGACAAGCCCCGGGTAGGCGGCGTGCCCCAGGCAAGGGTCCTAGTAGCACTCCGCGTTGACACCATTATATAAGTTGCTATTTATCTATATTTTTATGTGGTGCCTTCGCCCTACCCTTGCTGGATTCTCCCTCCTGGCCCTTCCTGCCCACCCGCGTGGCTCCCTACCAGCTCAGCTAAAAGGAATCCGGGGAGCTTCCCCTCTGGATCTGGCTCAGCTGTGCCGGCTCCCTCTGCCCCACTTACCTTTAGGCGATCAGCTGTTGCTGCCCCTGCTGCTGGCTCCGCTGCTGCTGCATCTGCCTCCGCCGCCAGTCGGGTAAGGGGACACACGTGTATAGGGATGCACGTGTGCCTAGTTCCTGCCTCTCCTCCCTGCTCCTGGCTCCCAAGTGCAGCCCATCCAAATAAGATATATAGTAATGCCCATAGCATGCAGTCCCTCTCACTACTGACTCTCTCTTTTTTTTCAAATCATAGTGAGCCTCTACATTGAATACATCTTGACTTCATTTCCCCCTGAGCTGCACCCTTCTTTCCCATTTCCACTGATTCCTCTTGCTTCATCAACCTTAAACATCTGTCAAACACCAGCAGGTGGGGTCCCAAACAGTTCACCTAGAATCCCCCTGTCACTGTCTCATGCTCTTGAGTCTGATTAGCATGACCCAACCCTCTATGAGGTGGAACTAGACCAGGTTGCCTTGCGCTTCATCTACATATACATTTTTGGAGGATTCCAGGACTCATGGCAAGAACTCTGTTCCAGACATGAGTTGGGGCTAATTAGTAGTATGGATCCTTTGCAGGGGGAGTGGGGTATATGGAGTACACACATACTGTGGAGTCACCATGGCTTAAAATGCTGTTGACTCTGGTGGGGCCCAGCTCAGTGAATTATATGGTAAGTTGCAAGTTTTTTGGATTTGAGTTCATAACATGCAGAGTTTATACCTGGGGTGGGTAAAATAGGGCTCACAAGCTGGATTGGGCTTGCAAAGCCATATCTGGCTTGCAGGGCCCCTAAAAAATTTAGAAAATTAATATTTATCTGTCCTTAGTTCCTGTGAAATGTCAGGAGCCAGGGACAATGGGACCAAGGGGAAGCCCTGGCGGGATCCTGCGACAGCAGGCTCACTTGTCACCCTGTGGCTGCACCGGTGCCTGAACCTCAAGTAAGTGGGGGGAGGGGAAGGGAAGGAGCTGGTGCTGAGCATGGGAAAAAGTGGCCCCTTACCTGCCCTGTGGCCAGCACTCCATGCTGCAGCCTCTCATAGCCCGTGCGGGGCTGTCCTGAGCAGGCACAGGCAAACACTGCCACTTTTCTCCGCACCGAGCAGCTGCTGCTGTTGATGGGTGAGCCTGGAGCCAGCATGTGGCCCAGGCTGGCAGTGGGGGTGGGTTACAAGCTGGTGCTGAGCACGGGGAAAAGCGGCCCCTCCTCTGCCCCGTGGCCAGCGCCCCACACTGCAGCTGGTTGCAGCCCATGTGGGGCTGCGTGTCTCTGCTCAGGACATTCCCACGCACACTGCTAGCTGCTGTAGCAAGGGGCACGGGGCGAGGGAGGGGCTGCTTTTTCCTGTGCTTAGCACCAGCTCCTTCCCTGCTGGCAAGTGTGGGGTTGGAGCTGCATGCTCCCCCCACCTGTACCACAGGGTTGAAGGGGCACTGGGAATGAATGGGTATGGGAGTCAGTGGGAGCATGGGGCCCCACAGTAGTGTCCCGGGGCCACCGCCAGCGTGGTGCAGAGCAGGACGGCAAGTGTACAGGGTCCTGGCCAGCAGGGGTTCTGTGGAACCGGGCCAGCTCCCCCCTCTCCTTGCTGGTGCAGCCCAGCCCAGCTGCACAGACCCCTGCCAGCCTGGGGTCCACTCTGGGTTCCCCTGGTGCTGGTTCTGAGACATTGGTCCCAAGACGGTGACCAGGAGGTAGTGTACCTGTCAAGGGACGGGTCTACCCATGCAGCCCTCGACAGCCTGCCAAAACTGGGTAAGCATAACCTCTGCCCAAAATAATTGCCTGGCCCTGTTTTATACTATGTTTCAGAAAGTGTAGAAGTGTTGTTTGAAAGTGTTTATGGAGTACCTGTGCTAAAACTTGGGGCAGCTTAAAAAGAGAGAAACTGCATCAATTCTGGATGGACTAAGTCTAAGGGAACTTGTGGTAAATTGCCTGTATGGTAAATTATGTTTCTTATAACAAATTTCTAAATTTTTAAAATTTTCCATATTTAAAATATAAATGTGGGGGGGTCACGTTTAGGGACCTACCTAAATAGCAGCAGAAGCTTACAGTGCAGCAGCACCTTTAATCTCATTCTTTTCACCATATCCTCCATTCCCACCCAGATGAGCGGCTGAGAGGCAATTAATGCGTTTTTTGCCTCCCAGCCACTTGGCTGTGGCAGGGGACTCCTGATGAGAAAAGCAAAATTAAAAGTACCACTCTGCTGCAAACTTCTGCTATGATTTAGGTAGGTCCCTAAGTCATTTTATAAATCAGGATCATCTTGTATTCAGGTAAATTCTGGGCGCTGCAATTCAAGAAGGATGTGGACAACCTTGAGAAGGTCTAGAGGAGGGCCACTCATATGGCTAGAGGCCTGCAGGGAAGGCCTTATGGAGAAGGGCTTAGTGACCTGGGCCTCTGCAAAAGAAGGCTGAGGATGGGATCTTGTGGCAGTATACAAGTTCACTTGGGGTGGGGGGCAGCAAGTAATAGGAGATGCTCCGTTTACCAAAGCACCCCTTGGAACAACTAGAAACAACGGCCACAAGGTGATGGAGAGTAGGTTTAGGTTGGACATCAGGAAGAACTTCCTGGTGAGGGTTGCCAGAATCTGGAATGGGCTTCCAAGGGAGGTGGTGCTCTCCCCTACCTTGGGGGTCTTCAAGAGGAGACTGGACAAGCACCTGGCTGGGGTCACATGATCCCTGCACTTCTTTCTGCTACTGGTAGGGGGTCTGACTCGATGATCCTTTTTGAGGACCCTTCCGACCTTAGCATCCATGAATTTATAAATACAGGACTACATTTTCTGGTGTAAAAGATGCATCTGGCTCTTCTGACTCGCTATCCTTTTTTTCCTCCATTTCCCCCCCCCCCAGATAAAATTGTGCCTTCACAGCAACTCCTAGACAAGGCAGAGAGGCAGAAGAGGGGGCTGCAGCATAGTGAGGGATAGAATGAAAGGAATGACCATCTACCAAGAGCTTATCTGGGCCATGCACAGGGAAGGTGGTGATGGGCAGAGCCAATCTGAACAGGGTTTGGGGCCTGGGGCAAATTAGCTTGTGCGGGGCCATGCTCCTGTCCCGCTCCTGTGTGCCCTGGATGTGAAGAAGATACTGCCACCACTGGCAGCAGAGTGGGGAGGAGGAAGCAAGCAGCTGGACACGGAGCCGCTGCCGGTGGCGCGGAGTTGTCATGGCACTCCGCCCAGCTCCGTGGGGCCCCCCAAAGCATGGGGCCTGGGCAGTTGCCCCAATTCACTCCTCCATTAGGGATGGCCCTGGTGATGGGGCCACCGTTGTCTGAGGCATATGTGCTGGGCCTACCCAAATTCTGGAAGCGGGTGTGGTTACACAGGTCTGTTCTTCTTGTTTTTTTCCCTGCTTGGACCTGAATATTCCCACTTGCATCTTTTAAGTCCTTTTTTAAGTTAATGGCAGTTACCTGGCAGTTTACCTTCCTCAGCTTCTGTATAAAGATTCATGTTACTTTTAAGAGCTCCTTTTTTGAGGGGGGTGGTGGTGGAGTGGGGACCCTTTTACACCAGTAACTATTGTACTTAAAACCCAGAGAAGTGTAAAGGAGCCTTAGTAAATATTGAAAGAAACTCTGTTTTGAAGGCCAATGTCTGTACAATTACATTTCCTGGGACAATGGGTCTGATTCTTCCTCAGCCTCTTCCTCTGTGCCATGTGTGGGGAACAGGTGAGGTGCAAGGGTTTCTTTGTTGTCACGTTTTTGATTTGTTTCTTGTTTGTTCTTAGCTCTAAATGCAGCAAAGCAGCTGATCCTTTTGGATACAACCAGGCTTTGTGCATTCAGGCTAAGGAAAAGATTCAGCTCGTAGCTCTAAGAATTGAAAAATCCCCAGCCCAGGAAGTCAAAGCCAGCAAAGCAGCGCAGCTTGTGTGTAGGGAATGAGCCTCATTTTCCTACGGCAGGGATGGGCAATTGTTTCAGGCAGAGGGCCGCTTACTTAGCTTTTTTGGCAAGTTGTTGAGGGCTGCATGGCCCCCTGGTTGCCATCTTGTGACCGGAAGCTTCACCCCTGACCTTTGCCACCAGAAGTCCCTCCCCCGCTCCCAAAAGTACTCTTTTCAGTAAGGGGTTTTGCCATCTCAGAACCAGAAAAACACCAAATTATATTCTAAAAAGCAAACATCTACAACATTCATTAATTTGATTTCAAAAAATATTTTTGTCTTGATTTACATGTGTTTGTGTAGTGTACACAGAGATGATTGCACAACAGCTTAAATGAAGGCTTACTCTTGTATATTGTATGGAGGTGAGTACAGGTTTGTGGGGTTGTGCAGGTATGTGGAGTAAGGAAGCATGTGGGGGGGTGTAGATATATGGGGTATGGG
>NW_017728931.1:7668144-7676509 GCF_001723895.1 Crocodylus porosus
GCGCGTTCTGCCCCTGAGCCTGCATGCAAATGAACACACACATGCACGCACACCCCTCCTTCCTGTACTGGCACGGTCCTGTGCTCCATGGTTTAGTAATGCAGCTGGGAGCTATGTGATGCTGAGGCAGGAAAGCAGGGAACTGGCTGGAGTGGGGTGGGGCTGAGTTGCCAAAGCCTGCTGAGGGCTCCTTCTGGGTCCTACTGCCCCTGGCTCCTGTCAGCTTTGACAGGCAGCTAGGAGCGAGTAAACATTAATTTGGTAAATTTTTTAGGTGGCCCGTGATCCTGGCCACCCTTGTGCTAGGGGCTTGTTTAGGATCCTGGCCACCCTTGTGCTAGGGCTTTTTCTGACCCACCCTAAATGATCCTTAGCCTGTCTTTCTGTCTTTCTTTCCTGTATTGCAAAATCCTAGGTGTTTTTTTCCTCTCTCCACTTTCCGTCTCCCCTGCCTCCTGGTCCCAAACATTGCTTACCGTGCTGACCTTTAATTTTGGCTCATGCAATGCCAATGGATGTAGAGATCCTTGGAAAGGAGCATTTTTTTGGCCCTGACCAAGAAGTATCTAGATTTCACTTGCTTCCAAGAAACAGCACACCAGTATGAGATGGTAAACCTTGCTGAAGGTGAGCCCAGAAGCACTTTCCATGGCTTGTATTGACTGCCTGTACGTTGTCAAGCATCACTTGTCTCTGCTTCACAGAATCTCTATCACTTCATGAGGGCTTTCAGGCCACTATTTGGTTTCTTGCAAGCTTGGCTTCCCAAGCCCAACTTGCACCTGAGTGCCATACTAGTGTCTGAATGTCCGTCTCCTACAAGACACCTGCTTCCAAGACTGGTTGACCTGCTTGTAGATGACCCAGGCAGCCATGATATGCAATTTCCATTCTTGGAAGCAGTGTTCAGATATGGGGAAAGTACAAATTGGTGTAGTCTGCTAGTGGTACAAGTAACAAGGCTGCCCTGAGAGAGATTGTGGAGCTAAAGCAGTTCTGACAGATACTAGCAGTGACCAGGAGCTTTAAGAGCCTCTAGTTTCAGAAGAAATGCCTGGGGAAGCTAATAAAAGGTGTGGTCAGGGTACTTGAACTCTTGCAAGAACTCTTGGAAGCTGATGCCCCAAACAATTACTTTGCCCCAGAGAAGAGAGATGCTGAACAGATGGTCATTGTTCACCGGAGAACCTAATTGGGCCAGATGTTCATGGACCCCACCAATATCCAAGAGCATGTCATCAGTTTCTATGCAGAACTGTGCACAGTCAAGCCTCTTTGCCCTGAAGCAACAGCTGCAGGAGTGCCTCCCCCCTGCCCCCGCCCAACTGTCTACATTGGAGGCAGGAGGGCTTGAGCAGGAGCTGTCTTTGACAGAGCTGACCACCAGTGTTGAGGGCCTTATCACAAGGAAGGCTTCAGGCTTCAACAAGTTCCCACTGAGCTCTGCAAGACTTTCTACCCTTTCTTTGGCTGAAATCTCCTTTCCTTCTTGCAAGAGAGCTTCAAGGATGTTGTCAGTTGCCAGCGAGTGGAAAAGGGGAGCTTGGTGTCATTAAGTGACCAGTGTCACTCCTGAATGCTGATTTTTTATTATAGCATCTTGGCTAAGGCCCTTTCCCACCTTCTCAGAATCATCATGGCCTCAGTCATGAACCTCAAGCACTTGCTGCATGCCAGGTTGCAGCATTCAAGGCAGTCTTTTCCTGTTATGTGACCTGCTGTCAGCCATGGAGCACTTTGGCCTGACCATCAGCCTTGTCTCACTGGATCAGGAAAAAGCTTTTGACTGGGTCCATCATGACTGTGTTCTAGACTTTAGAGAATGTTGGCTTTGGGTCCGTTTTCACCTCTGCTGTCTGGTTCCTGTTCTGGGACATCTTAAGCCTCCTGCAAATGAATGGAGTACTCTATGCCCTGTTCCCTGTGAGCAGAGGCATCTGGCAGTTCTGTCCCCTTTCTGAAATGCTCAGTGCTCTCGCTATTAAGTCATTGCCCCTTGCACTGGGCTGCTGCTTCACAGGCCTGCTCTTCCCATCAGCATAGATGTTTAGGTGATAGCGTGTGCTGATGACGTGACTGTCTTTGTGAGCAGTGAGAATGGTGTCTAGGTCCTGATACTGTCAGTGTGCATTCGAGCGTGCCGCCTCAGCCTTTATTAACTGTGTCAAAAGCAACACGCTTCTGTTGGGCTCCTAGGTCAGTACACATGCCCCAGGCCTCCCAGGGAGGTGGTGGTGGTGGCGGGGAGGGGGGCGGGGGGATGTCCTGGTTCCATGATAGTGGTGGAAACTCTCTTCCATGCCTTCTAAACTGCCTCTAGCTGCAGCAACTGTTTGGACTTATCTGAGACTGTGTATACAGGCAGTCCTTGGACTTGCAACACACTTGCTTCCTGAAAACCGGGTCTTAAGTTGAAATGTTGTAACTCAGAACCAATCTTCCCATAAGAAACGATGTTATAAATGGGGGGTTGGTCCTGAACCAAGGCCCGATACCCTATTTTTACCAAACATACCCCAGAATTTTGTACTTGATCAATTATTAGATGAGTAATATAACTACATTAATGTATTTATATTATAAATAGCAATCATATTGATTTTGAAATGTTGTAAGTCAAAGACTGCCTGTATTCTTCTCTCTCTCTCATACCAAAGAGCCAAGAAAAACATGCTCTGTCTGGCCAGTTTCCTGCTGGGTCAGACCAGGATGGCAACTCTGAAAAGGCACAGAAGTTAGCTTGCAAGGGCTGGCTCTGATAACACCCTCCCACTTTTCTGCTTCTTGGTCTGGGTGTGTCATATTTGCATTTGGATACTTCCTCTTGCAATAAAATGTGGACCAGTTTGTGTTGTGCTTGGCTATTGAGAGGGCACTCTGGAAGGTGGAAGATGGATTGCTAGTCCTACATGTATAACCCATAGAGGGAATGCATGAGGGTTCCTGACAATGCTCAGCTGCTGGGAGGGCCATGTATATTTGCACTTTGACCATCTGTTTTTATAATATGTATAATAAAGTTTTAAAACAAGTCTCTAACTGCTCATCAGTCCCATCTCTTCCCCTTCCCCATGCTTGGCTAACTTCCTTCTGGGTCAAGCTAAGATGGTGATGCTGAAGAGCCACTGGAACCAGGTCACTGGCTCCGGCTCCGGCTCCCACTGCCTCTGTGGGCTTCTAGTTCGGTTGCATCTGGTCTTTGAGTTGGAGCACTTTGTCCTAAGTCAAAAGGGGCCAAGTTTGCATCCTACTGGGCCTTTTAGAAGGGCACTGTGTATGGTGCCGGTGGGCCGCCTGGTCCTTAAAATGTAATCACAGGTATGCGGGAATGGTGGTGGTACAAGGGCTTTCCTCATTGTCAGTTTATTTGAATTGTCCTTTTTTGATTGTTTACTTTCATGAGTTACCCCATATGGGGTTCTGTGCTTTTAATCATTTGCTTTTAACTGGTTGTTTATAAACATCTTTTAACTTTTTTTATAATAAGGATTGTTATAACTGTCTTCTTTCCCCCTACTTCTCAGGGGCATTTTATTAACCATGTGATAGAAACAGCTGAACCTATTTTGCAGACCACAAGGCGATTGTGAGCCCATTTTCTAGTCCTTTGTCTAGTATAGTTTTTGGGTCTCAAGCTGTGAGACTTGTACTCTTTTTTTTCTCATCGGAGACCACCCTACAGCTAAGTATATCTGAGTCTAGTAAATTTCAGCCTAAATTGTACCTTTTTTAAATTTTACCTTTTCACCGCTAGCCATAGCCCTGTAATATAATACTAAATAGTTCCCCCTCATACGTTTTTGAAATTAACATCCTTTGGAGATTTTGATGTTTTCATATAGTCAAGTTAGAATTAGGCCAACATTTTTCAGAACTGACACACACAAGACATTTGTTTCTGTTTAGGCAGCAAAATCGATGGGCTACACTTAAAAAATGTTGAATATTCAACAGCTCCTATTGCAGTCAAATTGGTTTGAAGCTACCATCTGTGTTTTCAAAAATTCATGCTTAAAAGAAGCAAAATAACATGCTTTGTAAGTAACAGTATGGCAACAGACCAATTAATTACTCCCCCTAATTGGTGTATTTAGATACTCTTGAGACTTTTTGAATTAAAGAGTATTCATACTATATGGTTTGCCTACCATAACTGATGGAAATAAATGTAGAATAGCCATTGCTGTTTTAGGTTGAGGGTGAGACATGGGAATTTTCAGTTTAGAAAATCAGTTATAAATTGTGTTGGGTGAATAAACTGTATTAACTACATCGGTTTTTGTTTCCCCTTCCTCAGATGATGAAGCATGCCTGGGATAATTATAGGCAGTATGGATGGGGACATAATGAGCTCAAACCCATTGCCAGGAAAGGACATTCCACAAACATATTTGGTAGGTTATACATTCTAATTTTTTTACTGTTGTCAGCAATTTCTTCCTCCTTGTATTTAAAAAAAAAAAAAAAAAAAAAGTCTTTGAAACTCCACATCAATTTGTGGAATTCCTTCATAAATTCTACATTTATTACAAATGTTTTGAAATACTGTCACAAGAGAACTAGAAACTCAACATTTCAGTGACCATTTTACCACAGAAATTATTTAATACTTTGTTTTATGGCAAGAATGTTCACTGTTGCTTTACTTTTAAGTAATATTGCAGAATTTCATTTTATGAACAAACTGTGCATACTATTAACAATAATGTGGCAGTGATGTTTATTTACTGTGATTTTTATATTGTTTGTGAAATGTATAAATAGATAGCCTATTTCACATTGCTTCACATGTAGATTTACCCAAGGCAACTTTCATTTAGTGAGCTCAGGTATACAGTGAAGCTGTGACATTTTAGAAGTGCAGTGAAGAGCCTAAGTACTTGGATGCCAAAGCGTGTGTATTGCACCTTTTGTTGTTGTGGATGCCCAGGTTATCTGAGTGTGTCAGTCTATGCTTCAGTCCTACTTCTGATTGTAGCATAGACATAGTTTATTGCCAAGTTATGTCTAAAAGGAGATTTTTGGAAATATACAGGATTGGACATTGTAAGAGGTCAAATTTGGGAAGGGTTTTGAAAGTCTTTGGCTTGAAAGTAGTAACCATAGGAATGGGCAGAATTAGATAATCCAGGATGGAAGGAAAAAGGAAGGAAAGAGGAAGATGGGGCTAAGGACAAATCTGTGGCAACTTCACAACAAAGCAGGAAAGAGAAGTATAAGAGGATGATATGATGATGGAGGACTAGACAGTGGAGGAAGAGGATTTTAAACCCCTGGAAAATTGAGGGAAGCATACTGGCACCATGCAAGGACTGATCATCTTTGTCAAAAGACAAAAAATTGAAGGAAATGTTAAGAAGGAAAGCCAAATTATAAGGAATTTAACAGAATTGAAGGAGATATTCAAACATCTTGGAGTCTTTTATTCAAGAGAGGTCAAAAAGAGAAGTGGCAATTTGAGATAAGGTATGTGGGGTTGAGTATTTCTGGGCTAGGGAAATAGCAATGTGTTTGCGAATAGAAAGGACCAGAAAGGAAATGGGGGGGATATACAGAGGAAAGGAATTGGGGATGAGATGGAGTCAAAGCTTGAAACAAGAGAGTGAGGGAAGAAGAGAATCTAATTTTATATGCATGTAGAACAGGGGTGGGCAATTATTTTGGGTAGAGGGCCGCTTACTGAGTTTTGGCAAGCCATTGAGGGCCTTGTGACAGGCAGCTAGGGGCAGATAAATATTAATTTTCTAAATTTTTTTAGGGGTCCTGCAGGCTGGATGGAATGGCCTGGCGGGCTGCATCTAGTCCAGGGGCTGCATTTTGCCCACCCCTCATGTAGAATGCTGGGTACAATGGACGTCAACCTAACTTAGAGCTCATTTGTAGACTTATTATTGGTTGTCACCTATGTAATAAAGTCTGGGGAGGATTTCCACATTAAACTTTTGATATCATTAAAATACTTAAAGATTCATTTTTTTTAATCCCTGGGGCTCAGTACTGGTGTATACATGTTATGTACTGGATAATCTTATCAGAGAGCTTGATTTTTGTTTCCACCCAAGTGAGTAGAAACCCATCCAATGGGATGTTGGTGTAGAAACTGCTAAACGATGGAACACAGTGGGCACATCTATATGAGATGCTTAAGTGTGCAGTTGGCTAATCTAAAATAGGTTATTGTGCAGTAAATCAACTACTTGTATTTACAACTAGTAGATTTAATGCATGTTAGCTAATGCACAGTAGTGCATGTGGAGATGCTGACTGGGAGTAAATGTGTTCCTGGTCAGTCAGACCAGCAGCGGGCCAGCTTCCTGCCAGGGGCAGAGCAACGTGGTTGGGAGTCCCCCCAGCCACTGGGCAGGGACAGCTCTTCAGTAGTCCCTGGCTGGCTTTTAGATCCTTGGCTTGACCTCTGGGGCCTGGACTAGCTGATGCCTGCCCCTGGCCGCTGTGTACTGGTGTGGTGGGCATGTGCTGACTGAAGCAGCACTGTAGACCCCAGGCTTCTGTCAGCTCCCTGGCACCTGGGCAGCTGCATTCAGAGCCTTTAGCTCCCCCTGGCTACTGCAGGAGGTAAGTGATAGCTAGAAAATGGTATTTAGAGGTTTGCTTTTGAGAATTGCCTTGTAGGTAAATAGATATGCATTAGAATAATCGTCCAGGGCTATGGCAAGGGTTAATTAATTTCTAAAAGCCTGTTTTTGACAAGTCTCCTTCAAGGTACACTATGTCCAGCACAGGCAAGCAGCAAGCAGACACAGGCTGGGAAACTGAAGACATGTACCACACTGTTTCTTAACATGAGATAAGGGACTCTGCGGCACTGGCATCAGGGCACAGTCCCAAAACCGGAAATCCCAAGGTCTCTGCACTGGGGGAAACAGATCATATTAGGAAAAGACTGGTAAAGTCCAAATTAGGATATGTGCATGTGATGGGTTTGTGAAACAAAGGAATATGCCCACAGGGCAGAATGTGGACAGTATGATGACCACAGAGAGATCAATTGGTGATGCTCAAAGATGAAGAGTTATCAGAGGAAGGATTTTAGAGCAGCAAAGGGTACCTGAGAGGGGAACCAGAAACCACCATAGACAAAGGGCACACCATCAGCCCATCTCATCCACCCCATGGGCTCATCAGGCACAGGTGGGAGTGCAGTGTAGGCTGGCCTGGGTGGGAGTAGGTAGGGCTCTGCCCCATGCAGAGTGCTGCAGGGGCAGCTTTCGGTTGGATCTAATCAATTAGTAGGTGCCTGCCCACAGGCTGGATCTAATGAGTTGGCGGGTCTGTGTCGTCTGGCTCCTCCCCCCCGCCTACCCCCCAACTATAGATGCTGAATATTGGTGCACTTGGTATAAAGAGCGTCTTAGAATCTTAGATTGTGGGATGCATGGGCAGTATGCTAACCTGGTGCGACAGTTGATGGTATCTGATGCCATAAATTTTCCAGGCAGCTGGGGAAGGCCTTGTGTGCAAAAGATGTGGTCATGGGTGATATGAATTACCCTGACATCAACTGGGAAGAGCAGTTGGCCAGTTCTAGCCACTCATGAAGGTTCCTGACGTGCATACAGGACCTACACCTCGTGTAGGAGGTACTCGTCCCCACTAGAGAAAACACCATACTGGATCTGGTGTTAGCCTCTGGGGATGACCTGGTGGGGGAGGTGCTAGTACAAGGGAGGCTAGGGGACAGTGATCATGAAATGATCCAGTTTGCTATTCAGAGAAAGATGGGGAGGGTAGCTAGCACAGTGCAAATGCTTGACTTCAGGAAAGCCAACTTCGATGTGCTTAGGGCAGTAGCCAGGGAGGCACTTGGAGCCCAGGGTGTAGCTAGTATGGGGGTCCAGGAAAGGTGGTCCTTCCTCAAGGAGGCTATCCTTGGGGCACAGCAGGATGTAATTCCACTATGCAGGAAGGCGGGAAAAGGGTCCAAGGAACCTTCATGGCTGAGCGTGGATATCCAGGCTGGCCTGAGGGCAAAGAAAAAAGCATACTGGCAGTGGAAGCAGGGGGAGGGACAAAGGAGGAGTACACCTCCCTGACCTGAACTTGTGCTGAGGGAATTGGCTGGTGTCATTGCGGAGCCATTGGCATGGCTGCTCAAGGACTTCTGGTGCTCAGGCCAAGTCCCTGAGGGCTGGAAAAGGGCCAATGTGGTCCCTATTTTCAAGCAGGGGAGGAAGGAAGAGCCTGGCAACTACAGGCCAGTCAGCCTCACTTCTAGCCTGGGGAAGGTCTTTGAAAAAATTATCAAGGGCCACATTTGTGAGAGCCCTGCAGGGGAAGGGATGTTGAGGGGAAACCAACACGGGTTTGTGCCAGGCCGATCCTGCCTGACTAACCTGGTCTCTTT
>NW_017728931.1:7676609-7683329 GCF_001723895.1 Crocodylus porosus
CACCTGGCTGGGGTCTTATGACCCCTGCCACCCCCCAGTGCTCCTTCCTGCCCATGGCAGGGAGTCGGACTCGATGATCTGTCTAGGTCCCTTCCAACTCATTGATTCTATGATTCTACGATAAAGAAGTTTACACACCACTTATATTTAGAATGTATTCCTGACTGCTCACAAGTTGATGATTGCCAAGTTATCCCATCTGCCAAAAGCAAGGGTGTGGGGACTGAGTGAAAAGAATCCTTCCATTAATGTTATGCTCAACTTTTTATTGGCATCTGTTGTTGCTGGTATTTTACCAGAGCAGTTCATAGATACATAGATGTTGGGGTCGGAAGGGACCTCAGTAGATCATCGAGTCCAACCCCCTGCATAGATGGGGAAGAGTGCTGGGTTCAGATGACCCCAGCCAGATGCTCATCCAATCTCCTTTTGAAGACCTGCAGGGTAGGGGAGAGCACTACCTCCCTTGGGAGCCCATTCCAGACCTTGGCCACTCTAACTGTGAAAAAGTTTCTCCTAATGTCCAGTCTAAATCTGCTCTCTGCTAGCTTATGGCCATTATTTTTTGTGACCCCCAGGGGTGCCTTGGGTGAGTAGAGCCTCACCAATTCCCTTCTGTGCCCCCATGATGAATTTATCAGCAGACACAAGGTCACCTCTCAACCTTCTCTTATGGAGGCTGAAGAGGTCCAGGTACCTTAGTGTCTCCTCATAGGACTTGGCTTGCAAGCCCTTAATCATACGAGTGGCCCTTCTCTGGACCCTCTTCAGGTTATCCACATCCCTTTTGAAGTGTGGTGCCCAAAACTGCACGCAGTATTCCAACTGCGGTCTGACCAGTGCCTGATAGAGGGGAAGTATCACCTCCTTGGTTCTGTTTGTCATGCATCTGACATGGGTGGGTCGTGGGATGCTCGGAGTCCAGGGGCTGGGAGGAGGGGCTCCTGCCGCTGCATGCACCTTGGGAGAGGCCTGGGGGGAAAGGCCTGGGTTGCCCCCCACATCTGTGGGCGGGGCAGAGGTGGGCTATCGCTGTGCGCTGGGCTTTGTGCACTGCTGCCCCGGGAGCCAGTAGTGGCAGGCACATGGTGTCACACGTGGCAGCTGACTCCTGGAGCAGCAGCCAGCTGCCCCTGCTCCACACAGATCCAGGGGACAAGTGCCCCCCAGGCTTCTCCTGAGGTGTGTGCAGTGGCAGGAGCCCCTCCCCCCGGTCTCTGTACAAGCCACTGGGCTCCGAGCATCCTGCCCCAGGACACTGTTCGCCACTGCCTTCCTCTTCATGTGAGCCTTGATCTGCTCCCCCCACACCCCTCGCCAACTTCCCTGCTGTGGTGGGCAGTGCTCCACATGCATTCTGGCTGCAATCCCTGCAGGCTATTGGTCTGTCTGTGCACACCCCTCCCCAGCCTGCCCCTGTCCCCCCACTACAGCTGCCTGGAGCCCATGTCTGAGCTGCCCTGTGGCTCTCTGTGCTGCCCCACATTTGGAGGGCTAAACCCCGTTAGTCCTGGCTATCTACCACCTATGGCTGTGTGCTTGCCTGCCACATGTGTGCGGGTAAAGTATCATTTGTCACGGAATATTCACGGAACTACCAGGACCCATTTGCCAATATCAGTGGTAGTTCCGTGAATATTCCATGAAAAATTATACTTTACCTGCACATGTGCTGCAAATTTTTTTTACATGAAATCCACAATTTTCTCAGGGCCCTACATAGAAGCACCATGATTTCATGAGACAATTGCATCTTTCAAGACCCACTCTGTCTATTCAGGCTCGGCCATGTATGTCATTTGTAGCTGGAGCCAGATGCCACCTGTCATACACTGTCAGGCCAGAGCTCTTAACCCAGCTGACCTAGGCAGAAGATGCCACCAAGTAGATGGACTGGCAGGCCTCCACCTGTGTCAGGTCACTTGGAGCCTGTACAGTGAGGAGTATGTTGTTGGCATATGTCAAGAAGACCACTCTCATGACTGGTTCCCTAAGCACTAACCCCATCATCCGCTTGTTCAGGAGGCACAGGAAGGGCTTGAGGGCAACAGTGTAGGGCTGGCCCAACAATAGGTAGCCTTGATGCACTCCATGCCCGAAAGGTAAGGGCTCCATCAGCATCCAGTTGAGCTTGACAAGGCACTCTGGAGGCAGATAGCAGAAAGGTGAGTGACAGGCTGTCCCTACAAGTGAGCTCAAAGAGATGCTAGACTAAGTACAGGTTATTGAAGATGCTAGGTCTCAGCACTGTGTGTCTGTTTGGGGTGGATTAATGTCCATTAGTATGGACTTCAGGTGCATGAAGATGGGCTTCATGATGGATTATGGTGTAGTCTGTGTTCAGGAGAGAGACTGAGTTGTAAGTTCCTTAGGCCCTCCCTCTTGTAGAATGACATAATTAAAATAATTGTGTATTATGATTTTATCTTCTGTTTCTGAAATGTTGTGACTAGTGTGTCTGGATTTTCCATTTTTCTTACAAATCCTGTTGCTATGATTTATTTCTGTAAAGCATTTTCTTAACAGTTTGGCAGCTGTGTGAAAGCAGCTGAACATACTGTAGAGCTGATGTTTCTTGGGTGCACATGGAACACACTTAATACACAGCATATTACACAGTAAACAAGTCCTTATGTCAGTTTTCTGGCTTTTGTTTTATACTGGTGATTTAAAGTAAAAATCTCTATTAGTGGAATTTTGAAGGTGCTGACTTGCTGCTGTTTTTGTGAATATTGAATCTGCTGGTTAACCTAGTATTAGAAAATCTCTAAATAACATAGCCGTAAAATGTTGACGTCTATAAAAAAAGATTTTGACAGAATGTATACTGATAAGTATGTGTGTTGGGCACCCAAAAAGCTAAGATGTTAATAAAATACTTGTTCCAACACTAGATAATTCATAATTGAACATAAACTGAGACTTGTCAAGTCGTAGCTGATGATCCTGTTATAAAACTGCCAGTATTTTTTTATTAAATATACAGAAGCAGAATAATGAATAAGCTATTGAAACACTATTTTAAAGCAGTGTTTTAATTTTAACAATACATCTCATTTCCCTTTCCTTTGTAGATATATTGTTCTGTTGGGAAAAACAAATAGGAACTTTTTTTGGGGAGCAGCACCTTTTAATTGTCCCCTTCTCTCATCCCCAACTCCCTCCCCTAGGAATAAAGTCTTGTCGTCTTAAAGCTGAAAAAAGACACACACAAAGAGGCAGAATGTAGCTTTACTCAGGTAGGGACTTTCATTTAGAGCTTTGCTGATGCATAAGCCTAGGCCTAGAACATGACAAACTGATTATCTTTGTTGAATTGCTTAAAGTGTTGTTTTTAAGCTGCCTCTCTGGTCCCAGACTTCTAGTACCCTTCCACAGGTGGAGTTGTCTTGGTAGTTAAGTTCATTAGAAGGAAAAAGATGGAGAAGGAAATTGGCATATGTGAGAGAAAGCATGTGTATGACAGGATATAGCCAAAACTGGTAGAGATGATGGTCACCTGGTTCCTCTATCTGGCCACTGTGCTTGGTATCCCTTTAGTATCAGGATTCATAGACATTAGGGCTGGAAGGGACCTCGGAAGATCATCAAGTCCAGCCTCCTGTCCAAAGGGCAGGAAGTCAGCAGGGATCATAGGATCCAAGCAAGATAGACATCTAAATGTCTCTTGAAGGCATTCAGAGTAGGTGCTTGGACCACCTCCAGCAGCAGTCTATTCCAAACCTTGGGGGCTCAGACAGTAAAGAAGTTCTTCCTTATGTCCAGCCTGAAATGGTCACAGAGGAGTTTGTGACCATTGGACCTTGTCATCCCTTAGGATGCTCTGGTGAATAGACATTCCCCCAGATCCTGATGAGCATCCCGATAAACTTATGAGTGGCCACCAGATCGCCCCTGAGCCTGTGCTTTTCCAGGCTGAAGAGCCCCATGGCTCTCAGCCTTTCATTGTAAGGTCTGTTTTCCTGACCTCTGATCATGTGTGTGGCTCTCCTCTGGACTGTCTCCAGCTTCTCCACGTTCTTTTTGAATTGTGGAGCCTAAAATTGGATGCAGTACTCCAGCTGCCAATGCAGAGTACAATGGGATAATGACGTCCCGGGATTTGCTTGAGAAGCATCTATAGATGCAAGCCTGCATTTTGCTTGCTTTACTAGCTGCAGCATTACATCGAAGGCTCAGGTTCATCTCGTGGTCAATCATAACCCCTAAGTCCCTTTCATCTGAAGTGCATGCCAGTGTAGCACTGCCAAGCCTATAAGTGCTACAGCATGAAGGTCCAGCAGCATGTGGCAAGTGTAATGCTAAAACTTGCTTTTTCCATTCTACTTGTTGCCTTTGCTTTCATTTAGTGATTCCTACAGAAGGTGTCTAAGAAATCATGAATGACAATCATGTTCCCTTTAAAATTAACCAATCCAAACATGCCTTAGGGATTTTTCACTTTATTGTAATATGAACTTGTGTTGTTAGCCAGAGGCTTGGAAGACCTCTTATCACAACTTCTAAGTTAAACAGTCAGGTTTGAGTTAGTCTGTCTCTGAACTTTGCTTATTTTTATAAAACAGAAATACGTAATAGATTCAGTTGAACCTTTGTTATCTTGAGCAATTGCTCTTCTGCCAGGCTATAATCACTGTTCATAAAATTGATTTGCACCTTGCTGATGTTTGACAGTTTCTGAAAGTAGAACCCTGAAAATTCTGACCTTCATTAATTTGTCTCCTGATTTTCAGTTTTTATCACATCGAAGAATAAATTGAATTACCAGAGAAAGTGTCAAATGAATTGTTCTTTTCGTTAGGTCAGAGACTGCTGTGAGATCTGTGTGTCAGTTAAACAGAATGTAATAATAAAACGCAGTTAATGATTCTGTAGAAAAGATGCACTTTAGTGGTACAGAAAATTGATGTTCAGATCCTATCAGTGGATAAGAAGCCTGCTTTATTTTTCTAGGCTTTGCATTTGCATGCACACCCTGTCTGGGGATATGTTGTGTTAAGAAAAGTTGGTCTGACTTGGTTTTTTTAATTTGCCAGAAGGATCTTTCCTAGTAGATGATGCGTTTTATAATAGTTGGAGACATACTAGGTTAAAAAGTAGGAGCTGATATTGGGGAGACCAGGATTCAGATTGGGTTAGCTTGGTAAGACTGGACTTTCCACTTGGCAAAACACCATTTTGTTTTCATTTTCTTTTCCACCACTCTGCAGTTTGTCAGAACCACTGCAAAATTGGAGAGCTCAAGATGCCTGGTACAAAGATAGTGGAGCTTTAGGGCATTAGATGTGTTTCAGAGGGAAAGAATGATTCTACCTGTTGTACTGAGCTGATTACCAGGGATCCTGGTTGTCTCTAATTATATAGATACAGATATAGATCCCTGATATTCAGATTTAAAAAAAAAAATCCCCAAATTCCCCACCCCCCAAGTAACCCAAAATTCACTTTTTTCCGTGATAAAAATGAAATGCCACATATATAAGTGTCTCTAAGAGTGGAAACAAACATTTTTATAGTGACACAGGGACCCAAACAGATGTTCATACCCCTTGTCATGCTACATATTGTGTCCACAACAAAAGCGGAATCAATCTGTGCTGCTATGTATTGGTGGATTTTTGTTTACTTTATGGCAGGAAAGTGTGTACAGCACAGAGCTGCTCACATTTTCACCTGCCCCAGGGAGGTGCTCCAGGGAATTGAGGGCCCTGATTCTATGCACCCCATGATTTCCATGCAGGATTGGCCTCTCAAACCCTGGGAATGCCGGCCTGGCTTTTCCCATTTACCGAGATGCGTCCCTGGGATCTCTGATGAATGTCTTGGTAAGCAGAGAAAGTTGGGGTTTCCCCACTTAAAGAGACATCCCCATGGTCTCCAGGATGTATCTTGGTAAGTGAGGAAGAATAGGCAGGTGCTCCAAAGGCTTGAGGAGTCTGATCCTGCATGGGAATTTCTGGGGTATACAGAGTCAGGCCTCTCATCTCAAACCTTGGTGTGGTAAGTCCAGACCTGAGGGGTGGTTGTGATGCCCCCTATTGGCTGACTGGTTCCTGCCTGGCCCGAGCTTTACAGTAGCCCTCCCTTGATTACTTGCCCACTTAAAGAAGATTAAGGAAGGGAGGCTACCCATGAGCCTTAGAATAAGCCTTAGTCTGTTCGAATTGCCAGCTGGTCCTTCAGTACCCCACTAGTCTCCTCTCAGTACTCAATATAAATGGGCTTATTTGTCCTGTCTATGCCCCTCCAGGCCAATTAAGGGCCAGTTTTGTGGCTCTGTCTATCCCTACACCATGCCCCAAGTTATCGCTTCTGACGTTCCTTCCACACCTAGCCCCTTCCAGGGCTCTGGGACCTCTTGGTCCCACGCTCAGCTCTCTCGCTCTGTATGTCACTCAGCCCTCTCTCTGGACTCTCAGATCCCTCACTCAGCCTCTCTCTCGGCTCTTGGGCCACTGGACGCACTGGTAACCTACGTAACCCTCTCTGGGTCACTGGACCTGCTGGTCACCTGTGTAGTCTCTCTGGGCTCCTGGTACCTTTCCCTTGTTCTCCGGCCTGCAAAGTTGCTTATTCAGTCTCATTGTTAATTTAGGAGTCCTGCTGCTCTGCTGCCAGGAGCTCATCACTTCATTACTTTCAGGGCTAGACTGCCTGATCCAGCTCAGGCCCAGGGCTTATGTGGCTCAAGCCTGGCCCTCTTTCACAACCCCACCCTCC
>NW_017728931.1:7691102-7702810 GCF_001723895.1 Crocodylus porosus
AGTGGTGCTGGCTCCTACCCTGGGGGTCTTTAAGAGGAGGCTAGACGTACACCTTGCTGGGGTCGTTTGACCCCAGTAATCTTTCCTGCCATGGCAGGGGGTCGGACTACATGATCTACTCGGGTCCCTTCCGACCCTAGAAACTATGAAAGTAACATGTGAAACAGCATTAGGCCTAGGACAGACCCCCTGGGGCTTCACTTGGAACTTCCTGCCATTCTGACATGGATCCATTTATAATTACTCTTTGCTTGAGGCTATTGAGGCAGTTGTCTATCTGCCTTGTAGTAGGTTTGCCTATTCCACGTTTCTCCATTTGTTTATTTATGAGCAGGTCATGTGGGACTTTGTCAAAAGCCTTGCTGAAGTCCAGATGTGCTGTATACATACACACATCTTTATCCACCCAGCTAGTTATTTCCTTTTTCTTTATCTCCTTTGCCCTCCCCCTCATTACATCTCTACTTCTCTACCTTTTGCTCTTCTTCCCTTTCCATATATTTGAAAAATCGTGTTCTTACATTCCTCCAATAAATCAAAATCCCATACTTTTTTTTTTTTTGCTCTTTTCTGCCCTTTTTTCTTGTAAAATTTATCCTAAACTTGTTGCCTCCTACCTGCCCCCACCTCCAAATCCATATCTGCTTTTTTATATATGTCTCCAAAAGTGTGCAAGTTACTAGTGGCAAGTTTTTTCTTGCTGGCTTCTGCTGTTTCTGACCCCTATGTGTCTCAGTCCTTTCCATATTCCTTCCCCCTTAGCCTTCCCCTTCCATGCTTATCATTAATGACTTCCATATGGTGACCTCCTTCAACCCTGTAGCTACCTGTCTCATCACTCTTCTTCCTGATTCAACTGATTGGTTACAAAAATGGTCATAGTCTTCCCCATTGGCTTCCCCCTCTTCCTGCAACTTCACACTTTTTCAATGTTGCACTTCTCCCCTTCCCCGTATTCTTTGGTAACTTATTGTTTAGCCGTATTGGCTTCTCTTTCTCTTGTCTGCATTTCAAGTCCCTACTCCAAGTTTTGAAGTATTAGAATTGATGAAAAAAATCGTATAACCAGTTTAAGGTGAATAAAACAAGAGGTTTTCCTCCGCACTCTTCTTTGGAAATAACTGAAACTTTCAGGCTATTTCTTTGAGCTAGAATACCCAGCATGGAAAATCTCAACCTGAACGGTGACAGTGTGAAAAAATTTTAAGCAATGAAAACTATATATTCTTTTAACACCAAATGTCAAATAGTATTAGTTATTGGTGTGCATGTGCCATCTGTAATATTGTAAAATATTATTTTTCTCTTATATATACAAAATAATTAAGAAATTCAAAGCTATTTCCTTATCTTTGTCCAGGTCACATTGCTCATCAGCAATATCTCGTAATATTAACTTTTATAAAGGTACATTATAATTGCCAAGGGCGCCAACATTTTATCCAGTTTTTTTTGTATCTCTTTTTCCATACAATATCTCAAAGTTCAAATTACAAACTGTTTTGCATTTAATGTCTTTTTTTCTTTCTGAAAAAGAAATAAAGTAGGAAGATGGAGGAAAAAAACAAAAAGAAAATACAAAAGATCTGAAGTCTAAAACTTTTAAAAATCACAATCTGAAACTTTTCAAATCAAATTTTGATCATGCTTGGGCTGAGAACTGAAATAAGTGCCAAGTGTATGAAATTTAACTGAAGAACAACATGAAAATTGGCAGCACAGAAAAGCTGCTGTTCTTCTTTCATATGATGTCAGATATCAATTTCCAAATTTGTGAGCCATTCTGGTATACTCGCTCAATGTAAAGTTTCCATCTACCCTATCTGGGCGTTTTTAAAGATTGCAGCTTGTGATTAAGTTCAGTGCTGTGCATCAGGCAGTGCATTCACACAGGGAGTTGTCTAAAATATTCATCTTGTGAAGTGTTGTTTTGAAATATCTATATCCAGTTCTCAGTCTTTTCAGCTTGACCCATGTTTCACAAAATTGTGCCCAATGCGGAACTTGGTGTTAGTATAAAACAGGAGCAGTCAAATTACACCGCATGGGCTGGCCTGCCAGGCCATTCTATCCAGCCCATGGGGCCCCTCCAAAAAAACAATTATCAGCCCATGGCTGCCCCTCTGAAAGCCAGCAGGAGGTGGGTTTTCAGAGGCTGTGCATCATTGGACTGGGCAGGCTCTACCCTTCTACCTCTGTGGGGCTCCCAGCACTTCATCTGGAAGTGCCATGTGGAGGAGCAGAGTACAATGGTGTGCAACTGGACAGCTGGTGAAGAGGGAGAAGAGCTTCTCCCTGATGGGTGAGAGTGAGGTTTGTGGGGGTGTGTGGGCCTCCCTGCTGCTGGTGGTACTAGCCGGCAGCAGGCCATCAGGGTGCTCCTGGTTCACTGCAGGCAGAGCTCCCCAGTGGTGTGTGGTGGCTCTGCCTGAACCCCAGGAGCTGCATATAGTGACATAGTCTGACTGGCCCACTGGCATGTCCCTTCAAACCAGACCAGGCTGGTACAAAATGTACAAAAGCCTGTATCATTGGGCCAGGCTCAGCTTTGTGCCTCCATGTGGAGCTTCCAGCACTCCAATGGGGAATAGCATGTGGAGGCATACAACCCCCTGTTGCTTAGTCTGTGCATCATTGGGCCAAGTGAGCTCCATGCCTCCACATGCAGCTCCCTGCTAGAGTGCCTGAAGCTGTACAAGGAGGCACAGAGCTGAGCCAGCCCAGTGGTGTGCAGCTCCCATCTGTAGTGCTGGTAGCCCCTGTGCTGGCACGGAGCCAGTCCAGTCTGGTTTGAAGGCATGCGATAGCAGACCAGGCAGGTTCTTTGCTGCCATATGCTGCTTCTGGGGTTCAACCAGAACTGAGCACTGCTGGTGGGCTCTGCCTGCTGTGGACCGGGGTGCCGGCCCAAGGGGCCGCTGCTGCTGCTGCTGGTGGTAGGGGCTGTGTGGCAAGGGAGCTTACAGCCACCCACAAACCCAACCTCCATCCCCCACAAGCCTCACACCCCTTTGCAACAGTTTGCTAAACCCCGCACATACCCACACCCCTTCACAGAACCCACATACCTTTCCCCCCAAAAATCCCACGCATAACCCCCCACACAATGTACAAAAGTAAGATTTTATTTTGAGCTATTATGCAAACGCATGTAAATAAGGACAAAATATTAAAACAAAAATTAAAATATGTTATAGGAGAGGTTTGATTTTTTAATATATGATTTATTTTTTTCTGATTCCAAGATGGCAACCCTCCTTCCAAAAAGGAGTACTTCTGGGGGGAGGGGAAGGAATGGGACTTCTGGTGGTAAAGCTCAAGAGTTAGGGATGGGACTTCTGGTCCCAAGATGATGATGAGGGGGCAGGGCACCTGTCAAGTGTTGGGACTACCCCTGAGGCCCTTGACAGCTCAAGAGAAGTCATTAAATGGCCCTCCAGCCAAAATAATTGCCCAGCCCTGCTCTCACAGCTCCATTTGTTTGGGTCTTCAGTTAACAGTTGATGGAGCAGGTGGTTTTCATCATCTCTTCCCTTTCTTGCCAGTAGTGATGTTAGAGTCTGTTGTCTTGTATCACTTGGTTTAATGCCCAAGAGTAAAGGGAGTACATTTGCATGCGTATCTGTTGTGCAGTCTGTTATGGGTCTCAGTGCACTGTTAAGTACAGTGTCAAGCTTTTCAGTGTGACTGCTTCTGGACTGTACAGGAGCACAATATTTTGCTGGGGTATATAACCTTGCAAGTGCAGTAGATCTGAGCACTTTGAAATTGGCACCCCATGTTGTGCTGGCTAAACATCTTAAGGCAGCTACCTGTGCAGAGACTTTACTGCTGACCTTCTGAATGTAATGTTTATATGCACAGGAACAGTCTATTGCAGCTCCTAGGTAGGTTGGGGTATGCTCATGGGAAAGGATTTGGTTGCCTACCTTGATATTCCGTGTTCCCTTTGCTCAGTGATTGTCAAGGTGGAAGAATGATGATACTGATTTACTGATGCTCAACTTTTAAGTACCACTTGTGGAGAGAGTCAGCATTGAGTTCCATGGCAGTACTCAGTGTCTTTTCCAGTTCTTTCGTTTCTATTCCTTGGGCTAGTATGGCAACATCGTCAGTGTACATATATTGTTTAGATCAGGGGTCAGCAATGTTTTTGGGCAGGGAGCCAAAAACACCCGCAACTTCAACTTGTAAGATGTTGGCGTGCTGGGGGCAGATGATGGGGGATCCATGAAGGGCCTGGTTCTTGTGGCTATGTGGCTCCAGCCCCTTCCCCACTCCCACCCCCATCCACCCAGAGGCATGTGTGCCAAGCAAAATGCCTTTGAGTGCCACACTCTGGCACCCGTGCCAGGGGTTGCCTACCCCTGGCTTAGATGCATGTGGGAAATCGGAGGTCTATACATTGAAAAGTATTGGTGCTAACAGTGACCCTTGGGGGGCTCCATTCTTCAGAGTTTATATTCTGATTTTTTTTTTTCCTTCTTAGCTAGTAGTGAGTTTGAACTGTCTTCCAGAGATCATGTTCATGATGAAAACCATGTAGCTTTCAGTCAGGTATCATAGTGTGCAGTTCATATTTGAGGCCTTGGTCCCATACCGTGTAGTAGGTGGCTGTAAGGTCTGTATAGACCAGGCTTGTTTTCTGCCTCATTTCAAATCCATTTTCTATGTCAGATCTAAGTAACGTAACTTGGTCAGTGGTACACTGCTTTTTTGGAAAGCCAGCTAGGTCTTTTGGGAGCTGGGGATCAATGACGTTCAGTATTTTATTACAGAAAAACAATATTACAGTTTATTATTGTGCTTCATAAGTATGTATGTAACACAGAGTAGTGAGGTGGGTCAGTAGCTCTTTAGATTCCCTGGTAGTTTGTTGGGTTTTAGGATTGCAATGACACCAGCTTTTCTCCTGATTTTTGGAAGTCTGTTGCTATCTAGACATATATACATGAATTTCTGAAGCCATGTTTTCATTGTGGTTTTGAGCTTGGTAACAAATTTTGGAAATATCTTATCTGGTCCAGCAGCCTTTCAAGTTTTGATTGCTTTAATAGCTGTGTTGAACTTACTGTCAGAAATGGGGGTGGTTGAATTAAGATTGGCATTAGATGATTTAAGTTGTTCATGAGTCAGGTGTCTAATCATTTCTGTGTGTTGCTTGCTTGGGTTACTGTGCTTACTGTTGGCCGACAAGGTTCTTTAGGTGAATGATACCTTTTATTAGCCCAACTTAAATACTTGGAAAAAATATTTAAGCAAACTTTCAGGTTTAAAAACCTTTCATCAGGCGAAGGAAGTCTCTGCAGTTGGTATGTGCTCTTCCTGGATGGAATGAAAAGTAAAGAAGCCAGAGGCTGGGCTGGTATGCATACATGATAGGCAGTTGGTGAAGATGTAAATTGAGGAGTCAGTAGGTGATAGGCTGGGTGGTTGGGGGAAAAGGGGGTTAAATAGAGGAGAGGTGCCTGGGGAGTCAGATGTCAGGCAAGTTATAATGTGACATAAATCCAATGTCTGTATTTAGTCCATGATTTTTAGTATCCAGGAGCCTGATGAAATTCATAGGCTCATCTCTGAAAAGTGTTTTGTAAGTTTCCTTTGAGGATTAGAACTGAGAGATTGGAGAGAGAGTGGTTTCCTGTGACAAATGTGCCTCCACAGTTAATGTGTCCCCCTTGCTGCCCTGCTCTGGGTCTTGCTGGTGCTGGTGCTGGCCTTGGGACACCAGTGCAGGCCCTGTGCTCCCGTGCCTGCTCACTCCCAGTGCCCCCCAGCCCTCTTGTAGAGGCAGGGGGCAGTGCACAGCCCCGACACCCTGCTTGCCAGCAGTGGAGGAGCTGGTGCTGGGAAAAGTGGCCCCTCCCCTGCCCTTTGCCTGGTGCTCCCTGCTGCAGGTGCTCACAGACTGCATGGGGCTGTCCTGAGCAGGCACAGGCAGCCCCACGTGTGCTGCGAGCGGCTGCAGTGTGGGGTGCTGGCCATAGGGTGGGCGAGTGCTTTTCCCCACACTCAGCACCATCTTATAACCTGCCCCTGCTGCCAGCCTGGGCCCTGCACTAGCTCCAGGCTCGCCCATTGGGGCTGCGCACTGTGGCAGCTGCTGTAGCCCCCCTGCTTGCCACACTGGCCAGCACCAGCAGGGCAGCAGGATGGGGCACATTACCTGTGGGGGCACATTTCTCACAAGTTTAGATTCTAGGAACTTATGAAGCATACTGAGCTCACTGGGAGACGTAACAACATAAGAAGTGTTATACTGGGGCAGATCAGCAGCTCACCATTTCTGTCTCTGATAGTGGTAGTATTGGGTGCTTTAGAGCGAGGGGTGTCAACTGGGTTGAGAAGGCCCTAGGTGGTATGCGTGGATGGGTGGGGACAGAGCACCGCCATGCATCATCCTGCACTTCCTCACAGGTGCAGCCTGCCTGGCCATACGTGGTGGGTGGGGGAAGGTTGCACAGGGTGATTGCTGCTGTTCCACATTTAGCTGTGTGCCATCCCTCTCTCCCCCCACTCCATGTCTGGCTGCACGCCCTTCCTGCTGCATGTCCAGCCATTGCGGGGTACACTGTTCCAAAAATGTTGAAAACCCCTGCTTTTAAAGGGAGAACATATGAACAGGGCATATAGAGATATTCCACTTTAAATGCAAATTTTCAGTTGAACTTTGGCTTTGTCACGACTGGAAACTGGCCTAGATAAAATTCAAAAGGCAGCATACTACGGAGTTTAGGATACTAGACCTGATTTTTGATCAAGGTTCTGTCATGCAGTTTGCGGTGTGTTGCACAGTTTCCTCACTTATTAAATCGGGAAAAATAGTAATAGTTTTTTAGTGCTTCTTAAAAATGAGACACTCGTAGATTCTCAGATAGAAAATTAGGCCTTCTCTTTCTTGTTCCTTCTATTAGTGGTATATTAATAGAGATGCCAAGCAAGTAACGGTTCTGTTTTGTTCTGCTTCTTTTAATTGGTCTAAAATGCTGAAGACAATATGTTTCATTCTAGCTTAAGGGTTTACTCGTTGCATTTAATAGCTCTGCTGAACCACGTACGGCAGTTTATATAAACTGCATGTTTTCGTTGGCTGATTTTTGAGCTGCTTATTTGCACATTGGAATGACGTTCCATTCTTCAGTAGTTCATTAAACTATTTTCTTAAGCATTATCTTAGTTATTGTGAGCCGTTAAGCATTTCTTTAAAAAGTGTTTTTGGCAGCTTTATCGTCAACACCTCATTAGAGATGGGAAAGGAAATGGGTGGATAATTATTTCCTTTTTAATTTTCATGTTTTGTATTTTATTTTATTTATTTTTTTACTGGGACTATAATATCCTGCCTGTATCTTTGTTTAATAGTTCTGCTTTGGTAAATAGAGGAGTTCTGAATTTGTACATTGTTCATGGAAATGACTTCCTTTTCAGAATGTAGTTAGAGGTTTTATAGAATCATAGAAAAATAGGGCTGGAAGGGACCTCAGGAGGTCTTTTTAGTCCAGCCCCTGGCTTAAGGCAGGTTCATTCCAGTCTAAACCATTTCCTCCAGATGTTTGTCTAACCTGCTCTTAAAAAACTTCCAGTGATGAAAATTCTACAGTTTTATAGGTCATCGATATGTAGGACTGTTACTTCTTCTTCTGTCCCTTGGAGATGGAGAACAGTTGAATTACCATTTTCTTTTATAACCACACTTTAGGTATCTGAAGACTCTTCAGTCATCTCAAAACCCATCAAGGAGCCTTGGTAGAGACGATCCTCAGATCAAGGGACTGCTGTTGAAGATAGCACATAGCAAATTAGAGAAGTGCTAGGCATCATAGTGGCAGATAGGCAAGGAGTAGAAAGCAGAGCAGACCAGGAGAACAGGGCAGAGAGTGGAAAGCAGAGCAGCAGATTGGGCAGGGAACACAGCAGAATAGCAAATTGGGCAGGGAGAACAATTCATGGGACAAAGCAGAGCAGCACATCAGGCAGGGAAAGGGGATTAATGTGGCACTTGGGGAGAGCACAGTGTTTACTTTGTGGCAGGACTGCCGAAAAGGTTGCCCCGTATTAGAACATTGCTGTCTGTTGGAGGCTTACCTGCAGTTTGAGTACCTGTGGGCATAAAAGGGTGTGTGACATTGAACTGCTAAAGGCTTCTCAACTTCTCTAGTCCTTGTCCTTACATTCCCAGCCAACTATTTTATTCAAAGAGTCCTATTCATTGGCCACTCTAATCCCTCATGCACACCAGAGCCAGGAAGTACCATTAAATAGTAAACAGATGTTACATTTTTCTTGGGACAATGCCTTTGTCCTTGGATCCTTCAGACATTCACACTCATTGTCTCACTTCAAGTACCTATGAAGTAATCCAGGTGAAATGTGTTACCTCTTTTTCTGGAGACTCTATGCTTCTGTAAGTTTGTTGAAGTTTATTAAAGTACTGTTCTTTCCAGAGACAAGCCTCTCGGGCTGTGTGTTCTCCCTGGCTACCTACTGATAGAGGAGCAGCAGGAATGCAGTTTGGAAAGGCTACGTGTGTATAAAGGACTGTGCTGCTTTTGTTTTGATCAGTGTCAAAAAAGTCTGGACAATTAGGATTGCCTCAAATGAAAAGTTTGTCTACAGCCTTAGAAAACAAAACCAAAAACACCCTACAATAAGTCACAGGTAAAAAAACAGGGGAAATAAGGTCGTTGCTAATGCCCTGCCAATGACCTTTTGCGAGAACCTTTAGAAAACCTGAATAAATTGCTGACCAGTTCTTCGTTATCCAATCTCTTGTTGTCCCATTCAGATGATTCTGTAGGTTAGTAATATGCACAGTGACCATATTTGTGAAGTGTCAAAATGGGCACTCTGCCCCTTGCCCTCTAACATAGACTCATTCAGTCATGGGAGGTGGGGGTGAGGAGTGCCAGAGAACAGTGCCATTTTAAACGTGTATGTTGGATGTCCTGCTGAAAACAGGACAAAAGTGATCATTTGATCAAACCAATGAGATACCCAGTGCGAGAGTTTAAAACAAGACTGTCCAAGTAAAAACAGGTATACAGGTCACTGTAAAAAATGCACTATTCTTTTTCTGAAACCATGCTATTTAGATGCTGTTATATGATCTTTGCAGTATTCTGGGTAATTATTTCAGCCAATGTTGAGTATGCAAATGTGACTAGTCTAGATCACTCCTGAAACCTTTTTTAAATAGTGGTAAAACATTCACTACTTTCCAGTCCTCTAGAAGATTATCTGTCTTTGTTAGACTGTTTTTGTTACTAGCTCAGTTAGTTCAAATAATTAATGAAGATGTTAAACAATATTTCTGGATACAGAATGTTGCCTTGGGGAACCCTACTGATACCTCCTCCTAACTAAGACATTTAACATGTTGATCTGAGCAGTTTGGTATCCACCATACGGTACTTCCATCTAGTCTGTATTTCCTTAGCTTGTTAATGTGAATGTTATTGGAGACCGTATCAAAAGCCTTGCTAAGTGTCATGCCTGACCAACCTGATTTCCTTCTATGGGAGAGTGACTTGTTTTTGATGAATCCATGCTGGCTGTTTCTGATCTCCTTGTTCTCCTTGAGGTGCTTCACCTTGTTCTTGTGGAGATTCCTTGAGGAACTGCTGTATTATCTTTCCAGGTGTCAAGGTCGGGCTGACTGCTCTGTAATTCTCCAGATGCTCCTTTTTCCCTCTCTTAAAGATGGGCGCTATATTGGGCCTTTTCCAGTCATCTGGGACCTCATCTGACCTCTACAGATTCTCAGAGAGAATGGATGGATAATGCCTTAGTCAGTTCCTGCAGTATCTTAGGGTAGGTTCTACCCAGTCCTGCCAACTTGAAATCATTCAACTTTTCTAAGTAACTTGTTCTGCCTTTAGGAAAGGCGTCAAGCAACCTTGGGTAGTTTTCCTGGCTAATGTGCCTGTTATCAGTAGTCGTCCTGGTTTTCCCCAATTTTAAAAAATCACAAATTCTCTAATAAAATACTCAGAATTTGTGATTGAAATTAAAAGCCCCCACAGCCCCCTGACCCTGCTCCCCCCTGCTGCCTACTGTGGGCTTGTGTATGTTGGGAGGGGGTTCACCACCATGTGCACTTCTGGGGCGTAGGGGGGACCTGTGCCCCCCAGATCTGTACACAAGGCAGACACTTCTTCCCTGCCCCAGGTCCTCCGCAGCCCAGTGGGCATGACCCAGTGCAGCAGGAAACAGCAGGGCCATGTGGAGAAGCTGCTCGCCGCTGCAAGTTTTGCAATTTCCTGGTGATGCACCTCCTGAGCGCAGGGCCATAGTGAAGACAGCGGTGTGGGGTTGTACCCCTCAAAGCAGCGGCATGTGCAGGAGGTGCGTTGCCAGGGCAGTGCAGAGCGCTGTGTCAAGGAGATCCCTGTGCAGTCCCACTGTTTCCTGCCACACTGGGTTGGGCTGTGGAGGCCCCAGGGGAGGGAAGCAGGGCAGGAGCCCACAGCCTGTGCCTACCCCATGTACAGATCTGGGAGGAGCGGGTCCGCCTTACCCCCAGGAGTGCATGCAGCAGTGGGGAGCCAGCCCTCTTCCCCTCCCCCTCTCCCTCCCCTGGATGAGCCACCCATGGCCCTGTCCTGCTCCCTGCTGGGGCCCTGCAGCTGTGCATTGTGGCCCTGGGCCCAGGCCCCAGCCCTGCTCAGCTCTCTCCCCTTTTCCCTACAAGGGCCTCAATCCCCCCCTTACCCCCGACTTCCTGCTGGAGTTGCTCTGCAGGCTGCCTGGGCCATGTGCATATACATGCATGTGGTGCCCCCTATCTCATCGCTTTCCTCCTGATCCCTCCCAGCTCCCTGCAGGCTGGGACTCTGCCAGTCTGCAGGGAGCTCATAGCAAAATTGCAAAATCTGCAGGTTTCTCTGGTAAAACAAGAATCCATATTTACCTGTAGTAAAAGGTAATATCTATAGTTTACTTGGTTTTTCCATGGGAAATTGAAAACCTGGATCTGTGATTATCAATACTTGTCCCTATTTGTGAAGATTGAAGTAAAGAAGTAATTATGTAGTTCAACCTTCTCTATTTCCTTCATGGCTAAACTGCATTCTGCACTCCGGAAGGGACCTACAGTCTCTTTGGTCTTCCTTGATATACCTATAGAATCTCTTTTTATTGCCTTTTATATTCCTTGCCAGTTGAATCTCAAATTGTTGCCTGACTTTCCTAATTTTTCCCCTGCATGCCCATGTGGTGTTTTTATTCTGTGGGTGTGCTGATAAAGAGTTTTTGGGCCAATAGCAGTGGCAAATTTATTAACCAGCCATATCGGCCAATTCCGATCCAGTAGCTGATATGCAGCCCACCAGTTTGTAGAGCAGCGTTCAGCTGGTAAGTCTGTTGGGGTGAAAAGAGCATTGGGGTGGGGGCAGATCGAGGCCCCCACAGTGAGGGAAGGGAGTTGGGCTGGGGTAGGCATGGCTCCAGCACCCTCTGTAGCCCTCTCCCCTCACCCAGACCCCAGTGAGAAGAGCCTAGCTTAGCCCCAGCTGCAGCCTGCCTGCCCTGCCCCACCCTGTGTAGATCTGGGGACACATACACCCCTGTGCCCTCCTGGGGTGTGTGCAGCAGCAGGAGTGCCCCTCCCACCTGGGTAAGCCATGGGTCTGTCCTGGATCCCTCCCTGCCCTGGCTGGGTAGTGCCTGCCCCTGCCCCCTCCCTTACTGCGGGGGAGAGATGATCTGCG
>NW_017728931.1:7702910-7724151 GCF_001723895.1 Crocodylus porosus
TTTCACCACAATGGACTAACCAGTTGGAGGCAGCACTCCATGCTGCCTGAGTGCTACAATGCGCCTGTGCACGCACGGGCATTTATCGGCTAAATTATCTGGCTGATCGAGCCAATGTCCGATGCAGCCAATTTTCTTTGTATCAGTACTGATCTGATATTGGACTGATGTATCGGTGCATCTCTAATGAATTTACTTCACATATAACAAACTTTTGGTATAAGAGGTTCATCACAGAAGAGTGAATTCACACATATAGAACCCACATAAAGTAGGGGAAACCTGTATCTTGGACCCAAAAAGTCTCTTAAGGACTGTGGCTCCATTATTCCCATTCTGGATCCTTGCAAAGATTTCCCAGGTGGTCTCATTTGTGTCAGTCAACAGTGATCCAAGATGCTTGAGTTCTTGGACCATCTGGAAGCTGCTGTTTCCTATGTCAGGGTCTTGTTTTGTTCTTCCAGTTCTATTCTTTTGAATGACCTCTACGTATTTGTCCAGTATCTCCTCTAGTTCCTAACAATTCGGAAGCTCTTCAAAGTATTGCTTCCATCACTTTATAACTTGATCCTTTTCCATGAATACATTCCCTTGTTTATCCTTTACCTTGCTTACCTGTGCTTTAAAACCTTTTTTCCTGTTATACCTTCTGACAAAGGACTTTGGGAGTCTCAGTGTGGGCAGGCTTTACTGTAAAGAATGCTTGTAAATAGTTCCCTAAGTAGGACATCTAGATGCCCTTTTCACCTTGGGGCCAGATGGCAGTCTGGGACTGACAGCAGGACACAGAGACTGCTATTTGATTGTTTCCTAGTGTCATAATGTTTCATTGTATTGAGTGAGGTTGTCCTCATGTTAAGACTTGTACCTGTTTTGTTGCAAGTGTGGTTGACTAAGCCTGAAGAGAATGAGTGAAGCTCAGAGTGACCTGAGGAGATAAGGTGCCAGAGTGGACCAGGAGAGAAGAGAAAGTCCCAGGGTGGAGAGAGGGAATTGGAATGGCACAATAAAGACTGGTTATTTTGAAGCAGAGTCTGCTGTGCTGTTTGGGATGTTGGCCTCTGACCTTTCCTTTTTAGAAGAAGAAAACCCTTCCTGCTTCCCAGGATCTAATTGTAAAGAAGGAACTTCCAGAGGTGGGAATGCTGTGGATTATGGGGAAAAACCAGGGACTGAGAAGAGTCAGGGTCTGAAAGCCAGAGGCTTGCTTCTTGTGAAGCCATGCTAGGAGTGCCTGCAGGGGATCTCCGCAGGAGAGGGAGACTGAAAAGGGCTTGTAGCTTGGAAGTAGAGCCAGAGGGAGGTGAAGAGAGACTTAGCAAGGAGCCCTAGAGCAGTGTTTCTCAATCCATGGGTCACAACCCAAAAGTGGGTCATGAGACTATATGAAAGGGTCACAAGTGAACTTTAAAAATCAATCAACAAACTTTAAAAAATGAATTCTGTGAAGGAGAAAAACGTGGGAAATGACTGCTTTTCCCTTGCAGGCTGGCAGAGTTCCAGCCTGTTAGGGGCTGATTGGGGGCCCCCATGCATCACATACCCAACCCTTGCCCCAGACACTGGGGGTGGGAGGCAGTGGGTCAGGAGTGAAAGGCACTGGGTTAGGACTGGCTATTGATGTTTACAAATGGGTCCTGATACAAAAAAGGCTGAGAACCACTGCCCTAGAGAATGAAGTCCTTCTCCCCACTGAGAGAAGCTGTGGTGTCCAGAGCATTTTACCTTGCCTGACCATTCAAACAACATCCTGGAATGATGGAATGGCTAAATGTTTCAAAGAAACTTTGTTTTGAGTGGCTTATCTTTAAACATTTTGAGGGTACTTGTGACAGGTTAACACAATTTAACAGGTGAATGCTCCCAATTTTAAATGCCTTTATGATGGTTTAAGGGTAACCTGTAACATGGTCTTAAGTTGTACAGTTGCAAATACTGAGGTTAGCCAAATTCAGTGCAATTCAAAGTAAGCATTGGCAAATGTAAGATATTACTGCAGATATTGGTTACTGTCTCTTACATAGGTCACTCTGTCCCTAGTTCTGTCTAGGAATCTCCTAAGCGCTATTTGAAGCTGAGTGTTCTTACAGAACTTATGTGTGTGTTGAATAATATGCTTGCTCATTTTGTGGTGAAGAAAAGCAGATGATCATCATTTCAAGTTTTAGTCTCCCCTTTTCCACAAAACCCAAGTGCCTTCAGCGATGTACCTAAAACCTGCAAAGAAAAGTGTGTAGTTTTCAGGAAACTGCTAAATTCTGGTTTACTGTGCGACTGTTCCTAGTATTCTCATGTTGCTACTGATCTAACTTCTAATACCTCTTCAGGTAATTTCTTTTCCTTGTTGCTTGTAATTGAAGTTCTATTTTTCTGCTTGTAGGAAACTCGCAAATGGGTGCTACCATAGTTGATGCATTGGATACTCTCTATATTATGGGGCTTCATGATGAATTCAGAGAAGGACAAGAGTGGATTGACAAAAACCTTGATTTTGGTGTGGTAGGTAGTACTTGTACTATTCTTTCACTAATCCTTTTAAAGTTATATTTGAGAAAATGTGCAATAAGAAGTAAAAATATATCGTTAAATTTCTAAGTACTCCCTCTTAGAATCGGAGCCTTCTTGATTTAGAACAGTAGGGATGACTGGCTGACCTTACCTGCCATTAATTTTGGTTCATTTACCTTGTAAATCAACTTCTGGGGCAAATGTATTTTCTTTTTGCATGTCTTTTTAAACTTAAATATAATGTATGTTTAATTATCCTTAATACTATGGCCCCGTTTTTAAAATTTAATTAAAGATGGAAGCAATACAACTTTATAATAAATATTTCCACATAATTCTTAGTGTCCCATGTTTTTCAGTGCAGTTCTGCCTCGTAAATTAATTTAATAGTGATAGACCAAATCTATTTTAGAAGGTTGTTGAGTACTTCCAAGTGGTCATCAACATCCTGTGGATATGAGCACCTTGTGGTGGTGTTACCATGAAGACATGGTAGGGGTCCTCTGAATGACTCCAAATATCTGGTATAATGCAGGTCTTTGTAGGCATGTTGGTTTTGGATGCAGTTCATCCCTCCCATAAAGTTGTTTCTTTTGATAAATTGATTATTCTGTAGGGAAATGTTTAAATATTTGGGTTTTTTTCTGTCTTCCAGAATTCAGAGGTGTCTGTTTTTGAGGTCAATATACGTTTCATCGGTGGACTTTTAGCAGCTTATTATCTTTCAGGACAAGAGGTAAGGAAAGGATAAATAAATGAATATGGCCTCAGATGGAAGTTGTAAACTGGCAGGTTTTAAACTTCTTGGATTTTCACCTGTTTTGGAGCTAATAGGATGAATTGAGTGAGAACTCTTCAGGGAATCTAAACTCAATTTTTGCATAATATGTTTGTGTTAACGGAGGTCCCTTTATCAGAACTTCGAGCATGCCATACCAACTGCGTCCAGTTTTGGGCTCCACAATTCAAAAAGGATGTGGAGAAGCTTGAGAGAGTCCAGAGAAGAGCCACGTGCATGATCAGAGGTCAGGAAAACAGATCTTACGATGATAGGCTGAGAGCCATGGGACTCTTTAGCCTGGAAAAGCGCAGGCTCAGGGGTGATCTGATGGCCACCTATAAGTTTATTGGGGTGACCACCAGGATCTGGGGGAACGTCTGTTCACCAGAGCGCCCCAAGGGATGACTAGGTCGAATGGTCACAAACTCCTGCAAGACCGTTTCAGGCTGGACATAAGGAAGAATTTCTTTACTGTCCGAGCCCCCAAGGTCTGGAACAGTCTGCCAGCGGAGGTGGTTCAAGCACCTACATTGAACACCTTCAAGAGTAAATTGGATGCTTATCTTGCTGGGATCCTATGACCCCAGCTGACTTCCTGCCCTTTGGGCAGGGGGCTGGACTCGATGATCTCTCGAGGTCCCTTCCAGCCCTGATGTCTATGAAATCTCCAGTTTTCTTGCTTTCAGGTCATCTTCAGTGTTGGCTTTTGAGTCCAGTAGATGTTGCATCCACTTCTACAAGTGGTTGCTTCAGCCCCTAGTACTCAGTTATGAGATACAGGTGCTTGTGAATACATTATTTTCAAGATGTTCCACAAAGATTTTTCCCAACTGTTAATCGCCTCCCAAGGATATTATTTTCCAAAGACAGAAGCTCTTGACAATCTTCTCAGACTCTTTTCTGTAGAGAACTAATCCTGCCATAGCAGTTGGATAAGAATGAGAAATGCTGGATTAAATTCATTCCACAGCTGCAATTGGAGTTGCAGTGATCATGAATTATACTTGTTTTATGTTAGGCTTCATCTAAATCACATTCCCACCTTATTTCTTTTATCCTCTTCTCACCACACTTCTGTACTAGCATTGCTAGGTAAATTGTATTGACATAGCCTGGACTGAATTGATATCACCTAACCTTATACACAGTTGCATAGCTTGCATGGTATATTGAAAAACAGATTTTTGAAATCAGTTCAGCATTTCACCTCTTATTTATTTGCATCCTGCCTAGGTCAAGCAGTGAATGAGAGTTATATAGTGATGTGTTCTGCTTTGTTTTTCATTTTTATACATTTAGAGCTGGTAAAGGAAAGTGATAAAGGCCCCTCTTCATCCATGAAACAGTATTGGTGGTAGCAATTCAAATGCCTTTCAGCCTATTATACACTGGGAAAATATGCTAAGTGACGTGTTTTCTTACATGGTTTTACTAACATTTTTTTTTTTACCTTCAATTTGGAAAAGGACAGTCATTTCAAAAAGGTGTTGGCATAGGTGAACCACAACTACCAAGCCCACCTGCATTTCTCAGTGTGACTTTAAACACAACTTAGCCTTATGTTGTTACTTAAAACATAATAGTTAACATGTTTTCATAAATTGTATGTTTTCCTAGTGTAGATAGGGATTATATTCTCCATAGCTTGTTTCAGTCCCTGGAGTCTGCTGTTACTGCCCATAAAAATCAGCCATGGCTGTGAAAGGCAAGGACTTTTTGGGTGGTATCTTTTATTGGACCAGCTGCATAATTGGGAGCAATCTTAGTTAGTTTTTGGGCACAAGGTACCCTTCCTGAACTTTGTATCATACCTGTGGGAAGGTACCTTGTGCCCCAAAGGTTGTCTAACGCACTTCCAGTTTCGCTTTTACCTTACAAACCAGCATGCCAGTTAATAGAGCATGCTGGCTTGTAAGGTGCCAGATAACACAGCTTTTACTGTAAATAAATGCAATCCTTTTCCTGAGCACAAGTACAGAGAAATCTGGTTAATTAGTCACTGGGTTAAGTGGTTGTTGCTCTTGTGGCATTAGCCCGTGCACAGGAATCCCTACCACAGTCCTGCTGATTTATACTAAATCATAATAAAATATGTTCCTGTTAATAAGTTGTCTTTAAAAGATGCTTATGTTCAGTGGCAGACAAGGTTCTTTGGGTAAATTGTGATATCTTTTATACGACCAACTAAATAGTTGTAAAAATTGTTTTTTGCAAGCTTTTGGGCACAAACACCCTTCTTCAGGCATAGGGAGAGTTGCATATGATATTCATAGTACCTGTCAAACCAACTAATCTGTCACAAAACAGTAGATTCTCTTCAGCTTTTCTTGGCTCAGCAAGACAGACAGTCAACTGTTTCATTTGTTATTTTGAAGAATTGTCTTCTATTCTATTGATGAGTGCATATAAGAATGCAAAGCAAAAGCTTTTTATTTATTTTACTTCATAATCATGCAGTTCTTATATAGCAAGCATCCTGAATTATCTTAGTAAGAAGTTGTACATTACACCTCTAACGGTATAATCATACGTTCTCATATAATGAGTCAGAGTGCATATAATTTGCGCTGGGAATTCTTCTCTCTCTCTCTCTCTCTCTCTCTCTCTCTCTCAAAGGTAAGTCTGTACCATGTCTTGTTACATCCTATAAGAAGTTGAAGATGTCTAACTACTGATACTTACTCAGTCATCATCATTATCAGTCCCTTTGGAGTGTTAAACAGATTTTTCTGTACATCAGACTTGGTAATTGCAGTCAGGGAGACTCCACCCATTGCAATTACTTTGCCCCCTATTCAAAAGCCAGTAGCTTGTTGCATCATACAGGTAGAAGTGGGGGTTATTTGCCTTTGGTTGCATGCATAAACAGTAGGAAAATAATTTAAGGTGTGCATTGTTAGCCTCTTTTTAATTCTGATTGTGCTAATAGAAACAGTCGAGAGATGCAGTGTATATATAATGCATTTTCTACAAATGTGGATCACTACAACTATACAGGGTGTTTATAAAGTCCTTGTATAAATTTAACCTTTAACAATTTTGAATATACACATGATAGAAGCAACCTTTTAAACGGTGATTGAAAACATAATTAATTAAGGTTTTTACCATAATGTAAGCTATGCATAGGGCAAGGATCACAAATGCAATTCATTAAAGTACTCAGCAGCATCTAGAAAGTGTTTTCTACGACTTGAAAAATTGGATTGAACAATGTATCTCAAAAGATGGTGGTTATGTAGCAATCTAGAAATTTGACCTATGTTATGTTAAAACTTAATGAATTCTGCTTTCAATTGCCATTTACAGTTTGCTTCTATCATGTATACATCCAAAGTTATTGAAGTTTAAAGTTGCACAAGGACTTTATAAATATCCTGTATATGGCCCAGGCTGATGGTTCCATTAAAATATATTAATAGGAGTCCTGATTAAGGGTAATGGGATACTGAGAAAGTGGTAGTTGCCTAGACCCTATCTAGGAAGTGAAATGTTTCCACGTTCTCTTAGTATTCCAACAAGGTCACAGTTCAGGTTATATCGTATGGGATGCTTCTGCTTTACACTCTTCTTCCAATTTTTATGCGGTTGGGAAATTCAAACGTCATATGTTAACATGCACTCAGTAAACTTCATATATAACAGTTTTTGTGTTTAAATTTGTGATTTCATTTTTATCAGGAATCACAATTATGTAATCCATTCTGTCCTAATTACATACCCTTCTCCTTATGTATCCTGCTGTTATGTTGCTCTTTTTCCTTACATAATCGCACATTGTTTCTTTTGCAGAAAATCAGTTTGATTCACTGCATAGTTTGGGTAATGTTCACTCCTTAAGTGATCAGTGCTCAAAGCCTTGTTGGTTTTAGTGTTTATTTTTTATTTTTATGACTCAGTCTGTGGCCACTTGCCTTGCATGTAGTCTAAGACCTTTATTCTTTGCCTTGTCTGTGGTATCCATCAGAGTAGTGTCTGGGCACCTCACAAACATTAATGGATTTATCTTCATAACATCTGTGGGTGGAAATGGACCCAGGTGACAGCTGATGCAGATGACAGCTCTGACTGAGAAGAGAAAGTGGAAAGATTGCATTGTCCCTTGTCCTAGACCATCAAGGGTGGAACAGGGGGCGATGTGTGTTTCACCCAATGAAGTGGATCAGCTGTGCTGTGACATCATAGCACAGCTGATCTGCCTCATTTAGCAGTATCTTTTTCTGGCCCAAGTGAGAGGAAAGGTATTATCTCCATTGTTCAAAAGCATCCATTCATTTTGGGTACCTCACTGACTGGAAGCTAAGCTCGACTCGCCTAGCAAGTGATTCCCTCCCCTTCCCCGCCCAGAGATTTAGTAAGATTATCTCTGGAACTCCTTGTGGAGTGACGTTAACTCCCATCATACTGCATAAGTGACCATGGCTCCAGCTGCCACTGTGTCACAGCTACCGATTCCAGTACTGCTGGGTCTGAGACCTGGGTTGCCATCAGAAAGATGGTTGTCTTTTCCTTGATCATTTGGGAGTTCGTTGCACCTTTCTCATGGCTCCGACAACTAGCTAGCATCTTTCTCTTCCTATCTGCTGCCAGGTCATAGTGCATATTCCCCAGATGCCTTCTGTCAGTCTCGTGCTTAGAGCTGCAATAAAGAAACAGGAAATTCTATAAACCTGTACCTTTAGCTGGTACTCTTCCATTCTTTTAACTGTGATGAATGGAACCATCTTTTTTTATCTTCTTTTTGTTACGGTTAATCTCAATGGCATATATGGTTGGACTGACTTTATCAATAATGTAAGCCAGTCCTAGTCATAAAGGTGAGAGAGCATGGGTTCTCTCTGCAAATGATCGATACATCACTCTGTCACCTATGTTCCATTTGATGATATTTTTCTGCCTCACAAAATATTTATCCATCTGTAAGGTGTCCACGCCTAAAGTGTTTGCCACTTACACTTGTTCAGCTTGAGCCATGGAGGGCCATCAAGAGAATTGCAGTCACTCATCCCAATCTGTTTCAGATACATTTACCATTTTCCTCAGGTCCAGTTTAATTGTCCAGTTGCTGCATTTGACCAAGCCTGAACTTTGGGGATTCCCTAGAATATGAAGCTTTTGTTTTATATTGAATGCCAAACACACTTCCCTGGTTACTTGACTGACAAAGTGGGGTCCCTGGTCACTATCCAGGAGTCTAGGGGCTCCCCAGTGGGAAAATATTTGTTCTACTATTTTTGTCATAGTTTTTGCCATGCAATTATGAGTGGGGATGACTTCCACCCACTTCATAAAGCAATCTATAATGACAGGGCAATATACATTACTTCGTCTGTTGTTTGGGTGTGGCCCTATATAATCTATCTGGAGGCGTATCCAGGGGCCATCAATTCTTTGGTGTTTTAACACCCCCTGTTGAATTGCATGATCAGGGTTGTTGAAAGCACATGGCAGGTAATTCTGGATGAAACTCATTACATCCTTTCTCAGCTCTGGCCACCAACCAAAACTTGCTACTCGGTTGATGTTCTTTTCAAGCCTGAGATGCCCCTGTTTGTGCACTAGTGCTGATCCAGGAATTATGTGAGAGGCAAGGATTTTTTTAGACAAAATGCTAAGTTGGGATAGACACAGACAAGCTTTCAAATGCAACCTGATGAGGAATCTGCTCCATCTGAAAGCATTTCTAAGTCTTTTCCAACCACACAGTTAGTCCAATAAAAGATACCACCCACAAACATCCTTTCTGGTTTTGCAAATCTTCCTTTTCCACTGCCCCTGAGACCTAGGTGCAGCTGTTTGCTAGGGAAGTAGAATTCTGGGTAACAGAATTCTTGAGTTTTGTTCCTAGTTCAGTGTTGTCTAGTACAGTCATTCTCAACCAGGGTGCTGTGAAACCCCCTCAAGGGTGCTATGATGCAGGCATTGCTGCCATGGCTGCAGCCAGATAAAACTGCCTGTTGTACGCTCCTCTTCTTTAAGGTTCTCTGATCAACCTAAAGCAGACGAGAGATGGCTGGTGCTTTAGCCCTTCTTAGTCCCACATCCTCCCTCTCCCCTTCTCCCCATGTTCCTCCTGGAAACAGAGGCACACAGGACAGTTCTATCTGCATGCGTATTTCCAGGAAGTGCTTTTGGGGGGAGGAAAATGAGAGTGGACTGGGAAGGGCTACAGCATGAAGAAGCTCCTGCCTGCTTTAGGCTGATTAGAAAACACTAATGCAATAGGATCATGTGCATGAACCAGAGCCCTTCCCAGGCTGGCTGTGCAGCAAGCATGCAGGGCATTTGAGAAGCACTGAAATAAGTTGAGGCAGCACCAACACTGGTTCTCAACTGGAGGTAGTGCCTCATTTATAAAAGTGTTTGAGGGGTTCCCTGGCTCTAAAAAGATGAACAGAAGGCTGAGGAATTTAAAATTCCTTTGTGGTATTTATTTGTATTGGTGCTTTGCCTCTGTATTTAGCTTATTCACCTGCAAGCCTCAAGGTGCTTTGTGAGGGTGCACTGCAGGAGTAATCCAGTTTTGCAGACAGTATAATATTGTCTACTATAAACAACTAATGTACAGAAAAATAAAGGACACTTTATTCTGACCACTCCTCAACTTGGACAGCTACTTAATTCTCACAATGTGGGTGTGTCTGTATGTTCGTTAATGTGCAGTGCCTACTGCATATTAAATTTAGCACTTGCAAAAGGAAGTACTACGTAAATGCACAGTAGGCTGCCCTGCTATGCATTAGTACAATTGCATGCTTTTTACGTGACTGTTGATGTGCAGTAGGCTAATTACTGTGCATTAGTATAATAGTGTGGTTTTTGCTGTGACACTAATGTGCAGTCAATCAGTCTCCTGCACATTAAGTGTCTCTTGTAGATGTGTCCTGTGAGTCTTAACCAGTAATCATTGAAGCTCCGAGTTTGATTGATAAAATCAAATAAAGAATCCTCAGCAGCAGCTAACAAATAAAATGCTTTAAAACGTGCATGATCTGGAATGACAAAATTCTACTGTTGGGTACAAGGTCAGTCTTTGCGTATTAAAGAAGCCTGAAAAAACCCCATGAAATGTACATTGTGATGTTGCTATGCCTTGAGAAATCATAGCATGTTAGAAGAACAAAGCAAATTATATTCTAATGGCATCATTAATATAATAGATGTGTTATAATTTTATTTTATCTGAACAAGGCTATATATATATATATTCATGACATAAATACTCGTTGATTTATTGCATTTACCTTTACCAGTCTGAGAGATACAGCAGTCCTTTAAGATGAATGTCTTCTCATTTTTATAACCATCATCAAAGTGACATCTCTGAGTGAGATGATAATTTAATTCATGAGGATAAATTTATTCTGAAATCTGTTTTTTAAACAGCTATAAGTCTGCAGAATACCTGATACCCTAGATAATCTAAATAACCTGTTCCCAGAATCCTGAATATGCTCCCTATCAGTTAAGTTATTTTATAATAAACCTATGTTGATGTTGGCCAACTGAAATAGAATGAGCATTTTTCTTACAATTGACTTATATAAAGTACAGGTTTTAGCTAGTGAAACATGTTTTATGAAACGTTTGCAGAAAACAGGCTTTGCTGTGCCTTAAAAAGTGTTTATCTATTGTAATAGTTTACCAACAAGTAAAACTTAGTGGAAAGAATATTGTGGCTCTCCAATTGAATAAAGATTTGAATTCAGTTTATTATGAACTAGTACATTTTCTGTTTATAAGTGGTTAGAGCGCTGTGACTCTTCACTATTTTGTTTCCCAAAGGCAAGGTCAGTTTTCTTTCTGAATGCAGACTGCTAACATATGTGTACAATACAGTACCGAGCAGCACTGAAGGGTTTGCCTTAGTGCGTTTTATATTTAGTTGATTTCTGATAATTGTCATTTGTCACTGGACAGACTTAATTGCCTCAGTTGCTTCATTTGAGCTCTAGTCAGCACCTAAAGTTTGGAAAGTGAAGACAAACGTGGTTTTATACCAACAGCATCACTTTTTTTTTTTGGCCCCACTGCGTAGAAGGGCTTTAAGGGGCTGATATTATAACTGGGTTATATTTGTTTTTTCTGCATGATAGGTACTTTTTGGTAGCTGTATCCAACATGTCCTTTGCACCAGGGTATCTGTCATAAAGGGGCTAGAGCACCAGTGACTCAAGCTAATTAAGTGCTTTATGCTTCATTTTAGCATATTTGACAATGCAGAAGAGTTTTAACTCCTTTTCAGTATAGTAACCTTCTCAACTGGAATTGTCTGTGCCTGGTCTCAGTCTGACACCACGTGTGGAAATATTTATTTGTTATAGCTGAGTAAAAACCCTTCATTCAGAATGTTGAGTTGCATAGATTTTTGAATGAGTCTAATTTGGCTGCATTTAAATGAAACATTGCAAGTTGTTGCAATGCAGTATTCACTGAATATTAGTTTTCTTGCTAAAACAAATTGGTTGTAGTTTTAAAAAGTTTTAAGTGTTTAAAGATTGTTGTTGTTCCATGATGCACAAAAGCAGTTGCCACTGAAACTTAAGGTCTATACCATTGATTTAAATAATAATACCTTAATGGCACTGTTTGGGTGGGGGAAGGAGGGGAAGGAATGGTATTTATAAACTAACAAAGCCAGTTGCTAAAATACCTAAGGAAAGGTTAATGAGTCAGCCTTTGAGCGTATTTATTTGCATTACACCATGATGGTAAACTATGTTATAGACCATTAGGAATCAAGGAGGGTGATAACTGTGAACTCTTATGGTTAAATGTTTTTCACTTGGTGGACCTGAGCCTAAGAATCCTGAATGTTAGCTGAAGAGATCTATGGATTGTTGTTCATTCTTACTGAATTTTGGAATACCGGGAAAATTTCTTGAGTGAAAAGGTGCAAGTGTGCCACCTGAAAAAAGGCAAATTGGACAATCCAGGTAAGTATAACATATCAATTGCAAACCAATCAAAAAATAGAGAAAAGTTATGGAATTCATTGAATACTGAATTTGAGAATGGCAGTATAATTAAGGGCAATCAACAGCATTTTATGGAATATAGACTTTGGTCAAACTGATGTCTTTCTTTCAGGAGAGCACAAGGTTGGTAGAGAAGGATTAAAAATGATTTAATAAATGTTTGTAAGGCTTTTGGTTTAGTTCCATAGTGTTCAGCCTCCAGCCTGGGGGCCACATCTGGTATCATCTGGCCTTTGGGGCTTCCAACAGGTCTAGAAATTTGGCAGCAGGGGAGTGGTAGCAATTAACATTGCCACCATTCACTTGCTGCCAAATTTCCAGACCTATATGGAGCCCTGCAGGCAGGATGACATGGCCCCATGTACTGGATCCTGCTGAGGTGTGTGTGTGTGGGGGGGGGGTCCATCCACAGCCAGATCTGGTGGCTGGAGTTGGGCCAGTGGGTGGGTTCAAGCCTTGGCCAGATCCTGTGCATGGAACTGGGCTGGCAGCTGGATTGCATCTGTAGACTGACCTGTGGCCTGACCCCACGCTGGATCCAGCCTGCAGACCAACCCCACCCAAAGGATCTGGCTTTGCTCCCTTTATACCCCCTGCAGGGCTAGAACGTTGAGTACCATTGATTTTAGTAGGACAAGCAATCATTTAAAGCATTAGCACTATACAGTATCAATAAAGCACAAGCTAAATGGGTTAAAACTGAATGACTGATTGATTTCAAAACAAAGGGTATCTATATACGTGCTTCTGGGTGGCGGGGAGGAAGGTGCTTTAACTAGCTTTGAAATGTGGGGACACTAAATACACGTGAAACAGATGCTGCTGGAATTGGTACACTCCAGTAGATTCACAGCAGACTCAATTAATCAAGTCTGCTCCGACATGTGCTAATTAGTTGTTAGTGGCATACCGCTGTCACATAGGAATGTTCCTAGTGAGCTTCTCTGAAAATCAGTTTTAGACCTGGTACTATTCAGTGGTTGTCAGCTACCTGGTGATAAGTACATTTCATTTCTCATAACATTTGCAGATGATACTTTAGGTTGACTGGTGTGTAATAACAGAGAATGAGGATGATCATGCTGAGCAATTTGAATCAATAAACTGGGCCCATTTGAAGAAAAATATATTTTAAAACAGCCAAGTACAAGATCATGCATCTGAAAACAGAATATAGATCACATCCACAGAATGGGGACCATCTTGGGTAATAGTAGCAGTGAAGAGGATTTGAGGATCATGGGAGATAAGCAACTCAATACAAGCCCTCAGTGTAAAGTGCCAAGGCAGAAAGACCAATGTAAACACTTGGATTTATTGTATAAACAAGGAAGTAGCAGGTAAAGATAGGCAGGTGATGTTTACTTATGTAAACAGTATTGGTAAAACCAGTTTTGGCCTACTGACTTTAGTTTTGGTATCCACTTTTTAAAAGGATGTTGAGGAATTAGTGAGGATGCTGTAAACTGACACACAAACTGAGGGCTGAAGAAATGTCTTGAAGCAAGGAACTTAGTGCTTAATCAGAGATGGAGATAAGATTTTTTTTTTTAATGATGCGAAGATATTGTTACAAAACCAAGACTGAGCAAATATTTGGGAGATATGCTTTAGTTAGACGCTATTTTATGGTGCTAACTTAAGGGGTTCCTGCATAGCTGTGACTTACTTTATATACCAAGTCAGACAATATGATCAAATGGGTTTATTCTATAGCCTGATGATAAGAGTGAGGACACTTAACCTAAATGTCTCCAAGCTAAATCAGACTGAGCAATGATATTCCCCCATCCCTGGAATTAGTCCTTGTCCCAGCCACCCCTGTACTTCTGTTTCCACATGCCTTTTTATGCCGTTGTCATTTGTTTTGCCTTCAGCCTGAATGGCTACTGCAGTTTCAGGCTGTCTGTGGGCATGTGTGTAGTATGTTTTAATATGAAGAGTGTTATAAAACATTAAAACAATGATACCATATAAGTTTCTACTTTTTGATTTATCAGGACTTGGCTAAGACAACTGAATTAGATTCATGACGGTGAATGGTAAATTGCTACAAGCAATCTAGTGAGTGTAAAGTAGTTAAAAATGATTATCCTAGTGTTCAATACAGGTTTCCCTCGATTTTATGCGGTACATGTGTTCCCGGAGAATGGCGTACAAATCAAATTTGCATAAAGTGAACCTACTTTATAATATAACAAATAGAGATAGGTTCCCATGGTGGGGAGGGAGGGAGTGAGGCTGGGACTAGGGAAGGGGTGGGGGGAGGGGTGCTGCTACCAGGGCTGCACAAGGCAGCAAAGAGAAGGAACAGAGGAGCACTTGCCCCAGCCCTGGCACCAGCTGCTGGCAGCTGCTGGGCTGCACTGTGCTCCACCTGTCCCCCCTGTGCCTGGGCTCTACTTGTCCACATTCACCCCTGCTCCTGGTCTGTACCATGTCCTGGTGCCGGCAGCTGGTGTTGGCTGCTCCAGCAGGGGCTGGGGTGAGTGCAGACAAGTGGAGCCCCAGGCAGCATGGGGCATGGTACCGTACCCTGAATCCCCCGGGGTATGGTACCAGTCCCCACTCACAGTAAGAATATCAGTAACAATATTAGACTAACTTATGCAGTCAGGTGAAATAGAGTTGTTTTTTTACTATTATTATTATTTATGCAACGTATCATGTCCTATCTCCCTTAAAAGACTTAATCTCTGCTATACTGAATGATCTGCTCTTCTTCAGATCCATGAAGGAACATCTACAAGGAGCATCAAAATATTATCCTCCATCCAGAGTTGTATTTTCCTACCTTAAAACTGAGACACCAAGATCTTGATAGCTGGTCTACTTAAATAGGGAGCATCCCCATCCTAAGTTTAAGGTCAGTGAGTGATAGCCACCTGAAATGAAGTCTTTGTAGACAAAAATGCTTTCCTGCTCAGCCAGACACGCAGGTCTGGGTAGGAGAAAACCCAGCTTGCAAATGGATTTCTTCCCAGGCATCTGCAAGCACAGAAGGGTACAGACAGCCAAAAAGCTTGAGGCTGAATTGATTCATTCTTTGCAGGTTAGTCTAAGTGGCAAAGATTGAACTAATAACCAAATGAACAGACATTTACTTTTGATTCAGGAAATGCAGCCATGTGCCTGCAGTGGCTTAAGCCAGAAGCCTGGGGATGCTGGAGCATGGCTCTCTGACATGTAGCCAGCATGGGCTGTGTGTTTGTTTCCTCTTCCTGCTGCCCTCAAAGTCTGTGGGATTTACAGTCCACAATCATAGCAGCAGGACTCTGCAGGCTTGCTCATCACCGATGTTCCCTCGAAGGAGTAGTGGTCCATGAGCGCGCCGCTTCGGTCCATGAGTTCCCCTCTTTGGAGCTGGTGGAGCCCATGGAGCAGTTCTCCCCATGCTTGCCCATACATGTAGCGGTAGAAGCTGCCCTCCCCCCATCCCTGTGCCCCCCAAATGAGCTGATCACTGCTCCATCCTATGCCCCACACTGGCTGGGCAGTGCCTGTTAGCAGCCCTTCACTTCAGCCCCCAGGGCAGTCATGCTGCTTGCCCCCACCTTGCTACGATAGTGTCTTCCCTCTCCCCTTCTCCCCCCTATAATGGGGTGAAGTGCCAAAGAGAATCTATGATGTGAGGGACAGACAATGATTTTGAAGAGAAGTATTTTTTGTCAAGACTAAAAATATAACCAACAGCCAAACTTTTATCTGTTCCATTTAGTATTCTGATTTATTTTTAATCACTGGCCAACATAAATGCCAATTTAAGTACAGTACTCTGCAGTGCAAATGATAAGAGAATTATTTTTGTTCTGTTTATAAGACAAAAAAATACCAAGTGTTGTTTTAATATTCTATTTGGACTCTCTTCAGTTCTGAATTTAAATACAGATTTTTTTAAGTATAAAAAGCAATTCTAGTACCTAGTGTAGAACTTTTAGATTAAGGGCTTCTGTTTTCCTAACAGCTTGCTGCAGAGCTCAATATTTTTCCATTAGTAGCTAGTAAGCAGTGTTCTGCGGGCTCCAGGGAACTGCTCCGCTCTCCAGCCCTGATGCCACGTGCCTGTTCACTCCCTGAGGCAATGCAGGGTTGCGGAACGATTGCCTGGAGCTGGGGGAGCCCATGCCAAGCCCCAGCCCCTGTCCCCTTCTTGGGGAGGAGTTGCTGCCTGCCTTGCAGTGAGGAGCTTACCTTTGGTAAGTGTCCCTCACCAGCCCCAGTGCCTCCACGCCCAGCTCCTCTCTGGGCAGGTGCGTGGCATGAAAAAGTTTGTGCGTGGCAAGATTTGTAATTGTGCGCAGCTGCACACGTGTGCACCTTAGAGGGAATACTGCTCATCACTTCCTTTTGCTGCTTCCGGGTGCCTCTAGGATTTGTAGTCTACAGGTGAAACCAGCACTAAGTTAGCAGGGCGGGACAGCTCTGTTCTGAGGGAAAGGGAAGTATAACTCCCTTCCCTGGCCCCAGACCCCAGCCTGGCTTTGCCTGGGGGGGACCAGTGAGCCAATTGACCCTGCTCTAATTAGGGAGCGGAGTGGTGAAGCCAGCCCTGCTCTCTGGAGCAGACGGCACAGCCCCGCCCAGCCCAGGGCTGCAAAATGCTGTGATGCTATGGGACTCTGAATTTAACTTGAACCAGGAAGGGGTCTGAGACAGTTTCATTAACTCGTTTGACCTAAATCAGTTAAGTCTGAGCTACATTCAACCAGGTTTATCTTAAACCAGTTTCAGCCATTTTGGAACTGGTTTAGGTGTGCTGAACTCCTATTTTGTTACATGTTTAAACTAGTTTCTTGATCACTTAAACTGATTTATGTGTAACTTCTGTCCCTAGCCAGGGACTCTTGTGAACAGGGGTAGATCCAGAGGGGGTGCAGTGGCATGGCTGCACCTCCCTTTTGGGAAGGAGCCTCTGGGGAATTTTAAAAAGTCCTCAAAGCAGAAGAGAATCCCTGCTTTTCCCCTCTGTCCTCAGCGGCAGGACTCCTCCCCACCCCGCCTCTTCAACTATCTCCCACACTCCCAGTACAACAACAGCAATTGTAGAAGGAGAGACTGAAAGGGAAGGAAGGAGACAGAAAGGGAGAGGATGTGCATATGGGTGCAGAGGAGAAGGTGGGGGTGCTTACTTGCTTTGGGAACTTTAAAAAGTGTTCAGCAGCTCCTGCACCATGGTCTGCCTGCACCTGTGGTATGTGCAGGGAGGATGCTGGGAGCAGGGATGCAGCCACCCCTGCAATGCATATATATGCATACATACTGATACAGGTAGCTGCTCCTGTACTTTCTTTTCCCAAATACTGGATCCACATCCATCTGCAAGTTTACCTGTCCACCCCTGCTTTTAGGTGCAGTGGGGGAAATCCCCTGCAGCAGATTCTCCCACTCCCCAATGTATGCAAGCGGGATATTTTTCCCCCTTGCAGATGCACCTCAAGTTGGAGTACAGCAACCAGGAACATCTGCATAAACTTACATTGCAGCCTTATTGTTTTCCTTGTATTAAAAAAAAATAAGCAGCAGTTAGGCAGCTGTTGTGCTGTGACTGCTGCTTTTTACCATGTTGACCTATATTATCTCTCTCCAGTCTGTTTTATCCATCTGCTGAATGTAGTGTTGTGTTTAGATGTGATTTTTCTAGAGCAGAAACCGCTGAATGTAATGTTGTGTTTAGATGTGATTTCTCTAGAGCAGAAACCCTTTCTTTTTTGGTTTGTTTTGACAGCATTTAGCACAATGACAAGCGAGACAATTGAGATGTATGCTGGGGTTTTTTTTAAAGATACTTTTATGTAGCCCTGGTCCTACTTATTTATAAGTCCTTTCTCTGACAATAATAGCCTCTTGCTTTGCTCACTGAAGACAGGATGTTAATAAGAATACTAGACTTCCTTGTACATCCCTTGACTGTAGTGTAGGTTTTATTTGGAAGGGAAGAGAAAGGGAACTTGATGTTTCAAGTCTGAAACCTCCGGATAGCAATGGATTATGACCATTTCTTGTGCTTAAACCAGTGCTTCCAAATGGTGCCCACTAATGCTTGTACTTCCAGCTTGTTGTTACAAAAGGAAGACTAGGCCAGAGGAACAGCAATGAAATCTTCCCTGCTAGGCTCAAGAACATTGTTTTTTGCCTACTGTTCTATTCTGCTATGTGTAGGCTTGCTGAGTGTTTTTTGTTTTTGTGGGTTTTTTTTTTAACCAAGAGTGGAAGTTGGGCTTCTCTTACTCACCCACATTTCAAAGAACAGCCAAACTGCTACTTTTAGTTTAGAATAGGATGAGGCTGTCAGTACTGGCTGGCACAGTCAAGAATGAAGTCTGCCAAACTGGGTAAAATTGCCTAAAATCTCTGGGAATTACTGATTCAGTATATCTGTACCCTGTGGTATGTAAAGCATGCAAGCTTAATACTATCTGTTAAATAAGAGTGGGCTTCTTGTTGTCTGCTTTTTGGAATTGGATATGAAATGGCTATTTTTGTCATTACAGGACTATATAGGACTTAATGTGGAATTTATTATGGAGCCCATGAAAAAAGGAAGTTGTAGTTCTGTGAATAAATGGAGCAGGCTCTGTCTGATCCATATAAGTTGCAAATAATTAATCACATCTGTTTCATTTCCATCTCAGTAACTGCATTTGATATTGTATTGTTCCTTTGTAATACTGGCAGGGCCATTAGTAGTAATATCCCAAATATATTAATTTTGTTTACCTCTTGTACACCATGTACTGCAATGAAAAGGTAGTGTGTCCAACATTTTGACATTCTTATTTTTAGGAGCATTCATACTTTCCCATGATCAAGAAAGCAAAACCTCACTACATTCTTTTTTTTTTCTGGCTCAGGCAGTTATTTACTTCTGTTCAGATGCTTCTGTTCAGATGCTTCTGTTTATCTTTTTGGGTTGGCAGTGTCATGAAAAGAAACAATGAGTTACTTTTGCAGCTGAGAGAAACTAAAAGCCTAAATGGCTAAAGAGAAGCCATCACTGAAAATTAGCATACAATGTGGGGGGGTCAAATATCCAGGCAAACTGACTCTTATGGATGTGCTCTGAGGCGTGTGGTCCAGGCCCTCCAAAAATGATTTTATATCTTACAAGGCAAAATTGTACCTGAAATGTCACCTGGGAACAGGCTATCCAAAGAAAGGGCATGTCTCAGTGGGGAAATGGTGTCTTTTGGATATCTCTGAAAGGAGGCAAAATATTCGCCTGGTCACAGTTACATCAGGGGGTCTGCTAAAGTTGTATGCATAGTATGGGCTCCCCACAAATGCAGTGGATAATGTATGTAAAGAGCCAAATAAGACGCTGTACTTAAGCTTTGCCTTGAGTGTTTTGTCTCGGCCTTCCTGGGCATCAGGTGCTTTGCTTCTTCAGCTAACAGGCTGAGTAGAAGCTGCATTCTTGGGTCTAAATTACAGGATAAGATCAGCTTATTCTGATATTTTGCTTAGTTTGTTTATTCTTATACCCCTGTCTGTATTTTTAACCTACAGTTACTGACTTCTTATGTTTGCTCTTGTTCTTAAAATAAATCTTTGTACAGTATTTTCTTGTACAACATATTTATTGCCAGTAATAACTCTGTCAGAACATTTGACCATACAGGTAGGCCTCTTCCAAGGAAGGAGGTAATCTATCTTTTCTGAGCACTTTACTGGACAAGGGTGGGATTCTCCTAGCTTGCAGACTCCCCTCATCCAAGACCTAGTTGAGATGGGTAAGGCTGAGGTGCTACAGGCCAAGGGCTTGGCTCCTAGTTCATCTTGGTTGTTCTCAGTGGTTAAGCAGCAGATGGCAGGGAGGGGTTTGGGGATGAAGGGCAGCCCGGAAGGAGTAACAACAACCCAGGAGTACATCTCAAAGACTCTCCTGATTTGCATCTGTGGTCAGGGCATCACAGACACTCCTTTAGAACTTCTACAGCATTTTTAGGCAGTTAAATGCACTGACAGTACGAGGTCTTGTCAACACCAAGAAATTGTTGGTAAAAATGCTTACTGTTGCTATAACTGGTTCATTTCTATGAGTGGGAACTATAGTGGACAGTTCTAGACAGCCACTGATATTTTAAACATGATGTTATGTGCAGACAACATTGTGTATAAAAGAGTGGATTTTTCTGTGCATGAAGTTTACCCACTTTTTGCTTACCACCAGTGGAACTGAAAACGATGATGTAGGAAACTCCTGTTGTTCCAGTGCTGGTAGAATACAGTACAATACAAAACAATTAAAATGTGCAGTGTAATCTCCATGGATGGTGCTGTAATGTGGTGGCAGGTTCCAGGATCTTCTGTGTGAGTCACTTAAATTCAGATGCTAGCACCCCGCATAAGATGCAGATTAGTTGCTGTTGGCTGCTGATAGGTGAATCCTGTTTGCTACAACTATGTACAAGATGATGTATTGGATCACTTTTTCTGTAGCATGGGGTTTTTATCTAGAGGTTGACTGGAACTTCAGGGAAATTCTAAGAAAAATCAGTTGGAGAGAAATATTAGAGAGTCACTACTTATTGTTTATGATCAGTGAAGATGAATTTCAGGAATGGGTTAAATTGGAACTGTATATAGTGTGAGTATATTAAAAGATATACCTTACCTGCCTATAGCATATATCATGGAAAAGGTGGGGAACCTCTAATGTTGTAATCTTTAATATTTCTATGCTAGTTTCTTCACACAAATACTGCCTTGCTTTTAGGCCCAACATATGTACTTGTAAAGATGGCTTCAGAATGCATCTTGACATACTTGGTTTGAACTGGTTTTTTTTCATAGTCATCTTTAGTGGGAACCCAGGCAGTAGACGATGATGATGATGATGATGATTATTATTAAGCCTAAAAGTTAAAAAGTGAAACTGACTGGTCATACTTCCATATTTAAATCTTAGTGAAATATGAGAAGTGAACAGAAAATAAATTTAGAATTGCTGAAAAGCAAATCAAATGTTAATATA